>NC_056743.1:1960404754-1960704754 GCF_019279795.1 Protopterus annectens | reverse complement strand
AGCTATTAGCTGTTTGAGCAGTTTTTTTCCATCTCTTTCAACTTTCTGGTTTGAAAGCCGCACTTGTGCCTGTTTCCCACCTTTCCTATAACTAGCCTAGTTCGGTTACAGAGTTGCTGTATCCAGGATTGTTAGTAAGCTTCTGAGCCCCCCCCCCAAGCCTTTCTGTGTTGGAGGGAAAGCCTTCTAGCTTATCGGTGGGAGTGGTAAGCACTAGGTAGCCTATCCACCATGGGAAGAGTGAGTTTTGGCCCAGAAATTGTAGTTTATTTGGCCGTTTCAGCAGTTTTCCATCTCTTTCAACTTGCTGGCTTAAAAGCCTACGTTTGTACTTGTTCCCCACCTTTCCTGTAACTAGTCTAGTCCAGGTACAGATTTGCTGTATCCAGGACTCTCTGTAAGCTTCTGAACCCCCCATGCCTTTCTGTGTTGGAGGGAAGCCTTCTAGCTTATCAGTGGGAGTGGAAAGCATTAGGTAGCCTATCTACCACCAGAGGAGTGGTTCCTGGCCCAGAAATTGTAGCTATTGGCCGTTTGGGCAGTTTTTTTCCATCTCTTTCAACATTCTAGTTTAAAAGCCGCACTTGCACTTGTTTCCCACCTTTCCTGTAACTAGCCTAATCCAGTTACAGAGTTGCTGTATCCAGGACTGTTGGTAGGCTTCTGAGCCCCGCAAGCCTTTCTGTGTTGGAGTAAAGCCTTTTAGCTTATCAGTGGGAGTGGTAAGCACTACGTAGCCAGTCTACCACGAGAGGAGAGGTTCTTGGCCCAGAAATTGTAGTTTTTTGACCATTTGGACAGTCTTGTCCTTCTCTTTCAACTTTCTGGTTTAAAAGACCACATCTGCGCTTGTTTGCCATCTTTCCAGTAACTAACCTACTGGGTAGCATTAGAAAGCCTTAAACTGATACAAGCCTTCTAGCTTAGAAGAAAGACTTTGGAGTGATTAAGTATCAGTTTTCTGTACTTTCTTGCTGTGCTTAACTGTTTTCCGCCTAAACGCAGATTTTCCAGCATTTATTGTGATTTAAAAGCTTGTTTTTTCACATATTGTACTTATTTGACTGCCTGCACTTTTCAAAAGTTGTTTTTTGTTTAAATAATTTAACTGGTGTAGGCTACACACTAAAGTGCGACAGCCTTTTCTGATCGTCTGTAGTCGTTTAAAGCTGTTTTAAGTGTATTTTTTGCTGTTTTTGCCTTAGCTTTTTTAAAAAAAAAAACAACCCCCCCCCAAAATTCCTTGTTTCCCACCTTTCTAAGCTAGTATAGTCCAGTTTTCAGGCTAATGCTGAATTCAGGGCTGTGATACTAGTTTCTGAGTTTTCTCCCATGTCCGAAAAACATGCTGAGTGTTTCCATCTCAAACTCACCAATGAATGGAGCTGTGGGCAGCAGCACAGACTCTACATGGTGCCCAATGAGGGGAAGAGTTGCAAAAAGACCAACCGCTTTGGGCATCTATTGTGGTGCGCAGTATCCTCAAGATAGGAGAACACGGATCACAAACTGCACGCTGTGGCAGGGCTAGCCACTCGACGGTGTAAAATATGGCTCTAGGTGATTCGGTCATGTTGACTGTCTCCAAAAAAATGGGCATGGGTAGTTACCGGTGATAAGTGGGTTGAGGACCCGGCCTACTCTCTGACCCACGCCAGGGACCCATGCTAATGGTGGGAGGGGTATATGTGCCCCTATTGGCCAGTGTGTGCCCGCCATAAAAGCTCAGCAGCCCTGGGTCAATAGACTACTGGCTGGCTGGTGTCTAGTTGCCCAGCCTGGGTTACCTGGGATAGCTCTGTTGAGTGAAAGCTGGACATAAAACCAACCAACCTGCCAAACATGAACTGAGAATTGCTACGCTTAATGTAGGTTCACTGACAGGTCGCAGCTTAAAAGTGGATGACATGATGATACAGAGGAGGCTGGACATCCTATGTATCCAAGAGACGAGATGGAAGGGCAGTGCAACAAAGCCACTTGGCTTGGGATCCAGACTCTACTACTCAGGTGGTGGACAGGCTAGAAATGGTGTAGGAATTGTGGTGAGACAGAGGCTTCAGAAGTCAGTGAGGGATATCATCAGAATTAATGACAGACTCATGGCAATCAGACTCCAGTGTAATGACAGGACAGTATTCATAATCATAGCCTATGCCCCACAGCAGGGTTGTGATAGTGAGGAAAAGAGTGCATTCAGACACCAGTTGCAGGACCTACTATATAAAGCAGGACAACATGAATTGGTGTTGATAATGGGTGACTTAAATGCACATATCGGGACAGACAGAACAGGATATGAGGACTGCCTAGGTCCACATTGGCGGAGCAATACGAATAAAGAAGGAGAAGCCATTCTAGACTTCTGTCTGGCAAATGGCTTGATAGTAGCCAACACATGGTTCAGAAAGAGAGACAGTCACAAGATCACATACAAGAGTAACCAACATGCAACTCAGGTAGACTTCCTCCTAGTAAGGAAAAGGCACTGGGGTAGAATCCATGATTGCAAAGTCATCCCCAGTGAAACAGTCGGTTCACAGCACAAACCAGTAGATGCCACAATCAGCTGCAAGCAGTGGTCAGAGAAGGCTCTAAGGTCAACAGAGACCAGGCAGAAGACCTGGAAGTTGACTGGAGAGAAAGTACAGCAGTTCAAGGAATTACTCAGGGCTCTAGCACCCCAAGAAGAGGAGGAAATAGGTGGAGTTGAAGAAGAGTGGCAGCGCCTAAAAACAGCATGTGTTACGACTACAGAAAAGATATGTGGCCGAGCCAGGTATGGAAATAAGGTACATAAGGAAAGCTGGTGGTGGAATGCAAAAGTGCAGGAAGTAATCAAAAGAAAGAAGGAGTGCAGGAAGAAGTGGGAGACTGAAAAGACTGACCGAGCTAGGAAGGACTACTGGTTGGCTAACAAAGAAACTAAGAAAGAAGTTGCAATAGCAAAGAATAGGGCATCAGAGGCACTCTATCAGCTTCTGGAAAGTGACTCAGTAAGGGGCAAAAAGAAACTATACCAGGTTGCAAGACAAAGACAGAAAGATAAAGAAGATAGTCAGACACCCTTCATAAGGGATTCTAGCAACAACCTGCTTACCAGCCCACAGGACATCAAAGGCAGATGGAAGGAGCATTTCCAGCAGCTTTTGAATGAAGAAAACCCCACAGAAATGGTACTGCCCCAGAAACAGCATACAATGAGAGTAGAAGAGGAGCCCAGCTTAGAAGAAGTAAGAGCAGCACTAAGGAAAATGAAGTCAGGGAAAGCAGCAGGCTCAGATGAGGTCACAGCAGATATGATAAAGATGCTGGGTGAGCTAGGGGAGATATGGCTCCTGAGGGTACTAATTGCAGTGTGGAGAGAAAGGCGTATCCCAGATGACTGGAGAATAAGCATACTCGTGCCAATGTACAAGAACAAAGGGGACATCCACAACTGTGGACAGTACAGAGGCATCAAACTCCTACCACATTGCATGAAAGTTCTGGAGAGGGTGATTGATAAACGGATATGCAGAATAGTAGAATGTAAGATGGGAGATGAACAGTTCGGAATCAGAGCAAGATGCAGCACAACTGACCCGATGTTTGCATTGAGACAGATACTTGTGAAGAAACTAGAGAAGAGGAGAGAGTCAAACTGAGCTTTCCTAGACTTGGAGAAAGCATATGACAAGGTCCCAAGAAAGCTGATCTGGGCAGTACTGCGGTGGTTTGAAGTCCCAGAAACATTGGTAGAATTAGTACAGGCTATGTACAAGGACCCAGTGACTGAAGTACGAACAGTGTTTGGCCTCACTGAGGGGTTCCCAGTGGGAGTGGGTGTACACCAGGGTTCAGCTCTGAGCCCACTGCTATTCATACTGGTAATGGACTACATCAGCAAACAGGTTGGAGGAGTCAGAGCAACAAAGCTGCTGTATGCAGACGATGTGGCAGTACAGGCAGACTCTGATCTAGAACTTCAGAAAAGGATAGGAGAATGGAATGCAAATCTGAAGGCACATGGGATGAAACTAAGTACAGATAAGACAGTGGTAATGGCAGCAGATTGGGGAAATCAGAAGAAGCTGAGAATAGGGATAGATGGGAAGATAGTGGAACAGGTAAACAGCTTCAAGTATCTGGGAGGGGTGGTTGAGGAGAAGGGTAGTCTGAATGAAGAGGTCAAAGCTAGAATCAGAGGGGCTGCAGCCAACTGGCATAGAGTACCAGGTGTAGTCTATGACAGAAGAATGCCAAAGAAGCTGAAAAGTAAGGTGTACAAGACAGTGGTGCGACCAGTACTACTGTATGGTACAGAAACCTGGGCAGTAAAGGCAGAACAGTTGAAGAAGCTAGAGGTGATGGAAATTAAGTGCCTGAGAAAGGCGGTAGGATGCACACTGCGGGACAGGCGAAGAAATGAGGACATAAGAGCAGAAGCCAAAGTAGCTCCAATTGCAGAAAAGATCAAAGAGAACAGATTATGACGGTATGGGCACGTGTAGAAAAGCAGAAGACAATCTGGTGAGGGAGACTTGGGACAGACAGGAAGAAGGTAAGAGGAAGCGTGGGCATCCAGCAAAGAGGTGGATGGATTGTGTGAAAGAAGATCTGCGACAGTCAGGCATGAGTGTTGAAGAAGGCAAGAGAGTGGCACTGAATCGAGAGAGTTGGCGACAGTTAACATGAAACCCCGACCCCATGTAAATGGGAAAAAGGGGGATGATGATGATGATACTAGTTTATGAGTTACCCATACCTTACTTGGATAGAAGGGAGTTTCTCTGTTCACCTGCGAGGGAAGGGAGCTTTGAGCAATCTATCTGTCCGTGGGGGAGTGGTTCCAGCCCAGATGTTAGTAGTTTATTGGCCATTTTGGGCTAATTTCTCTTTCATTTCCCTACTATAAAAAAACGCGTTTGAATGGTTTTGCGCACCGGGCAGTGCCAGTTAGCTACGGTAAAATTATTCCCAGCTCCACTAAGTCTCCTCTTCAGTTTTCCCTTGAAACTAGTCTAACCCTCACCCTAAGCACTCCAAAAGTATCTTACAGCCCAGCACTTGCTCAGACCTAATAGCAAGCACTAATATACCCTGACACTGATTGCCCAGCAAGGCAAGGCTCTTTATTCACCCCTCACCAACCAAGCGACTAAGTGGCTCACCCTACTATTCAGGCATGACCAAAGGGCAACTTCAGGTGCACTCTCCAATCCAGCTGGTGAATCTGTGTATCCTGAGGCACTGTTACAACTGTCTCATGTGCACAGACAACCCTCTCCTCCTACCGCAAAACACTAACATATGAGAAAGATGCAATTATATAGCTAAGCTGTTTCCACCCAAGACTGGAACAGACAGTCAAGAGGAGAAGGTTAACACTTGCACCACAACTCCAGCCGCACATAGACCTACAAAAACAGCACTGGCAAAAAATACACATAAATACACAAAATCATACCCGGAGGCTCTAAATAAAAACCTGCAAAAGCATCAGAGACCTCCAAAGCAGACACCCAAACAACCTGCACATCCCGTCACAAACCAGACAACACATAAAACACAAAATCAGTGTGCCGCACAATCACAGCCCTTAAGGTGAAATAACATACCTAACACAATAGTAATAGGTGACCCTACAGTCAGGCACACTGACATCCCAATCACTAGGCTGGACAAGCAGAAGGTTACTGTTAGCTGCCTGTCGGGAGCCAGAATCCACCACATAACACAAGCACTCAGGTCACTCCAGAACAAGTACAAATATGACTCTCTCATTGTTCATGTTGGTGTGAATGACCTGAGACGTACCTCCCTGGACTACATGAAAAGAGACATGGAAGAGCTCTCTGATCATGTAGCCCAGGCTGGTATGACCCTGACCCTGAGTAGTATCCTGCCCTCACCAAGAATACCTCAGTATAAAGAAAAAAATTATCAATTTTCACAACTGGCTAAGCTTCTGGTGTCATTCAAAGGGGATCCAGTGAATGTCAGCCTGGGACGACATGCTCAACAAGCCGCGTTGCTTCGCCAGAGATGGCTTTGCATCTGTCACCCCTAGGCTTTCGAATACTGGTCAAGACTCTTGCTGCCCCCATATTGCCTTTTTTAGGCAAGGCTCAAAAGTCAAACCCACCTCTGTAAACAGCACAATTAACAAAAAACTGAGGGTTATGCTACTCAACGCCAGGAGTTTAAATCTTAAAATGCACGCGCTCAAAGCACTCCATAGTATGGAGAACGTCGACATCTGTGCAGTAACTGAAACCTGGTTCAAGGCTCCAGAGAGCACCTCAGCAGTACCGGGCTACAACTCATACCACACGTTTCGGCCACAGAACACGGACTGAAACACAAAAGGTGGGGGTATATCCATATTCATCAAGGATACCTACACCTCCAGGTTAGTGGCGTAGCATGATACCTCTGAAATCATCCATGTGCAACTAACATCGGGCAAATCTGCAATGCAAATTGTGGCCTGCTACAGATCACCCTCCATGACCCAGGACCACCACTCCACCTTTCTGGAGACACTGGAAAACATGAAGGTCCTACCGAACACCCTGATATTGGGCGATTTTAATTACCTTACCACTGACTGTGAAAAAGTACAGTTTTGTACCTACCATAAATGTAGACGTCCGATAGGTATGCATCTGCAGTCATCACATATGGGTTGTCCTGCCTCAGGCAGCCCTTCAGTCGGCCGGATTCCAAAGTCTGGGTCCGGCGTCGGCTGATGTCGCCCTTTCCCCGACGTCAGAGCGCCTGGGGTATAAAAGAATCAGCCGACGCCATCTTCCTCAGTTTATCTTGCCCCAGATGCCAGGTGCCCTCTAAGGAAGGCTAAATTTGGAGAAATGCAAAATATTCCAAACATGCACAGTAATAAAAAACAAATACACCATAATAGATAACCCCAGCTAGCTATAAGAATGAGTATTACCCAAGAAATACCACAGAGGGGAAGGAGGGAGGGAAAACCTGACTGCAGATGCATACCTATCGGACATCTACATTTATGGTAGGTACAAAACTGTACTATGTCCTTCAAGGATGCATCTGCAGTCATCACATATGGGTAGAATACCATAGCCAATCTGGGGGTGGAGGATCTATGTATAGGATGGTGTAGCTAAAATGCCCTGCAGGACTGCCGTAGCAAAGCCTGCTCTGGATCTGGAATATAAAGGTAAATTGTAATGCTTGGTAAATGTATGCACGGAGCTCCATGTAGCAGCTTCTAAAATGTCCTTGGTAGCCACCCCTCTTAAGAAGGCTGTGGAGGTGGCTGTGGCTCTCGTGGAATGAGGTCTAATGTTAGCTGGCACAGTTTTTCCATGAAAGGAGTAACAAAAACGAATGCAATTCCCTATCCATTTTGAGATTGTCTGTTTGGAAATTGCTTTTCCTTGTGCACCAGAAACATATGCTACCAACAGCTGGTCAGTTTTTCTGTAACTTTTAGTTCTGTCCAAGTAGTAGCGCAACTGTCTGTGTATGTCCAGGGTGTGCAGAAGTTTCTCCCCTTTGTTTTGTGGATTCGGAAAGAAGGTAGCCAAATGAATAGCTTGGTTTAATGAGACCCTGGATACCACCTTTGGCATAAATGTAGGATTGGTTCTCAATGAGACTCTGTCCTGATGAAAAATAATAAATGGCTGTACTGCCATGAGGGCCTGTAACTCAGATACGCTTCTTGCTGAGGTTATGGCCAGAAGGAAGGCAGTCTTCCAAGGGAACTGTAGTTCTGCAGATGCTGCTGGTTCAAAGGGAGGCAGTGTTAGTTTTTCCAACATGAAGTTAAGGTCCCAAGTAGGCAGTGGTGGTGTCCTTGGAGGCTTGATGTTTTTAATTCCTCTTAGAAACTGCCTTAGGAGAGGATGTGAGAAGACAGGTGGATCACTATTGTACTCCGCTGAAATTGCTGAAGCATGAATTTTAATGGAAGAGTAAGACAGACCAGTGTGGAACATTTCTGCCAAGTATTCCAGGATACGTGCCATGTTCATCACTGTCGCATCTAGGCCCTTTGTGGTGTTCCAAGTGTGAAATCTTTTCCATTTTGCTGAATATGCCTTTCTTGTGGAAGGCCGGCGGGCTTCCATGATAATATCCTTCACTCTCTGGGATAGCCTATCCTGAGGAGGAGTCAAGGTATTTTCCAGGCTGTTAGTTGCAAGGTTTTCAGGTTGGAATGCAGAGTTTTGTAATTGTGCTGTGTCAGGAGAAGTGGCCATAGAGGAAGAGGTCATGGTTTCGTGTGTGACATGCTCTTTAACAGTGGGTACCAGTGCTGTCTTGGCCAGTCCGGAACTATCAGAATCACTTTTGGCTGCTCTGTCCTGATCTTCAGTAAGACCTTGGTCATTAATGGGAGAGGTGGAAATGCATACACTGTTACAGTTCTCCAGCTGAAAGAGAGGGCGTCCACTTTCCATGCTTGTGGGTGGTATGTCCTTGAGCAGAATTTCTTCAGCTGATGATTGTGGGGGGAGGCAAAAAGATCTATGTCCGGTCTTCCCCATGATTGCGTTATCTGTAGAAAGATGTCTGGGTGCAGCATCCATGATATTTCTGCTTAAGCTGTCCGCCAGTATATTGTCTTTCCCTGGCACAAATTGAGATTGCAGCTCTATGTTGAGTTTCAAGGAAAGTTCCCATAGATTCATTGCCAGTCTGCAAAGAGGATATGAATGGGTGCCTCCTTGCTTGTTTATGTACCACATAACTGTGGTGTTGTCTGTCCTTATTAGTAGGTGGCCTTGATGCAGAAAGGGTTTGAAGGCTTCGACTGCATGTACCACTGCCAGCAGTTCCTTTTGGTTTATGTGCATGCGTAGCTCTTTTTGTGACCATAGACCTTGAATGCATCTGCCCTCCATGTGCGCTCCCAATCCGTGGTCTGAAGCGTCCGTTGTAATGGTTTGGCTGGCTATTGGTTTGCTGAAGGGCAGACCCCTGTTTGACTGGCTTGCTTGAGCCCACCACAAAAATTCCTTTTGAAGGCATGGAATGAGTGGTATCAAAGTTTCCAAGCTGTGACTGTGCCGAGTCCATAAACTCCTTAGGTACCACTGTAGTTTCCTCATATGTAGCCTTGCTTGTGGAATCAGAAGGATGCAAGAAGCCATGTAACCCAGGGCCTGCAGGATTTTCCTTGCAGTCAGCTGAGTTTGTCTTGTCAGATTTTTGAAGTAATCTGGTAGTTGACTTTGTTTTTCTTCTGTGAGGAAAGCCATTTGGGTGGTTGTATCTAGATTCGCACCCAGAAAGGTTATTCTTTGGGATGGAACAAGTCTTGATTTGTGAATGTTGACTGTGTATCCCAAGGCCTGAAGTAGCTGGATGGCATAATTCAAGTGTTTTACCAAAGTTTGTTGGCTGTCCGCTTGTATAAGGCAGTCGTCCAGATATGGGTATATTTGAATCCCCTGAAGTCTGCAGTGTGCAATTACTGTTGCCAGGCATTTCATGAATACTCTGGGCGCAGTAGATAAGCCAAAGGGCAATGCTGAGAATTGATAATGCTCTGAACCTGCAAGAAATCTGAGGTGTCTTCTGCTACTTTGTCTGATAGGGACATGCAGGTATGCCTCCTTGAGGTCTAGAGTTACCAGCCAAGACCCCTTGCCCAGCATGGGAAGTAGCTGCTGTAGAGTCAGCATTTTGAACTTTGGCACAATGAGATAAGTATTCAGTGCGGACAAGTCGAGAATAGGCCTCCATTGCTTTTCTTTTCTTGGAACAAGGAATAGTCTGGAATAAAATCCTTGGCCTTGTTCTGAGAGAAGAACCTTTTCTATAGCTTTCATTTGCATTAAGCTGGAGATTTGTTTCAAAGCCTCTGCCCTTTGATTCGGTGGCAGGTCTGGCATGCCTTTTTTTTTGGTAATGTGTGAAAATGGAACCTGTATCCTTTGTCTATTATTTGTAGTGTCCATTTGTCCCTTGTAATACTGTGCCAATTTTCTGAGAATAAAGAAAGCTTTCCGCCCAAGGGTGCTTCCAATTGAGCCCTGGTTGGCGGTGTCAAAGTAAAGTCATTGAGCCTGTCCTTGTGCAGCAGTTGTAGGTCCTGCATTACCTCTCTGGTTGGGAAGCTGCCATTGATGTCCTCTGTAGGAGCCTCTAGCTTGCCCTCTACCTCTGGCACGCCTGTTCTTGCCTCTCTGAAACCTCTCTGTGTCTGGAAAGGACCAATTTTTGGAAGGCCAATTTCTGCTGAATCTTGGTGGTTGGACTTGGAGAAAATCTTTGACTGTTTGTACAGATTTTGCCTTTTCTTCAACTTTCTTTAGGACCTCCTGAGCCGTGGAGCCAAATAACTTTTGCTTTTCAAGTGGAGCATCCATAAGCTTTGCTTTGACATTGTCTGGCAGAGATTGTTCCTTCAGCCAAGCATGCCTACGTATGACTGCGCCAGTCATAGCTGACCTACATGAAGCTTCCAATGCATCATAACCACATTGCAAGAAATGGTTGCTAACCTGTTGGGAGTTATGTACCAGATCCTGAAGTGATTTGCGATCTAGGGGTTCAGGTGAAGACAGTTTTTTATGCAATTCATCTAACAAATACTCTTGGTACTGTATCATATGAAATTGACAATTTAATGCCCTCATAGAAAGAGTAGCAGAAGTATACACTTTTTTACCCCATCTCTCTAAAGCTCTAGACTCCCTTTCAGAGGGGAGAGGATTTTTAGTAGTGGCAGCTGCAACCCCTTTAGGGCCCTGGGAAATAGTTTCTGGATCAGCAGAGTGGGCCTTGTAAAGGTGAAGATGCGAGTCCGGGACCCTGTAGTACCTATCGGGTTTGACAGGAGCCAGAGGTAGAGAATCAGGGGTTGTGCTAGACTCAGAGTACACATCATCAATGACATTTAAAACAGGAGGAATAGCCAAAGGTCTATGCTGAGGCAAATGCAAGAGTCAGAGAATTCCTGGCCCTGCCATTGGAAATGCTCTCTCATAGTGTGAAGTGTCTCCCCAAAGGAAAACTCTTCAGGAGGGGAGGCCGAGGGAATAGATTCCTCTGCATCAGAATCCTCGTAGGCCGAAAAGCCTCCTCCTGGTGGTCCGAGAGAGTAGAGCCATCAGAGGCCTCATCTGAGGAGTGGGGATCAGAGGGCTCAACCCTGGGCCTTTTGTCTGGAGGAGGTTGAGAGCCCCTGTCCGGATGAGGTTGAGAGCCCCTAATTAAGGAGATAAGGTCCTCTGCTAACCTTAGAATCTGTGAACCTGTAGTGGGTCCCTGAGGGATAACCTTGGGAGGCAAATCTTTGGAGAGTTTAGCAGCTTTAGCCCTAGAGAATGCCTTAATGGACATGGATGCAGGAGGCCTGGCTGCACCACGTGCTGGTGTAGTTTTGTCTAAAGGTATGGTGTTGGAAGGTTCCAGGACACCAGTTTCTGTCGGAAATTCAACAACAGACTCAGCCGGGGCGTCTGGGACCGAGGTAGGCGGCTGAGTGGTTTCGGTGGTTGGAAGTACAAAGGACTCTGTTTCAGCCGAGACCGAGACACTTGAGGTAGGCCTGGCCGTGGTTTCAGCCAAAACCGCGGCCCGCGTGTGTCGGTCCTTGTCCTTCCGTTTCTTAATTAAATGTGAAGTCGGAGTCTCCGACGGCATATTGTACGAAAAACTAGCCCCAAAAAATTCCTCTGCAAACTCCGCCCGACATCTAAGAGTGTGTCGGTTGAAGGAAGCAGAGGCTGAGCAGGCCGAGACGTCGTGGTCTGGGCCTAGTCAGGGGAGGCAGTAAGAGTGGAAATCCTTACGAGGTATTTGTTTCCCACAAGTTAAACAATTATTAACTTTATCTGACATCGGCTGAGGCAAGAAAGAGTCCCCAACGGAGTACTTAGCTTTTTGAAGTCTTCGGAAGCTGAATTACAGGAGCTGGCTGACCGGCACTTGCGAATTGCTTCTGCTTCGGGCACCACGCGGCAAGAAAGACTGGGGAAGATGGCGTCGGCTGATTCTTTTATACCCCAGGCGCTCTGATGTCGGGGAAAGGGCGACATCAGCCGACGCCGGACCCAGACTTTGGAATCCGGCCGACCAAAGGGCTGCCTGAGGCAGGACAACCCATATGTGATGACTGCAGATGCATCCTTGAAGGACATCTACTTGAGTACAAATTCCCAGGCCCAGCACTTCCTGGAATTCATCAACTCAAACGCCCTAGATCAGCTGGTAAACTCCCCCACCAGAAGTGAAAACATATTGGATCTGGTCATCACCAACAAGGACGACAGGTGTTCCACACCGGAGGTCAAGCCGTCACTGGTTAGATCACACCATAAACTAATCACTCTGGATGTCCACACCCCACCACCACCCCCTACTAAAGAAACCATAGTAAAAAACTTTTCTAAAGCAAACTTCACCTTACTTAAGACAGAGGTGGTAAGTTTCACAGCCCCCACTCTAAAGGATAACGCTGCCCAAGATGCAGAAACCTTTACAAATGCACTCTATGAGCAACTACAAGGATGCATGGATCGTGCCATCTTTAGCAAAACCAAGACTCACTCCTCTAAGAGAAGGAAACCAGTTTGGTGGACCCCTGCAATAAACAGGCTATACAATCGAAGGAGGAAACTAGTTCAGAAAAAAAGCAAATCCCAAGAAGGGAAAGACATCCCTGATCAACATCAGTAAGAAACTAAGGTCCCTCATGAAATCATCCAAGGCCAACTTCGAAAGAAAAATAGCCAAGGATTCAAAAGATAACCACAAAGCCTTCTTTAGCTATGTTAAGAATCTAAGTGGCAACTAGCAGATATGCATTGAACTAGTGCAAAATAGCACAAAATATACAGAACCTACTGAAACTGCCAACATCCTGGCAGATAGATTCAGTGCAAACTTCACCCCCCCCACCTCCAAAAGGGCCCACAACAATACCGAAAAAGTGTAGTGTCCCAAAAATCACAGACGCACAGGTGAAAACAGCCCTTTCAAAAGCCAAAAACACAGCGTCAGTGGGACCAGATGGTGTCGTCAATGAGACCAGATGGTGTCCCAGGCTGCATCTTGCACGAACTACAGAACGAACCAACCCCCCATCTAAACATGCTGTTCAGCCTCAGCCTCTCCACAGGCTATGTGCCCATAGAACGGAGCACAGCAGCGGTTATTCCTTTCCACAAAGGAGGGTCCACAACTGACCTTGGTAACTATCGCCCCATAAGCCTGACTAGCCTGGTCTGCAAGGCTATGGAGTGTATCATCATGGAACTCATTAAGAAAGACATTGGGAACCTCCAAACACTTGACCCGACCCAGTTCGGCTTTAAGGGCAGATCATGCCTACTAAACCTGGTTGACTTCTTCGAGACAGTCAGCAAGCCTACCTTGACCTCGCCAAAGCTTTCAACACCATTCCCCACTCGGGTATTACAGAAAAACTCACCAGTCTGAACATAAACATCTACGTCTTGAGATAGGTTGCCAAATGGTTTACAGACAGAACTCACACGGTAAGAATAGTGGGCTCCTGGTCCGATTCTAAACCAGTCACAAGTGGTGTCTCGCAAGGCTCGGTCCTGGGACCCCTACTGTTCGGCATATACTTCTCAGAAGTACAGGCAAACACAGGAGAACTATGGCTAACCAAGTTCGCAGATGACTGCAAACTGGGAGCCATAACTGACTCTCCGGCTGACATGGACATCCTCCAAAAGGGCCTTACTGAGACGGACACCTGGTGTCAAAGTCATGGCCTCAAGATAAATGCCAAAAAATGCCTAGTCATCCTGTTTGGGGAAAAACAAAACACCCACGAATTACCACATAGGTGGCAGCCCCCTTAATACAGAAGAGGTAATGAGAGATCTGGGGACCCAGATAGATAGTAATCTCTCCTTTGACAATCATATTGCCAAAGTAGTTAGGAAATCCTTCTATGTGGCCCATCTAATTACTAAAGGGTTCACATCTAGAAATAAAGAGGTTATTGTGCCCCTCTACTCGTCACTCATTAAACCCATTACAGAGTACAATGCCCCATTTGGGATGTACCTCACAAGACACTTTCAACAGCTGGAAAGACCACAAAAGTACCTCACCAAGAGGATTACTGACCTCAAACATATGTCCTATGCAGCCTGACTAAAAAAACTCCGGCTGTACTCAGTCGCATATCGCTTACCCAGAGGTGCTCTCTGCCTGACTTACAAAGCCATGTCCAACTCAGAATTGATGGACATGCTCCACCTAAAGAAATCCAAGTCACTACGAGCCACGCGCTCTAGTGAGCTAAACCTCGCCACAACAATAAATACAACATGCTGGAGGGATAGATTCTTGTCACAGAGACTCCCCATGCTTTGGAACAAAATTCCAAATTACATCAGGCAGAGCCGCTCACTAACACTCTTCAAGAAAAACTTTGACGAGTGAATGGGCAACAGAAAATACACCCCTGGGATCACTTCATTGGCTCTGCTTGACAAAGGATCAGTTAATTAATCAATGGGACGGCGAAAGCAGACACACTCTGGCTAGGCTTATAAATACCCTCGGGCAGATAGCCTAGTACCTACCTATGAACTTTCCTCAACATCTTAAACTCACTAGCCCCACTCCGGAAAGTATGCATAAAAGCTAACATATCCCCATGGCTATCCAAAACTACTCACACCCTCATGAAAACCAGAGACAGGGCTTGGAAATTATGGGTACAATCTAAATTCCCTGCCGACTTGCAAAGTTATAAAGAACTTAGACAAAAAACTCATCAATAAAGACAAAAAAGATTTCTACTATAACCTCGAACAACACTAAAATCTGATAAAAAAAAATTCTTGAACGCAATAAACTAAATACTATACCCTGGCAATCCTACTTCACCCAATCCATTCCCAAACAGGTCACCTGAAGAAACAGCCTACACCTTCAACACCTATTTTATAGAACCCATATCTAAGCTATTTAACCCCAACCTCAACTCCTCTAACACTAACGCACCTAACTCTCCTGAACCCACTTCAAAGTACTAAATCTGCAAACACTTTCTCCCTTAAACCTATTCCTACTACCTGCATCAAAACTCTACTTTCTAAGTTAAACCCATGCTCTGTATCTGCTGACAACATCTCTCCATATTTTCTCCAGACAGCAGCTCACTCTCTTGCTCTGCCTGTATTTATCCTAATCAATTGCTCCATCTCTGAATCTAAAGTTCCATCAATCTGGAAACAATTCTACACACTACCTATTCATAAAGGAAACAACTCCCCAGAAATCTCCAATTTCAGACCTATTGCTATCCTCTCCCCTCTCTCTAAAGTCTTGGAGGAATGTATACACAAACGTTATGCAATATCTCATACAGGAAAAACTGCTTACTCCAACACAGCATGGTTTCCGACCTAAACATAGCACCACCACAGCTCTACTATTCTTCCTCAACACTATTTCTCTTGCCAGAGATGATTATAAACTTATCTCGTCTATTCCTTGACCTCTCAAAGGCTTTCAGCACTGTCTCTCACTCTCTTCTACTGGACAAACTGTCTGACCTCAACTTCTCCCCTGATACAGTTGCATGGTTCTCCAGCTATCTCACTGACAGACTGAAATTAGTGAGATGGCACTCTGCACTATCTACTCCTCGTCCAGTAAGGCTGGGTGCCCCCAAGGATCCATTCTTGGGCCAGTACTTTTTAATATCTTCACTAACCTACTCTATACTTCTTATCCACAGTCCACAGTCCAATACGCTGACGACTCTACAGTCATCATTATTGCCAACTCTCCCTCTGAACTCTTATCAGCTACCCAGTCATCCTTTAACTCAGTCGAGACATGGCTCTCCAATAACCAGCTCATCCTCAACCCTAAAAAAACAAAACTGTTACTCTTTCTCCCCAAAACTGTTAACCACATCAAATCTTCCCTTCTCCATAACATCCCTTAATAATACCCCTACTGAAGTGGAATCCAGCATAAAACTACTCGGCATTACCATCGACAATCAACTAAAATTTGATCTACATATAAATAATTGTATCAGAAAAACCCATCAGAAACTAGGACTCCTGTACAGAAATAAATTTCTCACCGCTGAAGCCAGGATCACTCTCACACATGCATACCTTCTACCTTGCTTAACATATTGCTCCCAAATACTCACAAATCGTAACCCCTCCCTACTTACTAGGCTTGAGTCAACTTATCACAGCATAGCTAGAGTTGCAGCTCAACAAACCTATAAATCCCACCACTGCCTCTCCCTAAAATACCTAAATTGGCTTGAACTACCTCACCTGCTTCTCCTCTCTCAGCTCCAAATCATACACTCCATTCTATATCAGCCAGTCTACTATTCAGCTCTATCCTCCCTCAACTCCCACTTTTCTCCTACAAGTCATCTCCGGAGCTCGACCCAAGATCTATTATATATCTATAAACACAAGACTACATTCTGGGTGCAACATATACAGCTACCACCCCTCTATTGCATGCAACAAACTCCCACTTGAAATCAGAACCCTCACACATCCTAAACAATTTAAATCGGCCACCAAAGAGTACGTTAAAAGGCACTGGACCTGCCACTGTTCTTAGCCTCCCTGAATATATCCCTCTAACAAAGTAACCACCTTTCTCCTTTCTCCCTACTTTTCCCTCCAATAATCACTCTCTATCCTTTTCAACTTACTCCATCCTTTTTCTTCTAACCACCTCTAAACCTTCTTTCCTACTCCTTTTTCTGCACACAACTCTTAAGATACTGGTATAGCACATGTACTACAGCAACATCTAGTCTAAATACAAACTCCCTATGCATTTTATGTAACTTCCTATGCATATACGTCTTTTTATTTATATAACAGTACTGCTAATATCTCCTTTTTGACTTTTAAGCATTATGTATTACTGCATGTGTTTTAAATTGCCTTGTTATTGGAAAATTGCTTGTATTATTTGGAGCTTTTCTCCCCAGGCCTCTGCTGAAAAAGGGTTTTAGCTCAGTCGGACACTCCCGGCCAACAAATGTAACATAAATAAATAAATAATATGCTTTTGAATCCCCCACAAAGTCCAACAAATTCTGAAAAAGTCCAATATTCCCAGATTATCTTGTTTTGCCATATTTCATAAATATAATTATTGCACTGTCATCTCACATTAAGTTACTGGTTTCATTACTGTTCATCTCTGAAATCCCACCTCTGCTTCGTTTCTAACATACTCTCGACTGTTATAGTCAACTCTCGTGCTCCCTTCCTTCTCTTCAACATTTTCCATTGAAAATTTAGAAAAAGTTTCACAGGTACTCTGTGGTCTTTATTACCAGAAGAAGAAGCAGCAGAATCTCTTTCTGTTTAGCAGCTTACTTTTTGTTGGACAATCTTTTGTATTTCCTCCTTAGCATATACTTCATCAAAAATGACTATGTGCCTCCAGAGGAGAATACCTTGAAGGCAGCTGGGTACTGCAGTTTGAATCTCATACCTGCGTCTAGACATTCCCTGAATAGTGGAATAAATTTGTTCCTCTTCTGTCTGGTGTACAATGAGTAATCATTCTCCACAAACACTCTGCTGTCTCTCACTTTTAGTACTTTGTCCTTCTGCCACAGTTTTGTCACAATCAACTCCTGCTGCTGCTAGGACTGCAGCTTTACTATTAAAGGTCTAGGTCTAGGAAGAAAATAGGGTATGTATGCCTGGTCAGCTGTATATTAGAAATGCCAGTCCAGCTGCTTATATGTGCTTTCATAAAATTAAAGCAGTCTGTTCCTTCCAGCTTCTCTGGTACAGTTGCAAATCTCAGGTTTTCCAAGTGCTCTATCCTCCAATTCTATTATTTTTGAAACCTCTCTTCCAGAGTAGTCTCATATTTAGACAGTCTTTTCTTCATTTCGACCTCAGATTTTTTTGCAGCTTTATCACCTCATCTGAGGGGTGGCCACTGTTGTGCAATGGTTAGTGTTGTCACCTCACAGCAAGAGGTTCTCCAGTTCAATTCTTGGCTGGGGTGCCTTCAGTGTGGAGTCTGCATGTTCTCCCTGCGGTCACATGGGTTTCTTCCGGATGTTACGTTTTTTTCCCACATTCCTTAGACATGCAGTAGGTGGACTGGACACTCTAAATTGGCCATAGGTGAGAGTGTGTGCACGAGTGAGTGGTACAAATGAACTACTGTGGCAGGGCTAGCCACCCAACGGTGTAAACCTTGGCTCCAGATGATTGTCCCTGCTGAAGTGACACCCCAACCCCATTTGCAAAATGGGAAAAGGGGTTGAGGATGGATGGGTGGATCATCTCATCTGAAAATTTGTTTAAACTTCTTCCATTTGTTTGAGCCTTTTGTTGTTTGTGTTGATATATTCCATCAGTGTTTTGTTTATTTAAAAAAAATACACTCAGAAGGTAGTTACTGGAAACTACAGCCCTTTATTGAGTGTATGAAGGGCATTAAAGTCCATTTGGTTAAGGCTGAGAAAGAGGTTGTGGGTCAGAAAAAAATAAACTCAAAAGTGATATAACAGATGTTGGTAAAGATCAAATATTCCTATGGCAAAGAAAAAGGTGGGCTATCACCAGAGTCACTGGGGATAGGTTGTTCACATTATGTGACTCTTCAGTCTCATCTGGATCGAAATGCAGGCTGAGAAAAAGAATGTTTCATTTGAGGACATTAGGCAAGTAAACGAGACGGGACAATCACTGCAGAAGGATTTTCAGTCCAAGGAGAAAGGCCAAAGTCTGAACAATCATGGGGGCAGGAGGAAATAGTGAAAATGAAGTTTTTCAGCGATTTAGTGAAGAAGCTACTGTGGACACATCTTGGGAGGCATATAGTACGTACTTTGATAAACAAACTGTGACTGATGCTCGTTTTTGTAGTAAAAACGAAGAAAATAGGGTATGTATGCCTGGTCAGCTGCATATTAGAAATCTGTCAACTGCCACCATAACTAAAGACCTTGAAAATTTGCTGCTAAGGGAAGAAGTTTGTTCCTACTTGTTTTCCATCTTTGGCAGATGTTATTTTGGGCATTAAAAAGTTTTGTAGAAATGTGTATTTATGAGTGTATTCTGAGGGAAAACAAACGCTTGCTGAAACTGGTAATGTTGAACTGTTTGATATTGAAGATTCATTGCTTGACATGTCTATACATGAAAATGAATTGGTACATATTTTTCTGAAAATGAAGGTGAAGGGGATGTAGGTTATTTTACTGAGTATGGGAAATTAAAGGTGCCTCATTTTTCTTATTCTAGTACTTTCATTCTCCCTAAATGTTCTAACATTGTTCAAAGTTTTGAAAGGGTATTATGTAAAAAATTGGAACTTGAATACCATAAGTTTGTTAGACCTAGGAACGTGTATAACATATCTAGGGGTGAACAGGACACTTTATTTTTTATTTATTTATTTACATTTGTTGTCCAGGAAAATCCAACTGGACACAGGTCCTTTTTCAGAGGAGGCCCGGGGAGAAAACCTCCACAATAAAGAGCAGTTAATTACAAAATTATAAGAAGTATAGGTAGGCTGGTTGTTTAACAATACCAGTAAAACAGACATAGTTCAGATGCACAACATATTTTGAAGGACAACTGAGTATAAACTATACACTTATAACATCTGTGCCACTTAAGATGGCAAGTCTCTTAATAGTTAAGCTGGCAGATATTACACATGAATAACAGTACCCAAGATTTCAGCTGAGCTATATTAATAGGTTTAGAAGCATCGGGGTTGGCTGTGACCAAAGACAGTAAGGATGAAGATAGGTTTAGGGTGATATGAGTACATATATTAGTAAGGGTTGTTACAGGGGCATGCCCATTGCTCTTTTAGATGAGATTTTAGAACAGCTTTGAAGTGAGTACATGATGATACAGAGGTTATAGTGTGAGGGAGGGTATTCCATAAATTTGCTATGGAGTAGGAGAAAAGTACAGTTGTGTACACCTACCATAAATGTAGATGTTCGAGTGTCTTCACTGTTGCAGTCATAACTGTAGGGTGCTCCTGCCGGCAGGCAGCCCGAGGTCGGCCAGAATCCCAAAGTCTGGGTCCGGCGTCGGCTGTACAAGCTAGTACCCTGACGTCAGTACGCTCTGGTACATAGCCCTCAGCCGACGCCATCTTCTCCAGCCTTTCTTGCCCTAGATGTCAGAAGTCCCAGTAAATCAGAAATGAATCCAACAAGGAAACACAAATACACCACAAATAAGAGAAAAAGAGGGGATAGGAGGGAGGGAAACACCGACTGCAACAGTGAAGACACTCGAACATCTACATTTATGGTAGGTGTACACAACTGTACTATGTTCTTCGTGTTTCACTGTTGCAGTCATAACTGTAGGGTGGAATCCCAAAGCAGTGAAAAAGGGGAGGAGGCTTAGACAGAAGAAGGGGCAGCAAGAAGACCCTGCAAAACAGCAGAGGCAAAGCCTGCCCTGGTCTTAGAATACAGAGGGAGATTGTAGTGCTTGGAAAAAGTATGCACAGAACTCCAAGTGGCAGCTTCCAAGATATCCTTGGTAGGAACTCCTCTGAGAAAAGCTGTAGAAGTGGCAGCTGCTCTAGTAGAATGACTTCTCACAGTACCTGGAAACTGTTTCCCATGATGAGTGTAACAAAATCTGATTCCATAAGCAATCCATTTGGAAATAGTTTGTTTTGAAATAGCTTTTCCAAGAGAACTGGAGGCAAAAGAAACAAACAATTGATTAGATTTTCTGAACTCTTTAGTCTTGTCCAGGTAAAATCGTAACTGTCTGTGCACATCCAATGAATGCAAAATCATTTCCCCTTTATTTTGAGGATTAGGAAAGAAAGTAGGAAGGTGAATTGTCTGATTTAAAGCCACTTTCGAAATCACCTTAGGCATGAAAGTAGGATTGGTCCTCAAGGATACTCTGTCCTGGTGGAAAATAAGGTATGGTTCCACAGCCATGAGAGCTTGCAACTCTGAGACCCTTCTGGCAGAAGTCAATGCTAACAAAAGAACGGTCTTCCAAGATAAAAACTTAATATCTGAAGATGCAGCAGGCTCAAAAGGAGGCAAAGTAAGTTTTTCTAAAACATAATTAAGATCCCAAGCAGGAACAGGAGGGGTCCTGGGAGGCCGCAAATTCTTAGCCCCTCTCAAGAATTGTCTCACCAAAGGATGAGAAAAAACAGGAGGATCAGAATCGAAATGAGCAGAAATAGCAGAAGCATGAATCTTAATGGAAGAAAAGGAAAGTCCTTTAGACAAAAGATCCGAAAGGTAAAGCAAAATAGAAGAGAGATCAGGCACCAGAGGGTCCGAGCCTCGGTCCTGCATCCAAATACAAAACCTCTTCCAATTAGAGGCATAGGATTTCCTAGTGCTAGGCCGTCTAGCTTCCAGAAGAACATCCAAAACTTGTTTGGGAAGACTAGAAGAAATCAAATTCCTTTGAAGAGCCAAGCTGCCAGGCAAAGGGTCTTGAGATTGGAATGTAGTAACTGACCCTGATGCTGGGACAGAAGAGAAGGGTTCAGAGGGAGAATCCAAGGAGGCTCCAAGAACAGGTGCTTTAAAGTTGGATACCAAAACTGTCGAGGCCAATTTGGAGCAATCAAGATGAGGAACTTGGGCTTGTCCTGTTTTATCTTCAGTAATACCCGAGGTAGTAGAGGAAGAGGAGGGAAGGCATATCCCGAAAGGCTTCTCCAGCTGAAGGACAGGGCATCCACTTTCCAAGCTGTTTTGTGGAAGGACCTGGTGCAAAAGTGAGGCAGCTGATGATTGAGATGGGATGCAAACAGATCTATCTGGGGACATTCCCAAACTGCAGTAATCCTGTTGAATAAGTTGGTGTCTAGCATCCATTCGTGAGGATCTGAAATGTTTCTGCTCAGGCTGTCTGCTAAGAGATTCTGTTCTCCTGGAATGAATTGAGCCTGGAGATGTAGATTCAGATTTAGAGCTGTGTCCCATAAAGCCATAGCTAGTCTGCAAAGGGGTACGAATGAGAACCCCTGCTTGTTTATGTACCACATGACTGTGGTGTTGTCTGTGCGAATTAGCAGAGGCCCTGGTTGCAAAAAGTTCTTGAAGGCTAGAAGAGCATTTTCAACTGCCAACATTTCCTTCAGATTGATGTGCCAGTGAAGATGGCCCTTTGTCCAGGTTCCCTGCTGGCAACTGTCTAGAAAGTGTGCTCCCCAAGCATAATCCGAGGCGTCCGTGGTTATGATTTGAGAAGGTTGAGGTAGACGAAAAGGCTTTCCTTCATTTAAAGCACACACCCTGGACCACCAGAGGAACTCCTTCTGGAGGCAGGGGATCAGAGGAATCAGAATGTCCAGATCGTGGTAATGCTGTGACCATACACTTTTCAGATACCATTGAAGCTTTCTCATATGAAGCCTTGCATTTGGAATCAACAGAATGCAGGAAGCCATGTAGCCCAGTGCCTGCAGGAATTTCCTTGCAGTGAGCTGAGATAGAGTTGCCAAGGTGTTGAAAATTGAAGCCAGCTGTATTTGTTTTTCTGGAGTGAGGAAGGCCCTTTGTAAGGTTGTATTTAAGAGGGCTCCCAAGAATACCATTTGTTGAGAAGGGATCAAATGTGACTTTTTTGTGTTCACTGAGAATCCCAGTAGGAGGAGAAGACGTTGAACAAATTCCAGATGTTGAAGTAGAAGATCCTTGCTGTCTGCCTGAATAAGGCAGTCGTCCAAATAGGGGTAAATCTGAATCCCCTGAAGTCTGCAATCAGCCACTACTGGTGCCAGGCACTTGGTAAAGACACTGGGCGCAGTAGATAAACCAAAGGGCAGTACAGAGAATTGAAAGTGTCTCGAACCTGCCTTGAATCTGAGGAATTTCCTGCGTTCCTGCCTGATGGGAATGTGTAAGTAGGCTTCCTTTAAGTCCAATGTCACCATCCAGGCGTCCTGAGAGAGCATTGGAATTAGTTGCTGCAGAGTAAGCATCTTGAATTTTGGAATTTCCAAAAGGTGTTTAACACAGAAAGGTCCAGAATAGGTCTCCATGAGCTTTGTTTTCTTGGAACCAGAAACAGTCTTGAATAAAAACCTTTTCCCATCTCTGAGAGTGGAACAGGCTCTATGGCTCTCATGGCCAGAAGAGCATCCACTTGATTTAAGGCCTCTGACCATTGATGTTTTGGCAGATCTGGCCAACCGTAAGCCCTTGGCAGAGTATGAAAGTGGAATTTGTAGCCTTTTAAAATCACGTCCAATACCCATCTGTCCTGGGTAATATGAGTCCAATTTCTGTAAAAAAGAGACAGTTTTCCTCCGAGAGGGGCATCCAGGTGAAGGGGTCCTGTAGCCCAACCGAGAGAGTCATTGAGTTTGCTTTCTTTGAGATTGGGATCTGTCTTCTCCCCTTCTAGGTGAAGAAGCAGTCCATTGTCTAGATCTGTAAGAGGCCTGAGCTTGACCATGACCTCTGGAGCATCTATATCTTCCCCTTTGAGGCCTGTCAGACGTGGGAAATGACCAATTTTTGGAGGGCCAATTCCTGGAAAATCTAGGAGGCTGAACTTGCAAGAAATCTTTTACAGTTTGCATAGATTTTGCCTTTTCTTCCATCTTTTTAATAATTTCCTCAGCCTTAGATCCAAAAAGAACATCATGTTGAACAGGGGCATCTAATAACTTAGCCTTAACCTGTTCAGGTAAACTTTGTTCACGAAGCCAGGCATGTCTCCTGATAACAGTACCAGAGGCTGCAGCCCTGCAAGAAGCATCCAAAGCATCAAAACCACAATGCAAACTATGTTTGTTCACTTGTTCAGTTGCATGCAATACATCCTGAAGTTCCTTATCCTCTGCACATGCAGGAAGGGAAGCAAGCTTTTGCTTTAAAACAGACAAAATAAATTGCTGATACTTAAACATATGAAACTGGCAATTTAAAGCCCTTACAGACAGGGTAGCAGAAGTATATACCTTTTTTCCCCACCTGTCTAAAGCACGAGACTCCTTCTCAGAGGGAATAGGATTTTTAGAAGTAGCAACCTTAGCAGCCTTAGAGCCCTGAGAAATAGTTTCAGGATCCGCAGAAGGGTTCTTAAAAATAAATGAGAGTCAGGAACCCTATAAAATCTATCAGGCTTAGAAGGAGCAGGAGGCATGGAATCAGGATTCAAATTAGCCTCAGAAAAAGCATCATCCACAATGTCAAGAACAGGAGGGATAGCTAAAGGCCTATGTTGAGGAAGAAGAAGGAATTCTCTAAGCCTCTTCTCGGAAGCAGAATACTCCTGACCTTCCCAATGAAAATGTTCCCTCATCTCATGCAAGGTTTCCCCAAAAGAGAAATCTTCAGGCGGAGAGGCAGAGGGCAAGGAGTCCTCAGCATCCGAATCCTCATAAGGAGGAAAAGAATATTCCTGATCAGAGGAAGAGACAGAAGATACAGAAGCCTGGTCAGAGGAATCCAGAGGAACATCCTGTCGAGGCCTTTTCTCAGGTGGAGGGTGAGAACCCCTAATCATTGTAAGTAAATCTTCAGAAATCTTTAATAATTGCTTCTGTGTCCTGGGAGTAGATTCAGAAGTAGCTTGAGCAGGAACTTTAGACTTAACAGGAGTCTTTGTCTTTGCCTTTGAAATAGTGATGTGAGTAGGCCTGAAAACCCCCTCAGAAGCCGGTACCTGCACAGCGGTTCCGGACCCATCTGAGGGAGCGACGTCCGAAGGTCCTGCAGCAGTTAAAATAGTAGGCCTTGATGGCTCCCCATGGGAGTCCGTATCGGCCATCGGTTCAGAAGTGGCGGACGACAGGGGCTGCAAAAGCGCCTCACTGACGACAGCCAAACCGGACGCTGGCTCCAGCTGCAACGAGTCCTGTTCGGACCTCGGAGGCCTGTCTTTGTCTTTGCGCTTCTTTTGAATTCCGGTAGTGTCCGACGACATTCTATAATTGAAGCGTCTGCCAAAATAATTTAGAGCCCAGTCGTACCTGCGCTTGATAGTACGAGAATTGAACCTGGCACAGAACCGACAACAAGAAACGTCGTGGTCAGGGCCTAAGCAAGGTAGACAGTAAGAGTGGAAATCTTTATGAGGTATTTGTTTCCCACACGTTATACAATTATTAACTTTTTCTGACATCGGAGGAACAAGAAAAAGATTCCCCAACGGGGTACATAGCTTTGAGAAGAGAAGTAAGAACTTCGGACCGACAACAACAAAATATGCTGTTCGAAAATCGCCAACCAACGACTTGTGAGCTGCTTTCCACCGCACGGCAAGAAAGACTGGAGAAGATGGCGTCGGCTGAGGGCTATGTACCAGAGCGTATTGACGTCAGGGTACTAGCTTGTACAGCCGACGCCGGACCCAGACTTTGGGATTCTGGCCGACCTCGGGCTGCCTACCGGCAGGAGCACCCTACAGTTATGACTGCAACAGTGAAACACGAAGAACATGTGCTTTTCCAGCAGAGTTCTTTGTTCTAGTTACCTGTAATTCATTTTTGTTGCTAGAGCATAGCAGTCTGGTGGTGTGATAGGGCTGGAGTAGATTTTGGAGGGATGGGACTTTTAGAGGATGATTTACTAGTTTGTGGGTGAGTGAGAGTTGGTACCATTGAAGAAGGTGAGGGAGTTCTAGCCAGCCAAGTTCAGTAAGTGAGGAACAGTGGTGACTACGATAGGTTGCACCAGTGGCAAACTTGGTTATTTTGTTGCAGCAAGTCTCGAGTTTACTTAATTCGCTTTGCCTTAGGTTGGTAAATATTGGAGAGGCATGGAGTAGGGTGGAGATCAGGTGGGTATTTGCTACTGAAATTCTGGCTGTTTTGTTGAGTAACTGCCTGTTTCTGTATAAAGCTCCTAGTTTTTTGTGTACTTTTTTATGGTTAATGAAATGTGAATGTCAAACTTGAGGTTATTGTCGATCTCAACTCCAAGTAGTTTGGTACGGTCTGTTGAGGGATAATGGTGTTATCACTGGCTGTAATATTAAATTGAGGGATGTTTTGATTGCGTTTGGTGGGTTGGAAGATGAGGGGTTTAGTTTTGTTTGGATTAAATATTAACTGTGCATCAGTAAACCAAGTTTCAACTGAGGAAAAGGCTTCCTGTGTGGTCTTTGGAAGTTCAGGTAGGGAATGGGCTGAGCAGATGATGGTGGAATCATCTGCGTACTGTATGAGACTGTATGAGAGTGGCCTGTTTGGTAGCAGAGGCTAGATTATTTGTGAATATGGAGAAGCATAAGGGTCCAAGGATGGATCCTTGGAGAACCCGAATTGAGACAGGGAGTTGGGGGGATATATCATTATGCCAAACGACAGACTGCTGGCGGCCAGTCATGAAGCTCTGAAACCAGTCTGTGACAGATTGAGAAAAGGATAGGTTATTGAGAACAGAGATGATATGTTTATGTCAGACCATGTCAAATGCTTTAGATAGGTCTAGGAAAGTTGCAAAGGAGAAATACCCATTGTTTTTAGGATGAAGGACAGTTAGTAAAAGCAAGAAAGGCAGTGGTCGTGCTGTGGTATGGCTGGAAACCATGTTGCGTGTTAGATAGGAGGTTGTTAGTAAGGAGGTAGTCTAGAACTTGAGAGTGGATGCATTTCTCAAGTATTTTGGAGAGAAGAGAGAGAATTGCTATGGGTCAGTAGTTGGTGAGTAAAGTAGAGGGGGCACCTTTGTGGAGGGGAATGATGTGGGATATTTTCCATAGTGAAGGAACATAGCATTCAGATAAAGATCGGTTGATCAGGATTGAGACTGGGTAGGCTAGGGCTTCATTTGCAATTTTTAGGCATTCACTTGGGAGGTTGTTGGCTGCTAGTTTAGTGAGCTTTAGTTTTGAAGAGAGTTTTTTATGTTAGCGGTAGGAATAGGAGAAAAAGAGAATGTAGTGGGCAGATTACTAGGTGTAGCTGGAGGGTGGGGGGGGGGGGGGGACATTATGTTGTCCAGCTAGTGATAGAACGGTTTGGTGAAGTGTGCATTGAAAGAGGTGACAATATTTTCAGAGGAGTTTGTTTTGTCTGGTGGTGGGGTTCCGTTTCCTGGGTGGAGGATGGAGTTGATGGATGGAGTTCAGGGCAGACTAGTAATATAGGATTTTGTCCTGTGTTATTAGTTTTTTACTCTATTACGTAATTCAAGGAATTTCTGTCTATCAGAGGGGTTTTGAGTTTTGTGCCAGTGATTCCAGGCTCTACCTTGGATTGCCATTTCTGACCTAGTGGCTTTTTGTAGCCATGGGGAGGACTGGGCTTTAACTCTAGTAAGTCTTGTGGGCGCATGGGTGTTCAGGACTTCAAGGAAGGTGGTACTGAAAAACTGGACAGCGTCATCTAGGTTGAGGAATTTTAGTGGAGTCCAGTTGCAGTTTTTAAGGGATAAGATGAATTTGTCTGGGTTAAAGTTTATTACGTATTTGCTGATAGGTAATGGGTTTAGCCTGATATACATGTTTTTTAAATAGGAATGTTGGGGTATGATCACGGAGGCTATCCGGTAGGCAGCCAGCTATGTATGATTGTGGGTTCTTGCTGACTAGTAACCAATCAAGAGCAGTATGTTTGTTGGGATTTTTATTTATTCTGGTGGGTGACTGGATGAGTTGGGAGAAACCATGATGGTTTAGATGTAGTTGGAACAGGATTGCCAGCTAATATTAAAATCACCTAAAAGTGTTTCTTGTGGAAGATGATGATTTACCCAGCTGAGGAGGTTTTCTAGTGGAGGGATATTATGGCCAGGTGGAAAGTAGCATCCTATTATGTTAATGGTTTTGTCTTGGTTTACTTTTAAGTTGGTACAGACTATTTCTTCTTTGTCAATTTGAGGGACTGATAAGTTTAGGATTTGAAAGTTTAGATGCTGTTTATACATTACAGCTACACCAACCCCTTTTTTTGTGTACGCAATCTGCTCTTAGTATGTCATAACCTGCAGGGAGAATTTGCTCACTGGTAATGAGAGAGTTGAGCCAGGTTTCTGTCAGAACGATAATATCTGGGGAGTATAAGTCTATGTTAGCATGGGGAATTCCAAGATGGTGGGCGTCCTATGAGCACCCTCTCCATGAAGCTCCTACCCAAAATCAATAAAAATCAGTCAATAAGCCGCTTAAAGACAATTAAAAACAGAAAATTCTGACTATAAACGCAGCTCTCAACTACAGCTGAGGTACAAGTGGATCTGCATCTCCATCTCTGGACAACTGTGTGCTAACAGAAACTTCCAGACAACCAGGAGACTACTCACCACGTGTATGCTCTAGGCCTCCAAAAAGTAATAATACAGTACTAATCAAAACTGCTCTCATACCACTGAATGAAAATGTCGAAAGAAAATGAAAATATGGAGACACAAATCAGCAAAACTAAGCTATCCACAATAACTTCCCCAGGAAAAGAAGTTATAAGTAAAAGACAGAAACTAAATAAACAGCAGGAATTAGCCAAAGCTAATGCAAAACAGAAACTGAGTATCCAACTAGATGATTTAAAAAGAAGCTCTTTTACCACTACAAATAGCGATGCAAAGTTTCTCCGAACAATTATCAAGCTTCGGTAATAAAATAAATCAAATTGTGGAGCGCATGGACATCATAGAAGAAAGAACTAAAACTAACAACCATCAGATAGCCCTGTTAAAAGAAGAGAGCGCCACCAAAAATGCCACCATATCAGGTATCCAGGAGAAGCTTAATGATTTAAAAGCAAGAAGTCGGCGTAATAATATTTTAATAAAAGGGTTACCAGAATCTTATGAACACAATCAGTTATTCAAAACAACATTGCAACTATTTGAATTTATTCTTCACACTGAACTGAACGCTAGTGGGATAATCATTGAAAGAGCGCACAGAGCCCTATACAAAAAACAAAACACTGATATTCCTAGGCAGATCTATGTTAAGTTCTTAAACTTTCAAGATGTCCAAAGACTGCTGACTGCAGCCAAAAAACAAAAGCAAATACTGTGGAAAGGACACAAAATCACCTTATCGCAAGACCTCCCGATGGCCATCAAAGAAAGCCACCAAAAACTCACGCCATACTGTGCAGAGCTCATAAAACGTAAAATTAAATTTCTGATGCGATATCCCAATACACTAGTTTTCACTAGTAATAACAAATATGCTGTTGACTCACCCAAGGAAGTGAGAGCTATTTTTATCAAATGTTTTGGAAAAGCACCAGAGTCAGAGCCGTAACCTCCCTGGGAAACAGAATCCCGTTTCCTTTTGCTTGTCACGTAGGTGAAAATTGCTGTTAAAATAAAGACACAGTGCCCGGAAAATAGTCTTCTTTTTATATTTAAATGCTAAATATAAATGTAACAGGAAGGTCACCTTGAATCAGGAAATGACATCTTATGGATCAAATAGGTCAGCTCTTGTTGGGGAGTAGGACAGAGTTTAAATGACAATTTCCTGCTCTAACAATAAAAATCTTCCCTTCCAAGAGCTTAACACACGAAGGATACGACAAGAAAATATGTGAACCATTTTTGTGAACCACTAGCACAATTGCGGCAGTTACAGTTATGGAAGGTAATTGAATCATATGTTTTTGATTTTCTTTTGACTCAGATGGTCTGAAATGGTTTAATAACTGTGACTTTTGAAGAAACTTCTTACTGAGATAAATGGCATTTGAAACAGTTAATTCCTCAGACTTCCGAACATAACTTGAGGTTTCAGATGAAGAGTTATGATATACAAAAAGAGCAAATTTTCATATCATTTTTAGGCACTATAAACAAGCCTTATACCGAACTTAATGTTTGTATATTCATGCCTACATTATCTAATTAGATTAAAAAGTGTAAATTGTGATAAAGGACTAAATACTAGTGCAAGGCTGGTATGACTCGTACATTATGGTATTTTGCACATATTCTTGCTGAACGGAATGGGTTATACAGTCAATTACTATTATCATACAAAAAGCGAAGATATGCTATAATCCTTCAGCAAGAAACAGCCGGAACATAAAAAAATATAAAAAACTTAAAATGTATTGCTGTTGCACTAGATTCTAGTCAACTAAAACATTGTATATATATTTTCTTTTGTTTTTTATGCACTGATTTTGAGCTGGGATTGTAAGAACAAGATGTTTCTAAGTTGTTGACATATGTGATATTTTGAGGTGGCAACAGTGTACAACGCCAATTAATCTCTCTTTTGGATCTGTTGCAACTGCTCCTAATGGTTTCAGAAATAGTAATATTTATACATAGCCCCTCATAAAGATAAATAGTTGCTCTGAATTATGACGATCGTGCTATGACTGGGAACTCTCCCTTGCTTCTTGTAAAACCATTGTCTAATACTATATATTAGGCTTTACCCGGAAGGAGAATTCCTAGTATATCTGCTCTGCTGACTGGAACTAATGTAGTCCTGTGTAGCTTAACTGATTTTATGTTTGCCATATACGTAATATTACCATCACAGGAGCTAAAGAAGGGGGGGGGGGAGGAAAAGAAGAAAAAAATAATGTATTACCATAATATTTTATTGTAGCTACATCTCTAACTAGGAGAAGAATGGATTTGTGTAAGAAGGATAAGGGATGACCAAGTCCAGGAGTTGTTTTTGTATTGTACATATGTTTTAGGATTGTAAATATGTTTGAAAAGTTTGATAGACTGTTCATTGTAGGTTACATATTGTGTTTAGTTAGACAATACATTTGGTTATGTAACCTTTTATGCTCTTTCAATCAGGAGGGTGGGTGGATAGGCAGAGGAACAGGACTGAAAGAGCTTGATACTGCTGCTTTGAACATACATTCTTTTCTTTTTCTCTTATTTTTACATTTACAACCAGCAAAGACATCTAGGAGCCTTTTGAAGAATAGGCATTACAAATCAAAAATAGAAACATTTACGTCACAGGTTGAATCTTGGCATGTGGATTATAGACTCATGGAACATAAGGGGGTTGCAAAATAAAAGTAAGAAAAATTTACTGATGCATCTAATTTTCAAATCGATAGCACATATATGCTTTCTACAAGAAACACATATGCTTTCAGATGAATGGAAAAAATCCCTGAACAGGAAATGGATTAAAGCAATAATTGCAGCTGGGGATAACACTAACTCCAGGGGAGTAGCGACTATAATTAAAAAATCATTCCAGCAATCAATATCAGACCACAATTTGGATGAAAAAAATGGTAGATGGTGCTATTTTATAGACGCAGATTCATCCAAAAGTAAACCAACCTTATTCCTTAATGTTTATGGACCATGTCAGAAACAACAAGACTTCATCCTAGAAATATATAATATCCTATGTAAGTTCCCTGATCATGACTATGTAGTGGGTGGGGATTGGAATGCAGTTATAGACCCAAGTGCTGACCATACTAGTAACCCACTCTCACAAAACGTACAAGTGTCAATTGCCCTGAGAAAATTTATGGCTGACTTATGCTTATTAGATCCTATTTCATTTGGGGAAGGTCAGAAGAAAGAAAACCTATAACCATACTACTCTAAATGCCAAAATTCCTGGTCAAGGACAGAGTTCTTCCTCATTTCAGAGACACCAGCAGAGGGTGATATGAAATACCTCTCCGAAGAGAGACATCTATCAGATTATTCAAAAACCACTCTAAAAATAACTTCCCCTGATAAAATAGTTAAAAAGATCGATAACTACAATTGGTCCTTAAATAACAATTTATTATATAAACCAGATGTTGTTCAAGAATTATTGGATATCTTAATGGATCTGGAAAAGAACATGGAAAACACCAATATCCCATATGATGTCCAAAGGGCAGCTTGTAAAGCTCAAATGAGGGGATACTAATTCAGAAAGCCACATATTATAAAAGATTGTCAAAAGAAGAAGAAAATAAATTAGTGACTGAATTGAAAATTCTGGAAAGAAACCTTCAGCTTAAACCAAACCCTGATATTGAGAAAGCAATGAATAATACGGAAAGACAGTTGTTTGAACAGCACCAACACAATTATTCCCTCCATGAATTAAGATGCACAGCTAAATACTCAGAATGGGCACAATTATCACTGAAAATACTGGCTAGAATAATTGCAAACAAGAAGACAAGAATCAGCTAGGATCCTGTTAATTCAACATCAAGATAAAACCTATAAAACAGATTACCAAATAATAGAATTATTTCACCAAATTTATTCAGAACTATATGGGAAAGATACTCAACAGCCTGCCTCGGAAGAACTCACAAGGTTTTTCAATAATCTCACTTTTCCCAAATTAAAAGAAACTCGTACAGAGATTCTAAATGTCCCTATCAATCAACAAGAGATAATGGATACTATAGGGAAACTTAAATTAGGTAAGGCACCAGGTCCAGAAGGATATAATTCAGAATTCTATAAATCTTTTAACCAAAAAGTATCACCCATTCTTCTAAAAGTATATAGCTATATCATAATGAATGGTATATCCAATTACTACCTAAATAGCTCTAAAATTATCTTTATTCCTAAAAGTAACTTAGACAGGTCTAGCCCACATAATTATACACCAAATTCTTTAATTAATGTAGATATTAAAATTTTAAATTCGATTTCAGTGGACAGACTGAAAAAAGTTATGCCTTATATAATCTCTCACGAGCAAGCAGGGTTTAAGTCAAATAGGCAGACTTGGGACAACACTTTAGAAGCTATGATACATCTCACCAGAAATGAAAAAAAAAACGAGATACGGACTGATACTTGATGCCTGTAAAGCCTTCAACAGAGTAAGTTGGAACTTTCTATTTGCAGCTATGGCTGAATGTAACATCCCTAAGGAGTTTATTAGTCTGATCAAAACCCTATATAATAAATCTTTTACTTACCTATACATTAATAAAACCTTATCAAAACCTATCAGAATATTAAATGGAACTAGACAGGGATGTCCTCTTTCCCCCTACTCTTTAACCTATATATTGAGCCTTTTTTGCTATACATATCCCAAGCTACATTTCAGTCTATCCCTAGAATCATGAGTATCAGAATTGGCCTATATGCATATGCAGATGATTTAAATATTTATCTTGAGCTCAGATTAAAAAAAAATTAATACAATAGACACATTTTCAAGAATCTCGAATTACAAAGTTAATCAAAAGAAATCTCTTATTTTTCCCATTAATCCTTTACATCAAAAAGAATATCTACTCTCTGAATTTCCTTTCAAAATAGAATACTCTTTCAAATACTTAGGAATAAACTATGAGCATAACTATTCATCCATGTACCAAAACAATTTTATAAAGATATGGACAAATATCCAGCAAGATCTCCACAGATGGCAACAGTTAAATTTAACTTTACTATCTAAAGCAGCAATTATCAGGATGAATGTACTACCCAAACTCTTATACCAATTTAACACCTCAAATTTGACCATTCCAAATAATTTCTTTCAAAAAATCAATAAAGAACTAGCCAAATTCATATGGTTTCCTAAATCAGTTAGGATAAGTTATCAAAAGTTAATTTACCCAACAGGAAAAAAGGGGGTTACGTTTGCCAGATTTCTGACTGTATTACTGGATCATATCGGCAAGCAGAGTTATCTTAATCTCAAACTTTAGCCTGAAGAAAGACACATGGACCCCCTTATGGATTAAAATATGGCATAATTATCTGAGAAAAGACAACTTCAGCCCTAAAGCCTTCCCTTTCTTGTCTCCAACAAATTTAAGAACCTCTAGTATAAACATTATTTTGAAGCAAAGAGTTAAGATATTTCAAGAACTAATAAATTACATTGGACTCGATAAAACACTCCCCCTTCTTCAACCAATACATATGAACCCCAACATTAGACTAAATAATAAAATGATAAATCTATCAAATTATCCGTTAATCAAAGAATATACTGTCTGGGATATTCATAAGCATAAAGAGAAATCGTTACAGGAATTGAGAATTGTACTAAGCCTAGGTCATAAATACACTTATTCTGCATCAGATCAGGGAATTTATAGCAACATTAAGTATTGATGAATCAAACGCTGAGGAAGATATAGTTTCTGCAGTTAATATAAGTGAAAGCTTAACTAAAGGAAAAAAATATATTATCAAATACCTATAAATTAGTTATGGCCTCTAAATACCAAAATGCACTATTGTTTTCTAGCTATTGGGACCAACATGGAATTGATTTTAGGGAAGATCAGAAACTTAAGGCAATAGAATCAGCTATTAAGCTATCCCCTTTTAAAAAACTAGTATACACACAGTTAATGATTAATAATAACACCTACTTGACTCCCTACACATTAAATAAATTCAACTCTAATATTTCCTCATCGTGTCCATGTTACTTCTTTCCGCATGTGGATCTCTTACATATTCTATGGTTCTGCAAACACACCCATAAACTTTGGTGCTCACTCAAAATAAGATTAGAAAAAATGGAAACACCGGTCCTTAATATCACAGATCTTAGAATACCTAAACTGAAATAACATGTCCTCATTACCCTTTGTTTGTTGATCAAATACTATATAACCAAAAACTGGCTGGACCGCACTAAATTATCTTGGTAGGGATTCAGGAATCTAGCAATAAAATACATTTCTGTGCATAAACTCTTTGCTAATAACCATAATAAGCAAGCATATTACCAAAAATATTGGAAACTTATCCTTGACCTCATTTTGGGAGATTTGGTTAACTAATCAGAAAACCCGATGTCATATTATTAACGCATTGAATTAGATGTCAATAGAATTACTATACGTACCATCTTAAGCATTGTTTTCACTAAGTTGTGATAGTACAATTGTGTACACTTACCATAAATGTAGATGTTAGAGTGTATTCACTGTTGCAGTCATTACATTTGGGTAATCTGCTGGCAGGTTACCCTCAGTCGGCCTGAATAACAAAGTCTTGGGTCCTGCATCAGTTGCTGTCTCCTCTTCCATGATGTCAGGTCGTCAGGGGTACAAAACATGTAGCAGACGCCATTTTAATCAGTTTTTCTTGCCCCAGATGTCAGGTGCCCCCCCCAAATGGGGAGCAAATATATATATATATATATATATATATATATATATATATATATATATGCATGTATTTTAGAACACAAAACATTTACCTCCAACTAAAAGCAAATACACCACAAAGGCTTTTGAGCATAGTGAAGGAAAGAAGAGGTATAATAATAGAGAAGAAAGGGGGCTGGCGGGTGGGTAACCCTGACTGCAACAGTGAATGCACTTGAACATCTACATTTATGGTAAGTGTACACAACTGTACTATGTTCTTCGTGTTTCACTGTTGCAGTCATTAAGTTTGGGTTGAATCCCAAAGCTATGGATGGGAGGATGGAACTATATAGCATTAGGAGCAGCTATAAGGCCCTGCAGGACAGCAGTGGCAAAGCCTGCCCTGGATTTAGAAAACAGAGACAAATGGTAATGTTTTGTGAACGTATGAATTGAGCTTCAAGTAGCAGCTTCTAGAATATCTCCGGTAGGAATCTCTCTGAGAAACGTTGCAGAAGTAGATGCAGCCCTGGTGGAATGGGATCTGATCCCCTTGGGGACAGGTTTACCATGGTGCATGTAACAGAAACAAATACAATGGCTTGTCCATTTTGAAATAGTCTGCTTTGATATAGCCTTCCCCTCTGTTCCTGCAGCAAATGCCACCAGTAGTTGCTCAGACTTTCTTAGAGATTGTGTCCTGTTTAATCTTAGAATCTTAGTTGCTTGTGTACATCCAATGAATGCAGAATCAGCTCCCCCTTGTTCTGCAGACTTGGGAAAAAAGTTAGCAGATGAATGGTCTGGTTAAGAGCCACACTGGATACCACCTTCGGCATAAAACAAGGATTGGTCCTGAGGGCCACCCTGTCCGGATAAAAGATAATGAAAGGTTCCACTGCCATTAGAGCCTGTAGTTCTGAAATCCTTCTAGCTGAAGTGACTGCTAAAAGAAAGGCTGTCTTCCAAGAAAGAAATTTTATGTCTGCAGTAGCAGCTAGTTCAAAAGGAGGTAGGGTGAGTTTTTCCAGCATAAAATTGAGGTCCCATGCAGGAGTCAGTGCTCTCTTGGGAGGTCTCAAATTTTTGGCTCCTCTGAGGTACTGCTTTAGCAGGGGATGAGAAAAGAGAGGAGGCTCTGTGTTGTAATGAGCCGAGATGGCAGAGGCATGGACATTTATAGGCCCTTGTGAAGCATCTCAGTTAAGTATTGCAAAATCTGAGGAATACTGGGCATTGCTGTGTTTATTCCTTGTGCTTGGTTCCAGGCACAGAATCTCTTCCATTTATCAGCATAAGATTTTCTAGTACTAGGCCTTCTAGCCTCCAAAATGACATCCATCACAGGTTTACTGAGAGATGTGATTGGTGAAATTAGTTGATTAGCCCTGCTGCAAGATTTAGAGTTTGGAGCTGAGTGTGCAGAATTTAATAGTTCTGCTGAGACAAAAGATGAGGTGTCTGAGGCAAGTACCACGGAGGAAGGTGTGACATATTCCTTAGAAGCGGGTACCAGAATTGGCGAGGCCAGTCCGGAGCAATCAGAATCATTTTTGGTTTTTCCTGTCTGACTTTTAGTGAAACCTTGGAGAGCAGAGGCAGAGGGGGAAAGTCATAGACTGATAGGTTTTTCCAGCTGAAGGATAGAGCATCCACTTTCTAAGCCTTTTTGTGACGAGTTCTTGTGCAGAATTTGTCCAACTGGTAGTTTTGGGGAGAGGCAAATAGACCTATGTCTGGGCTCCCCCATTTTCGTGTCAACATGAAGATTTGTGGATCCAGTTTCCATTCATGTGGGCCCATAAGATTTCTGCTTAGGTCGTCTGCCAGAGTATTTTGCTTTCCTGGCAGGAACTGAGCTTGTAGATGTATTTGGTAAGTCAAGGCTGTGTTCCACAAGGCCATGTCTCGTCTGCAAAGGGGGGTAGGAGTGGGTACCCCCCTGCTTGTTTATGTACCACATAACTGTGGTGTTGTCCGTCTTTATCAGTAGTTGTCCTGGATGAAGGAAGTCCTTGAAGGCTGTCAGAGCATTCTGTACAGCTAGCATTTCTTTCCGGTTGATATGCAGGTGCAGTTGATTTGAGCTCCATTCGCCCTGAATGCATCTCCCTGCCAGATGGGCCCCCCAAGCATAGTCTGATGCATCTGTAGTCAGGGTTTGGGTGGCAGGGGGTAGAATGAATGACAGTCCCTTGTTTTGGTGACAGCCCTCTGCCCACCAAAGGAACTCCTGTTGCGGGCAAGGAATGAGAGGAATCATTGTTTCCAGGCTGTGACAATGTTAACTCCATAAGCTTTTTAGGTATCACTGAAGTTTCCTCATATGCAGTCTTGCATATGGAATTAGTAGAATGCAGGATGCCATGAACCCCAAAGCCTGCAGAATTTGTCTTGCAGATAGCTGGGTTTTTGTGGCCACTTGTTTGAAGTATGTTATCAAATGAATTTGTTTGTCTGGCGTGAGGTAAGCCATCTGGGCAGTTGTATTCAAGCTTGCACCCAGGAATGTAATTATTTGAGAGGGTACCAGTTGTGATTTCCTTTTGTTTATGGTGTACCCTAGGCATGTTAGAAGCCTTTTTACAAATGCCAGATGTTGTAGAAGAGTGTCCTCGTCCTCTGCCTGAATTAGACAATCATCCAGATAAGGATAAATTTGAATGTTTGTCTGCAAAATGCAATTACTGGTGCCAGGCACTTTGTGAAGACCCTGGGCGCAGTAGATAAGCCAAAGGGCAGTGCAGAGAACTGGCAATGCAAATAGCCTGCTTTGAAGCGGAGGTATCTTCTGCAAGATTCCCTGATTGGGATATGCAGGTAAGCCTCTTTTAAGTCTAGAGTTACCAACCAGGCATTATTGCCTAGCATAGGCAGTAGCTGTTGTAGAGTCAGCATCTTGAATTTTGGAATGACCAGGAAAGTATTTAGAATGGTAAGTCCAGAATTGGACGCCATGATTTGTCTTTTCTGGGTACCAGGAAAAGTCTTGAATAAAAACCTTGTCCTTTTTCCTTTTCTGGCACTGGTTGAATAGCCCCCATATCCATGAGAGACATGACTTGTTTCTGGGCCTCTGCCCACTGATTTGGGGGCAAGTCTGGCCATCCGTTTGGAATTGGCAATGTGTGAAAATGAAATCTGTACCCCTGGGATACTATATTTAAGACCATTTGTCCTGGGTAATTAGATGCCAATTTTGAGCATGAAGTGCTAGTTTTCCCCCCAAAGGGGCTGCCAAAAGATAAGTGCTTGGAAATGGCAGAGGAAAGTCATTGAGACTGTTTACCACATGGCGGTGCTTTGCTACTTCCTGATTTGGAGGTGGAGGCACCCCACTGGTTTGTCCTGTAAGATCCTTGTGACTGAAACCTTGAGCCTTTGGAGTGTCTAGGTTTGCCCTGAGTGGCTCTGTTGGGTACTGGAAAGGACCAATTCTTAGTAGGCCAGTGCCTACTGAACCTGGGTGGCTGCACTTGCAAGAAATCTTTTACAGTTTGCATAGATTTAGCTTTGTCTTCCATCTTTTTTAAAACTTCTTCTGCCTTATTACCAAACAGACTGTCCTGCTGTAAAGGAGCATCCAACAATTTAGCTTTAACATGATCAGGCAGATTTTGCTCCTTGAGCCAAGCATGCCTTCTTATCACAGATCCAGTTATGGTGGCCCTGGAAGAGGTCTCCAAGGAATCAAAACCACATTGCAAAGTATGCTTTCCAACTTGTTCAGCTGAATGCAATAACTCCTGTAACTCTATTTTCCAAACAATCAGAAATCAACACCATTTTCTGTTTCAGTAAGCCCATGACATGCCATTGATATTTAAGCATATGAAATTGACAGTTTAAAGCTCTGATTGCCAGGGTTGCAGACGTATAAACCTTCTTACCCCATCTATCCAGCGCCCTGGAGTCGCTATCAGAAGGGGTAGGATTTTTAGCTGTAGAAGCCTTAGCACCCTTGGAACCCTGAAAAATAGTTTCAGGGTCAGCAGTATGATTTTTGAAAAGAAACTTGTGTGAGTCAGGAACCCTGTAATATCTGTCTGGCTTACCAGGCGCCGGAGGCAGGGAATCAGGAGCCATGCTGGATTCTGAGAAAACATCATCAACAATGTCTAAAACAGGAGGTATAGGCCAAAGGCCTATGCTGAGGAAGAAGAAGAAAATCCCTAAGCCTCTTTTTGGATTCTGAAAAGTCCTGACTCTCCCAGTGAAAATGTTCCCTTAAGGTATGCAAAGTCTCTTCAAAAGAAAAATCCTCAGGAGGAGAAGCAGAAGGAATGGATTCTTCTGCATCAGAGTTCTCATAAGGGGGGATAGAAAATTCCTGATCAGAAGAGGAATCAGAAGAAATGGAAACCTGATCTGAAGATTCATAATCAGTGCCTTGCCTAGGCCTCTTAGCAGGAGGGGGTTGGGAACCCCTGATCAAGGTAATTAAATCCTCAGCCATTTTGATCATTTGTTTTTTAGGCATACGGGCCTGAGCACGTGGCTCATGTGTCAGTTTTTTAGACAAAGTAGTTGGTTTTGATAATGGCATTGGTTTAATATACAAATCTTTAAGCCTGAAAACAACCTCAGAAACCGGTGCCTGCTCAGCGGCTCCGGACCCATCCAAGGGAGAGACATCCCGTGGGTTTAATATTTGAAGAATCTCGCGGCATACCGGACTCCGAATGGGTCTCGATAGAGGCCTGTGGCTCAAATGTAGCGGGCATCAGGGGCTGTGAAAGCACCTCACTGAGTACCGGCGACTGGCTTAGGAGAAGCTTCATCGGTTTTGGACCTCGACAGTCTGTCTCTGTCTTTCTTTGCGTTTTTTGTGAATTCCGGTAGTCGGATTGCTAACCGACGACATTTCAGGATAGTTAAATCTTGAACCAAAGTATTTAGAAGCAAAAATATACCAACGCTTAACAGTGCATTGGTTAAATTTAGTACAAAACCGACAGCAAGGCATGTTGTGGTCAGGGCCTAGGCAAAGAATACAGTACAAATGAAAATCCTTATGAGGTATTTGCTTCCCACAAGTAATACAATTATTAACTTTTACTGACATCGGTAAGGAGCAAGAAAAAGTTTCCCCAACGAGGTACTTCGCTTTAGTTTGAAGACTTCGGTTTTGAAACTCGAAAATGAAAATTTCAGGAGTCGGCCGACCGGCACTTACTAACTGCTTCTGCTTCGGGCACCGCATGGCAAAAAAGACTGATTAAAATGGCGTCGGCTGCATGTTTTATACCCTTGACTACCCGACGTCATGGAAGAGGAGATAGCAACCGACGCAGGACCCAAGATTTTGTTATTCAGGCCGACTGAGGGCAACCTGCTCCCCTTTTTTATTTTAAGTTTGCAGTAGCAGCATGTGTACATATATATATATATATATATATATATATATATATATATATATATATATTATATATATATATATATATATATATATAGTTTTTATTTAGAAGGTTATACAATGTTAAGAAAGAACTTCTAACTATGGTTGTACTGTATCTGATCTTTTGCATATCTATTCACTCACGGTTTGATACCTTCTACGTGAAATAATAAAATACTATTAAAAAAAAAGTATGTTAGCGTGGAGTTTTTGGATTTTACTGGTTATACTTCTGATATCTAGGCTTAGGATAAGGAGGTCAGTTGGCTTTCTATTGGATGTAATTTGACAGAAGGTGAGGTTATTATACCAATTTTCAGTGGAGGAGTTGTAGGGACCAGGGTTTGGGTGGATGCCATCGCTGAGGGCAGGTTTTGTTATAGCTGAGGACATCAGCTTTATTAATGAGAGGATTAGTTTAAGTTTTGGGGTAACTTTTTCTTTGGGTGTAATGGGTGATAGATAATGTGGGCGGAGGATTAATTTGTAAAGTTTTAGGGATGCTTTTTGTTTGTGTGGTGGAGGTGATAGATTATGTGGGTTGTGCATTGGGATGTATTTTTTGTTTGAGGTGCATGAGTAGTGAGAGGGTGTGTCATATATGGTGGTGATTGTAGTTGTACAGTGGACGTTGTTTGGTGGGAGAATAATGGTGTTTTGGTAAGGTGTAATGTCTGCAAGAAGAGTGTAAGTAATGAGTATAGGTACAGTGTGTCGAATCATGTTAGTGGAGGTGGAAGGTTAGCTGTAGGCTGGAGGTGGGGTCAGAGTTGCTGGTATAGGTGTGACTAGTTGTGAGTATGATGGGAGGGATTTTTGGTTAGGTCAGGCTGACAAGTACACTGATGATGTAATTTTTATATGAAGTGGGTATTTGGATGAGTTTTCTGTATTTATTGATCAGTTGAACCAGAATGAATTGGTGTTGCAGTTTACTTTTACTGTGAATAGAAAGAATATACAATTTCTGGATGTGGAATTTTATTTTAAGGAAGATTTGAAGGTAGAACATAAACCCCATGTGAAGGTTACTGCAGTTAATTTTTTACAGGCTAGTAGAATGCACCCGTCACATCTTATGGAGCATTGCCTATGGGCGAATATAAAAGGATTTATGAGAATACTTCTGATAAGAAATTGGTGGAAGAGTTCATGAAGGTGTAACGAAAATTGTTGCAAAGGGGTTATTCTAATATTAGTTTGAAAAAAAAACTAAGGATAGTGTGTTAAGGGAGGGGCAGCAGCTGGGGTAGGAGACATAATAGTTATGATGGTTTTAAAAGGCATCATTCAGATCAGGAAACTGATAGGCAGGATAAAGTATTGTTTTTTGTTACCAGATTTTCCCCATTTTCTGATATTTTGAGGAGGTCAGTGAAAGATTTGTGGATAGTGGTATGTGAAGATGAGCAACTAAAGCATTTGTTCCCTTCACATTACATTTTCTTACCAGAAGTATTTAAATTTAAGGGAGTTGTTAGGTTTTAAGGTTTCTTTCCAGGGGGCTAATATGGGTTCCTTCCCTTGTGGAAGATGTAAAGTATGTTCTAGGATTAAGAACATTTCAGGTAGAAAAATTAATGGTAAATTATTTTGTTCTATTGGAAGGTTTTCATGTGCTTCTTGTGAGGTGGTTTATATTTGTAGGGTGTGGTTGTACTCTTGTGAGGTGGTATGTTGCACAGACAAAACATATGGTAAAAGTTAGAATTCTTGAACATCTGGGACATATTAGAAATAGGAATTTGGATAGCCCAGTAGTTGAACACTTTATTAATGCACATGGGAGTTCTGATGTTAATTTCTTTAATGTGTTGGCTACATCTTTTCTTGTTAGGGGTGGGTATTTTTTAGCTAGTTTGTTAAAAATGGAAAGCAGGTTAATTCTAAATTATAATACTTTAAAACCTAAAGGTATGACTCTGGATGCAAATTTAAATGTATAAGTTATAACACTGTTTATATGACGTTTTGTAACTTATTGTACATGGAAAAAATATTTTACCCCTTTTTAAGGGCATGTTTGTTTAAGCAGGTTCTTGTAGTAGATTACAGCATGATGAGATGATTGTTTAATTGGAGCAGTTTGACATAAAATGTGAATGGCTGGTGGCTTATGTTACTCCTTGAAGGCGGTTTGCTGAGGTACTAGAAGCACCATTAAAGTTGGAGTTTGTTTCCAGTGACTGCCTTCTGAGTGTATTTTTTGGATATTTTATGTTGCTATGTGTTTGGTTTGGTTTATTTTAACCAGGTCTTTGTGCAGTTGTCTTATATCTTCCTGTAGGTTACTAGACGTCAAGTCTGAAGGTTGCATTGCTTTTTGCTGAACAGCTGCAGAACCTTCCTCAATGTTTCTTCTTCACTTTTTGTAGCTGCTTTTTTTTTCAGGTCTGCTGTATTTCTTTATTCCTGGCATCCAGCCAGTGTACTTACTAGCCAGTTACTCAAGTCTACTGTCCTTCTCTGCTGAGTTTAATTTTTAACATTGGGAGAGCTAGAATTAAGCTGTTACTCAATGTGCAGCCATTTTGGAAGTCCCTTTCTAGTCAACTCTTGTGCTTTTTTCTGTTTCAAGCATTTTCTGTTGAAACACTGGAAAAGGTTTCATGGGCATAATCTCTCTGTGATCTTTATTAACAGAAGAACAAGAAGGAGAATCTCCTGTTTCATGACTCACTTTTTATTGGACACACTTTTGTATTTCCTCCTTAGCATGCTTTGCATGAAAAATGATTTTGTCCCTCCAGGAAAGAATATTCTGAAAATAGCTGGAGACAGCAGTTGAATCTCACACTTGCTTCTTAACATTCCCTAAATAGTGGAATAAATGTACTCCCTCTTCTGCTTGGTGTACAGTGAGTAATCTTTTTCCACAAGCACTCTACTGTCTCCCCACTTTTAGTACTTTGTCCTGCTGCCACAGTTTTGTTAGAATCAACTCCTTCTGCTGGTAGGATTGCATCTTTACTTCTAAAGGTCTATGTTACTTTCTAATGACTATGTTTGGAGCATGCATACAATGTGACCTTTCAATAAACAATTCCTGCTGTGGAATACCAGTCCAGTTGCTTATTTGTACTTTCATAAAATTAATACAGACTGTTCCTTCCAGCTTCTCTGGTATAGCAGAAAATCTCAGTTTTCCCTATGTGTTCAGTCATCTAATTCTATTATTTTTTTAAATATTTCTTCTTTAGCAGCCTCACATCCCAGACAGCCTTTTCTTCATTTCAACTTCTTATTTTTAAAGTTTTATCACCTCATCTGAATATCCTTTTAAAGCTTCCTCCATTTTTCCAGTCTTTTGCTATTTGAGTTGACATACTCCTTCAGTGTTTCATTTATTTTAATCAGCTCTGAGTACATTTGACTTATTTTCCTCTAGGTTACTGGAAGTCATGTCTTGCACCAAAGCTGAAGTTTACACTGCATTTTGCAGAACAGCTGAATAATTCTTCCCAGTCAATGATTTTTCCTCACCTTTTGTAACTGAGTTTCTTTCAGGTTCTCTGAATTTCTTTTTTTGCTGGCATCCAGGCAGTGCACTTCCTAGACAGTTATTGAAAGTTATTACAAAATACGAGTTTACTGGCTCTCGCTTTTGATTTTCTGTTTTCACACTGGGAGAACTGAAATTAAGGTGTTAATGTGCCACCATATTGGAAGTGCCACTTAATACCTTTATTAATGGAAGAATAGTTAATGACTTTGCAAATGCAAGAAAGAACTAGCATTTCCATGCCTTTCTTCATTTATCTTATTTCTCAAGTCTATTTGCTTAATAAAGCTAGTCTATATCTTAAACCAAGGACATTTTTCTAGATATCCAAAATGCATAAAAACAGGGAAATTATCTTAGTTCTTCATACACTGTGATCAATACAGTTTTACATCCCCACTCTAGCAGCCCAATATCATATATTAACTTTGACTTGCTTCTTCTGTCCAGCCTTTCTTACCATTACACAGTGCAAAGCATGGTTACCCTAAAACTAAGAAAGATTACTTCCTTGCGTTAATAACACTTACATAACATTCCTGATCAGATATCCCTCATCTCACATTTAAAAATATCACTCACAGGACATTATACAAGGGACTACAAGACTGCTTTATAATGAAACATGCAATTTACATCATGAAAGTCTCATGTAAATATTTAAACAAAAACTCTTATTTATGGTTTCTTCAATCCCTTCACTGCCTTTTTAAACATTAATGGCACAGAAGGGAGTATACACTTTACAGTCCATCTGCCCTGTTAACTTGGTCAACAAATTTCCAGTCTTTCTTTAGCCATTTCTCAAAAAGGGACATTTTACATCTATTTCTATATTTAATAGTGCTGACGCTTTGTAGTCTTTAATTTAGTCAAGAATTTCACATTGTTGCTGGTTATCCTGATCATCTCCTTCTCCCAACACCAGTCTTTATTTCAAGTCCAAGGCACTCCAGGCTCTTCTAATCAGCTCCCATGCATTTTTATCACTCGAGCTTTGTTCTTTGCAAAAAGGGAAAAGTCTCTGAAGGGGTTTTGTTACTGTCAGACCAATGAGAAGTAGGCACTCACTGGCTAAACTTTTTGCCCCCTCCTTAGCCAGTTCTGCACCCAAAGATGTCTTTAATCCTCCAGGAAAAAATATTCCTAAGAAAGCTGGATAAAACAGTTTGAATCTCACACCTGTCTCTTGACCTTTCCTGATTGCTGGGATAATTTTGCTTCTCTTTGGCCTAGTGTAAAGTGGATAATCATTTTTCACAAATACTTTGCTGTCCACAGTCTATAATACTTTTCCCTCCTTCCACAAATTGTTCAGGAGCAGCTATTTCTGCTGGCATGATTGTATCTTTGTAATACAGGTCTTGGCTGCTTTTACGACAAGATTTAGAGCATACATGTGATTTGCAGTCTCAGTTCAAAAATCTCACTGTAAAACACCAGTTCAGTTGCTTAAGGGTATTTTCACTGAATTAATGCAATCTGTTCCTTCCAGTTTCTAAAGTACAGTAAAAAATTTCAGGTTTTCTCTGCAGGCTCTGTCTTCTAACTCTCTTCTTAGACGGCTCTTCTAGAGAAGTCTAATATCCATAGCGCCTTTTTCACTGCAACCTCTGCTTTTTTACAGGTTTATCAGATCATATGAATAGGTAGTTAAAGCTTCAACTTCTTTCCGCCTTTTGCTACTTTACTTTATATACTCTTTCCATATTTCACTTATTTTAAAAATGTCTTGAATACGTTTGATTTACTTTTCCTCTAAATTACCAGAATCCACCTCCTGTACGAAAACTGCAATGTAAACATCTGGAAAATTCTTTCCAGCCAGAGTTTCTTTTCCTTTTTTTTGTTTGATTTTCTATTACTTTCTCCAGATTTCTATTTTGCTGGCATCCAGGCAGTGTAATTACTAGCCAGTCGCTGAATTTCCCCATTCACAGCTGCAGTTTTCACAATGGAAAGCTCTAATCAAGATGGTGTTCAGTGTGCAGCCAACTTAGAAGAAGCCTGAAAAGAATACAGTTACGCTCAGGATGAGAAAGCGCATAAGTATGTGAAATTATTTTAGTTATAGTAGTTATAAAATGTTGTTTAAAAAAGAGAAAAGAAGGAGCAGATTATACTTCTGTTTGGTATTAATTTATTTAGTCAACACCAAAGGTGTCCCACTGAACTGTTGCACAACTCATTAAAGGACTGAGTGGTGCTGCAAATGTAACTGATGACCCGTTAGTGAGGGGGCAGACACAAGCAACATAACTAGAAATTGCTACCACTACTGAAGAGATTAAGACAATATAATTTCAAGTTAAATAAAATTATGGCACTTTGAAATTCTCAGGCTGTGTATAAACTACATGTTCACACACAATGAACTTCTACCCTCCTACATCATCTTACTACTGTTTTAACCCTAACTTTACCCTTAAACCCAACCCTACACATCAGTGTACTAAACATCCTTTTCCTAACAGTCCATTGGGCCAAAAGAACCCGTTTTCAATGGAGTCCTGGGGAGAAAAGCTCCACATAATGATTATACAGAGATTAAGTTCTACATACAGATTATACAAAGATAATGTTCCACACATAGTTTACATGAGGATTATAAAGAAAAACATTCTATAATTTCTGGTTAAATGTTAGAAGTAGTATATATATGTGTTTTTTTAGTAAAAATTACTAGGTACAAATAAGGAGTTGTATGCTAGAAGCAAGCAGGAATTTGCTGGCTGGGAATTGAGTAAAAGGAAGGAGGAAAAGAGTTGGGAGTAGAGAGTAGGTTATGAAGGGTGTGAACAGGAGCATTCCCATGAGGATGTTAGATGGGAGTGTAGTGATTTTTTAAAGTATGAGAGGCTAGCAATTGTACGAATTGAGGGGGGGGGGAGTTCCATAGGCGTGCTAGTGAGAAGGACAGGAGGTTGTGTCCTGGAGGGTGTAGGGGTCTATAAACTTCTATGAGGTTTTGATTGTTAGATCTTAGAAGTCTTTGAGTTTGATGCATTTTAAAGGTAGTAGAGAGAGAGGGACAGAGGGAAGGCTGGAATATAAGTTTATGTGCATAGGTGAGCTGAGTGTAGGAGAGGTAGTTGGGAAGCTCTAGCCAGTTGAGTTTGTGGAGAGGTACACAGTGATGGGTAGATGATTTATTACTGGTGGCGAATCTAGCTATTTTGTTGTAACAAGAGGACAGTTTGGTTTTTAGAGAAGATTGTAGGTTAGTTAGAAGAGGGGCACCATAGAGAAGGGAGGGAAGGAGAAATGTGGTAGAGAGAGTAATTTTGGTAGTTGAGGTGAGGAACCGATTGTGACGGTAGAGCATGCCTAGTTTTTGGTGGGGTTTTTTATATTTTGTAGTAGATGGGAGTTGAATTTGAGCTTGTCATCGATTTGGACCCCTAACAGTTTGGCATCAGATACCAGCTCAAGAGATGTGTTATTTTGGCTGGTGATGGAGAATAGATTTCTATCAAGGTTATTAGTTTTGGAGGGGGTAAATATCATAAGTTTAGTTTTAGCAGCATTGAGAGCAAGATGGTTATCTTTCATCCATTGTTCTGTGGTGGAGAAGGCATCTTGAGTGAGTTTTAAAAGAGTTGGGATGGATGAGGCAGCACAGATGATTGTGGAGTCATCTGCGTATTGAATAATGTTTGCAAGGGGGATAGAGCGGAAAAAGTCATTAATGAAAATGTTGAAGAGGAGGGGGCCCAAAATAGAACCTTGTGGGACACCTGTGGGGGTGTTGAGGAAGGAAGAGGTGGCTTTTTTCCATTTGACGGCTTGTTGCCTATTGGAGAGATAGCTAGAAAACCAACAGAGGGAAGAGGTAGAAAGGTTTAGGTTAGATAGTTTAGTAAGAAGTAGGTTATGAGAGATAGTGTCGAAGGCTTTAGAGAGATCGAGGAGGATGGTAGATACAGTGAGGCTGGAATCTCTAGCTTTATTCACAGTTTCAAGGAAGGATAGGAGGGCAGTCATAGTACTATGATGGGGTCTGAATCCATGCTGTGTAGGAGTTAGTAGATTGTTGTCTAGGAGATGGGGAAGAAGTTGAAGATGGATACATTTCTCTAGGACTTTTGAAATGGGTGAAAGGATGGCAATGGGACGGAAGTTGGTAATATTAGTATTGGTTCCACCTTTATGCAGTGGAATGATGTAGGCTTTTTTCCATATTTGAGGAACAATACTTTCTTGGATTGAGCAGTTAATTAGGATACTGATAGGGAGGGCAATGGCTTCAGCAGCTATGCTGAGGAAGTATGAGGGAATGTTATCCGGGGCATTGGTGCATGGTTTTAGTTTCTGCAGGAGTCTTTTTATGGTGGATGTAGGAATGGGTTTGATGAAGAATGGTGGGGGTGGGGAATGAGTGGGAGAAGTTGGGGGAGGAGAGGCATGAGGAGAAGTGGGAGCAAGTGGAGATGGAGAAGCCTGAGGAGAAGTGGGTGAAATTGAAGGGGGAGAAGGAAGAGGAGAAGTGGGAGATGTTTGAGGGGGAGAAGTCTGAGGGGAAGTGGAGGTAGGGGAATGACTGTTATTTAAAAAAGAGGAGGTAAGTTTAGAAATAGAGTCTATGAAGAAAGAATTGAATTGGGTAGCAAGATCAGTGTCATCTATATTTGGGCAGGGGATTGGGTTTTCTGTGTTCCCGGGTTTTAAGAGGGTAGTTATACCTCTCCAGAACTTCTGAGGGTTGGTTCTGAGGTTGCTTTGAAGTCGGGTGAAGTAGTTACGACGGTCTGCAGAGATAAGTTTTTTGACTGAATTACGAAGAGTTTTGTATTCGTTGAGGGAAGATGTAGATTTGTTCTTTTGATATTGTGTCCAGGCTTTGTCTCTAAGTCGCATGGTGGTTAGGGTGTTTATAGTTAACCAGGGGGTGGATTGCCTTTTTATTCTTTTGGTTTTTAATGAAGCATGAGTATCTAGAAGGTTTAGGAAGGTAGTATTAAAGTAAGGGATTGCATTTTCAAGAGGTAGAGTTTTTAAAGGGTAACAGTTAAGTGATTTTAGGGTGTCAGAGAAAGCTTCTGGGTTAAAGTTTCTATGACATCGGGTAATAATATAATTATGAGTGACTTGTAAGGGACAAGGAAGACGTCTAGTGAAGATAGGAAGGTGGTCGCTGAGGGAGTCAGGTATGGTACCACTATCTGGGTAGTAGTGAGGGTGGGAGACAAGAATCCAGTACTCCAGTACTACTAAACAAAGAAAGAGAAAGGGGAATGCTACGGATGGATAGGAGCTATAATGTTAAATGGGAGACCAGACAGTCTTATGATCTTTTTCTGTTATCATACAAATGTAATGCAGAATATGGGGACACAGTAAGGGTGCACTACACTAGTGGACAGGATGAGGGGTCTAGATATTTGGATGGGGACATATCTACTACTTTGCCTTCTTGTGTATACCCTTGGTTTTGGGGTTGGAGAAGGTCCTTTCCTAACCCACTGGACCCTGGGGGTGGGGGGTTGCACAGGACACATACGTTATCTGGGACAGGGTTGTTTGCCCTAGCATGGAAAGGAACCCTTGGAAGTTCCTGCAGGCTAGAAGACAAAGAAGGTGTGAATGATGGTGAAACAGTGGTGTACTGATGTTCATGGGACTGGTGGTCTTGACAGGTGTATCTCTCAGACAATTTCTGGCAGGAAGAAGGAAGATTCTTAAAGAAATAAAGTCTGGCTGTCAATTAAGTTGCATTTGCATTCCTTATTTCATGTAATAAAAAATTAATTTCAGTATCAGGAATTATGCATAAGTATACCAGCCGCACACAAAAGGACTGCACATCTGCATACAATTATATTAAAAATATTAATGTTTGAATCCTATTTCATCACAAACAACATGTTCAAAACAGGAGTCAAATCGTACAAAAAAAATGGCCACCCATGCAAATGGCAAAGCTCTCCCTGCAACCTCTTATCTATAATCTGAAGTTGCTGGACCTCAGAATAAGAGGAAATTTCCCCTTCAACAGTGACCTTGTCAGAAGAGATGACACTATTGGTACCTGCTTTGTATTACTGCACATTAACCCATCAAACACAGCATCTCCCAGGTAAATAATGAATTTAGGTACAAATACTACCAGAAATCATACTGCACGCTCACACACACACACACACACACACACACACACACACACACACACACACACACACACACACACATAACTGCAAATTCATGAAATCCAGTAGCTATTTAAGAACACAAATGTAAGGATCAAATAAAAAAACAATCACGGCCCATTAAACCATCATGCAAACACAGCATCTCCTGGCAAATAATGAATTTAGGTACAAATACTACTAGAAATCATACTGTGAGCGCGCATGCACGCACACAATCACTGTCCAAATTCATGAAATCCAATAGCTATTTAAGAAACACAAACGTAAATCTCAGATAAAAAGATCACAGCACATTAACCTACCATGCAAACACATCATCTCCCTGGTAACTAATGAATTCTGGTAGAAACACTACTACAAATCATATTGTGCTCACACACACCCGAAATCACTGTGCAAATTCCTGAAAATGCATAGTTATTTATCTGATCCTTACTTTTGTAATCTTAAAGTTCAGACAGTTTTAACAATATGCTGCATGCTGCCCTGGTCTACTTAACAAAAATGACACAGACACACAATTATTTTTTTTTAATACTACAACTTACACTAGCATTAAACTATATCTGATAAGAGCAGTGTTCTAAAGTCCTTACCTCCACAGGAATGTCCACTAATGCAAACTGCTCATTGAACTCTGGTGATGACCCCGTCAAAAGCATTATAATTGCCAATCCTGAGAGGACGATGCTCCACAACAAAGGTTTGTTCTCTCGCAGACTCTCCATAAATGGGTGACCCTAAGAAATTAAAAAGTTCACCATTACCTTTGTGCATCAACAAGGTTAACATGCAGCCATCCCCTTTTTGGAAGCCAGTATGAATGCAAGTTACAACAATTGTCAAATTTTTGGTTCTTGAAACAGATCAGCACATCATGACAACTGACAACCAGTATCTACTGCTCCTCATTCTCTGTGCAGTACAGCTACTCTCTCACTCTCTGCATGTCATCCCTCCCAAACCTTGCTGCTTGCTTCCTGAAATGATTGTGTGTCACCCTTTGTCTCTCATACTGGCAACAAACAACAGACGGTATACCTACTTAGTACAGATTCAAAGTGTAATAAAACAAAAAAATTCAAAGTGTTCTTTCCAGCTCTTACAAACAAGTCAGAATAGTGCCCTAGCCTGTCAAACAAACAAATAAGTAACTGCATCCTTCAAAACACAATAAAAGCACTTGTAATACATACTTAAAAATGAGTATCAGTCCCTAGAAAGAAGTTCCATAACAAAACTTGATGTGGAAACAGTGCATCTGTGAAGTTAACCAACAATCTCCAGAGAGAAAAGTAATTTTTTCTGAAATCTTCTTATGCATACCTACGTAGAAGTATACCTATGCACATGTAAGCATCAATACTCCTTCACATAATGAGGATACTTGCAGTTGCATATTCCTATGACTAAAAGAACAGTTACCTGTAATAACTATAGTGTAATGTTTGTTTTATCTGATTTGTAAACTGAGGAAGAGGAATTAAGTTCCACTGTAAACTGAGGCAGAGGAATTAAGTTCCACTGAAAACAATGTTATAAGAACTGAGCAATACTGCCATTGGCTAAAAAAAGGAACATATTACAAAAAAAAAAATACAAAGCAGGTCTAGGCTAAAGGCTCTCTACAATAAATTAGGAAGCCACCTGGGGAATCAATACCTGGAAAGAAATGACCAGAGGTATGCAATGAACACAGACACATTGTGCAGTTTTGGTGCTTCAGTGATGGTGGCATAGAAAGAAACTCATCTCCGATGTCATGCTAACATAGCTAATGGGCCCAATGATTAGACATTCAAAGACTGCAAAATGTAACCACACAAAACAATGCAAGCCACACAAATGGCAGACCACACACACACTTTTTCTAGAATACCAGGCTAAAATGACACTTGACCCTATACACTGGCTATTTGCTAATATACTTGAATGTGATTTCAAGTACTTATTTCCTTAGAGTGATGTGCTGCCCTTGAATGCTGCTCACCATAACATTAAGTTTCTCTCATTTTTCTCAGTGGTGTCAGCATACTCACCATAACAATAAGCTTTACTTTCATTGTTTTTTTTTTTAAGGACACCTTTACTGAATTATTACAACGCAGGCCAACTTAACATTTATATAAAAGTAAACGAGCCATATTAACAAGTTCACATTTACCAACATTATGCATCACATATATTCGCCTATACAATATAATCAATCCAACACAACATAAATTGTTCACTTCCCTTTTCTGATTCTCATTCCTCCTCCACAACATTATTCTGCATGTAATGTTCCTGCAATTTCCATTGTTTTCTATGTAATTTGTCCCCACCCTTTTCTAAAGATCTCACTTCCTGTTCTTGTTTTCCTCTGTTACAATATTCACTACTTCAAGTACGGTTGGTTTAGACTCGCAATAAAATCAAATAACTTCACAAAAAATGAAAATACAATTGATTTAGAGTCTGACTTCCACTTTCTAGTCATTCTTTTTTTTGGCAGCCACCAGAATTAAACTTAACAAGCCCTTTCTCTGCTTCGGCTTACTCTGTCAAAGGCGTTCTCTGCATCAAGATTCACCAACTACAGCTGCATTTTCATACATTCTTCTTCCCTCTGGATCATCACTGTTTTATTAATGTGGTCAAACGTTTGCTTCCCCTCCACAAAACCACACTGATCAATATCCATCAGTTTTGGAAACAACTTGCCATTCTTTTAGCCATTACAGGCAAACACTGTATAATCAAGGTTTAATACTGAACTGAAGCTGGACCTGACTGTCTTAAGTATTACAGCCACCACAACTTTTTTACCACTATGTTGGTATTTCTCCCAACTTTTAAAACACTGTGAAACAAAACCTTCCAGATTTGTAACACTTTCTTCCCTCCATGCCTCCAAACTTCCACAGGAATACCACCTACTCCTGGAGACTTTCCTGTAGATTGGTTATACATCACTGTTTTATCTCATCTCCATCCTGTCTTAACTGTTGATTGAGTCTCATCTACCTACAACCTTGGCATATATAAGCCATCCATAAATTATTTCCATTTCTGCTTTTCCTTAACTTCCCTTTTTCTCTGATTTATACATAGGTTCACAAAATATCTCTAATACCTCTGCAGGACCTCTGGTTATTTTTCTTGTTATAGGCTCCTTAAGTTTGGCAACAACCCGACCAACTTTCTGTTGTGTAATTCATTGTGCTAAAAGGTTCTGTGCTCTAGCATCATCAAAAAAAATCTTTCTAAACGCAGGCATATTATGCAGATACTCCCTTATTTTTTTCTTTAGCACTCTGCAGTTGTACCTCTTCTTGTTCTTTATTCTGCTAGTCTTTGTCAGACCCTCTGAATAACTGTTAGTGTAAACTCCACTTTCATTTTATCCCACTCACTAGCTCTAACTTCTTGAGTACTTTCCAGGTTTCCTAATAACTTCCAAATAATTTCCACTACCCACTCCTTAAATTACTCTTTGTTTAACTGGTATGAGGGGAAGTGCCAGAGACTCATTTTGACTTCATTATCCTGCATTTTATCTTAATTACTGGCACATGATCTAAAATAGCTGCTGGATGTCTGTCAAAGCTCTCACTTAAATGCACATGTTCCTGTGAAATACAATTTCTGTCTACTGTAGCCCAGTTACTGTACCTTTGTGAATAATAAGTAAATTCTGAGTTCCTACTATAGAATTCACGTCTTCCATACCAAACAGTTTCATAAATCTGTTCAGAAATTTCCACTGCTTTGTTTTATTTTCTCCAAGATACAGCCTCATTACTGCAAATCAAATTCTGGTCTCCAAGTATAAGTAATATTCCCTGCTTTACGTTGAATTTTCCCAAATTTTTCTTAAGCTCCATAACAGCAGCTTTAGGTGGAATATAAACACATGCCAGCGTTAACACTCATCCATTGCCAGTAGCCACTTTCTACCACAACTCTAGCATTATCTTTTTCCTCTTATATTACTAATAGACTTTCTCTAGCAATTACTACAAGTACTCCTCTTTTCTTCTGTCCCTGATATTCTGCTGAATATCCATCCTGAAATCCTTTCTTTCCCTGATATTCTGCTGAATATCCATCCTAAAATCCTTTCTTTATCAAATTCACATGCTTAGTTCTTTCCAAATGTGTCTTTTTAGAATCGCTATTTTCACTCTGTATTTCTTAACACAATTATTCTTTCCTTTTTGTCTTTATTTTTGAAACAATTCACATTCCAAGTTAATATGTAAAGTTTTTTTATTATAAGAAACCACTATTCCCACCTATGTACGGGAACTTTTTTAAATGTCTACTTCCAGCTTTTGTGATGCATGCGCCCACTAATGTTTGGCAATTTGATCTTTTATACAGTTTTTTCTAATCAAATCCATTTAAATCTATGTCACATTTTACAAAACGTTTGTTTAATGAAAACCCTCAAACAAAAATACATATCCCATAACCTGTTAACTTAATACAAACATGCAAAACTGTGTGTATCTTCATTTAAAGATGTTTAACCCTCCTAATAGGAACAATTATCCCAAACAAACAGCTATAGACACAGGGCTTATCTAACCTAATATTGAGATTATCCATGTTAAAGTGTATGCTACTCACAGCCTAATTTCCTACTGATACTAATTGTTTTTATCTTTACTCGCTCCCAGAGGTAAAAAAAAAAAAATGCTTTCAGAAAATATTAACTTTTAGACTTCAAGAAATCAGTAATGTGGCTGTTTTTATTGCCCTATAATCACTGTCTCCATGGAAACATAAGAAAAAATGTAGTGCTCTGCTGCAGGCTTCTAAAAACAAGCTGAAACATTTACTGCTAAAGGAAAACTTTTCATTATATTCAGCTTTTTCTTATTTAATGTTTTCACTTAAAACATGTTATTAGATTAAGCTAAGGGTCTGCATCCATTCAGCTATATAAAAGTAAAAGTAAGGGAAACATATCAGCAATACATATAATAGTCTGTGTATTTTTGCACCCCACCCCCCACCTCAACAACCCACCATAACAGCCTGCTAACATAAACAGGCTCTTGTCTAGCATTTATTTCTCTTTGCATTGTAATGCCCACATTTCTTAATACTAAAAAAGAGGAAAGAAAGAAAGAAAGAAAAGACATCATTTAACTTTAGTATCTTTATCACATACAATAAAATAAATACTTTACTATAAAACATGTGATTTTATATCATGAAAAGTTTTATTGAAATGTTGTTGCATCTTTCGGCTTTTCCCGGTTAGGGGTCGCCACAGCGGAACTCCGGTCCGCTAATGATTGGCAGTAGATTTTTACGTGCCGAGTTGCCAGCCCTGACGCAAAACCTTCAAGGAAGGTACGCCCATTCACGTATGTCTCCACACAGAAGACGCTCTAGCTGAGAATCGAACAGGACGTCTTACTATGAGGCGACAACGCTACCGCAGCACCACCACCGCAGTACTGTTAAGAATAGACATTTTTACTTATAGTTGCCCTTTTCCTTCACCTTAGTGTCCTTCCAAACATTAACAACATGAAATGAGGCAAATGCCTTTCAGTTCCCTACAAGTTTAACAAAGTCAATAAAAGTCCACTCTTTCCACTTTTTCTAGTAAAGACATATTTCACAAACGTGATTGATGCTTTGTAATCTCACATTTATTTACTAATTTCTGTGTTGCTGGTCTTCTTATTGTTCATCTCCATCTCCCAACTCCAGATTCTGATTCAATTCCAAGGTAAAAAGTAATGTCTTTCGGCTTTTCCCAGTTAGGGGTCGCCAGCAGAACTCCTGTCCGCTAATGACTGGCAGTGGATTTTTACGGTGACGAGTTGCCAGCCCGACGCCCAACCTTCAAAGAAGGCACACCCATTCACGCATGCACCTACCTGCATGTCTTTATACGTCACTTGACCACGGGGAGGAAATGCACACTCCACATAGAAGGCGCTCCAGCCGAGAATTGAATGGAAGAACCTCTTGCTGTGAGATGACAATGCTAACCGCTGCACCACCGTGGCCCTACTCCTGTTTTTTCTGGTTAGCTTCTGCTCTTTTCTCCGTCTCAAGTATTTTCCTTTGGAAAACTGGAAAAGGTTTCACTGGCAAAGTCTCTCTATGTGCTTTACTATCAGTCGTCTTTGGCTTGATGGCTCACTTTCTGTTGGACAAACTTTTGTATTTCCTCTTTATCATGTTCTACATCAAAAACTAATTTTGATCCTCCAGGAAAAAAAAATATTCTGAAGACATACAGTAACTTGAATCTTGTATCTGTCTTTCAACATTCCCTGATTGTTGGAATACATTTTTTTTCTGCCTGGTGTACAGTGAGCAGTCATTTTCCACAAGCACTTTACTGTCTCCTACTTTTAACACTTTGCCCATTTGCCACATTTTTGTCACATCAACTTTTTCTGCTGGTGGGACTGCATGTTTACTAATACAGGTCTTGGATGTTTCTCATGGCCATCTTTGGCGCATACACATGATGTGCTTTTTCACTTAAAGGATCCTGCTGTGGAATACCAGTTCATTTACTTATTTGTACTTTCATAAAATTAATACGGTCTGTTCCATATAGTTTCGCTGCTGCAGCAGAAAATCTCAAGATTCTCCCTCTGTCTTCTAATTCTACCATTTTTTGAAACATCTCTTCTTGAACATCTCACAGTCACAGCCAGACCTTTCTTCATTTTGACCTCAGATTTTTGCAGTTTTATAAGCCCATCTGAATATGTGTTTAAAGTTTCTTCCATTTTTCCAGACTTTTATTTGAGTTGATATACTCCTTCAGTGTTTCAATTATTTTAATCAGATCTGAGCACATCTGACTTATTTTTTATCTAGATTACTGGAAGCCATGCCTTGCACCACATTTGGAGCTTGACCTGGTTTTTGCTTAACAGCTGCAGGATTCTTCCCTGTCCGTGTTTTCTTTTCACCTTTTTGTGTTGATTTTCCTTCAGGTTCTATTAGTTTCTTCTTTGCTGGCATCAAGGCAGTATACTTACTAGTCAGTTAGTAACTGAATTTACTAAAAGTGACAAGAGTTCATGGCCCCTGACTTTTGGTTTCTTGTTTGACACTGGGAGGGCTGAAGTTAAGCTGCTGATCAGTGTGCAGCTATGTTGGAAAGCCTAGTTTTACTTTCATTTTAATACTTACTGACTGGCAAGTGAACTGGTTTGACAATTTTTTCAAGATGTCCTGGGTTAAGTCATAACAATGCTATAAGCAGGGAATTATAAAAGTAGTTCCATATTTACAGTTGCATTACAGCTGCAACAGTGACAATGAAGTACAACTGTATAAAACAATATGGCTGCAAGAGAAGCACATTTATGATAGGAAGCGATTTTTAATGACAGATACAACTGACATTTTATAAATAAAAATGTCTGGCTTACTGAAAATACCTTCTTGAAATATTAATGGTTTAATCAAGATAGTAAAAACAGAAAGGGTACTGGGATATCCAGACAGGAAGTTGGGAAACACTAGCATTGCAAGAAACACACTTACCAAAGAATACAGTGACAAAATGGAATATACTGGGATATAATCTGTTGGGGTAATATGTGGAAAAGAGAGTGGCAGTACTAATGCTAAATGGTTGAATTTCAACATTTATTTATTTTATTTTACATTTGTTTACCGGGGAGGTCTGACTGGAAAGAAATGTCCGTTTTCAGCGGAGGCCTGGGGAGAAAAGCTCCAAACAATTGCTAACATACTATACATATACATAAGATATTTAAATGAGCATTGTGATTTATACCTTCACTTATAAAAATATAGCAGATAATAACATATGATTGCATAAGATATTTACATAAGCATAGTGGTTTAGACATACAATTAAAAGTATAGCAGGTAGTAACATATGATGGTTGTTCACACAATACGTTTAGTAGAGATAATCTTGAAGATGTACTAAAGATAAGAAAGGAAAAACTAAAAAAAGGAGGAGAATATAGACAAGTTCATATGAGGTGTATTGACATTTTAAAGGAAAGCTTTTCAACTTTTTTATGGGAGTTAGTGGGTACAGGTGGGACAGTAGGGAGTAGGTGGCAGTGAGTTGGTAAGTAATGTGTGATAATATACAGTCCATCTGTGGGAGTTTTGAAGAGGAGGTTGGATAGTGCATAGGGGAAAGGAGTTAGAATATGTCAGCCAGGTGCTAAGCAGTTGCATGTCCAGGAGTTGTTTAGGTGGGAATTAAGCTGCTTTTTGAAGATGGTTTTGCTAGGTTGTAACCTGATTTGTAGTGGTAGGGAGTCCCAAGAAGACTGAAGATATGAAGTGTATCTATGCTAGAATAAAGGGAACTATGGAATTAGGAAAAATCATGATAGCGGCAGTGCATATTCAACATTACAGGGATAAAAGCAATCTTATCTAATACAGTGTTATGCCAAAAAGGGCTACGCCTGGTGGTAGGGGACTGCAATGTAGTAACCAGAAGGAATGATGTAGTCAGTGGGTCCAAAAAAGTGTAAAAAGAGGGGAACTATTTAGAGAATACCTTAAACTGGGATGGACAGACATGTAGCAAAGGGCAGACAAGACAATACTGACATGGCATTTTCTACTCCTCTAGATTTAAAGACTGATCAAGACTTGACAGAGTATTTATGTAAGGAGTATGAAAATGGGATAGAAAAAGGTGGACGTTGATCGTTGACTTGGTCATATCATGCATTGGTGGGCATTATGCTTAGATTACAGAATGAAATTAAACTGCCAACTCACTGGAGACTTCTGGGATACGAGTTAAAAATGAGACAGAATATATCCTGGGTGCAAAGGGAGAAGAAGAAAGGGGGGGAGGGAAGACCGGACATCCAAAAGCTGGGAGAAATGTAAGCAGGAAGTAAAGAGAAAATTAGACGTTGGTAAGAAGACCGAATAAAAAAAAGAAGGCAGCAATACAAAAGGCCATGAGAAAAGAATTAAGGAGGTGGTCAGGAAAGGTGGTTTGACTGAACAAAAAAGGAAGGGCTAAATAGGAAGTTACAGGCATGGGAGGATGAAAAAGTTCCACTGAGCATACTAAATATAGAAAATCTACACTTCATAAACTCACCACAAGCAGCTAAGGCACTGGCAATCAGACTCAGACAAAGAGAAACAGAAGGATGTGAGTCTACATTACGACGTTGAAACGCTGTAACAGGGAACATCTAAATATCGGCAAGTATTCAGAGAAATGCATTTCTGCGATTCTCTGAATACTTAAAGGGCAAACAAATAACTGCCCTGTAACCCAACGGAACTAAATTTACCTAAAACAAACCCACACATATGGGGGGCTGTGCCTCCAACACCCACCCTAACTAAATATACCAACTCCGAGATCGCACTACAGTGGACAAAAGGGCAAAATTGTGTAGTTGGCCAACTACATCTTTGCCCTTTAAGTATTCAGTGAATCGCGGAAGTGAATTTCACTGAATACTTGCCAGTGTTTAGGTGTTCACTGTTATGGCAATTTGACGCCATAATATAGACCTGAATGATGTATATTTAGAATTGTAGAGGAGGGAGAACAGTAGGACAGAAAGGAGCAAAGTGAGAAAATGGAAGAATTTAGATAAACTACAATTAAATGCTATATGCTAGACAGCAGGAGGATAAGCAATTGGTGGAAAGAGAAGCTCCATTGTGAATAGATCTACTGGCAACACAGAATGTTAGGAAAGAGGAATTAATACAGGAATGTCACTGGGGGGGGGGTTGCGATAGACAGATTTCCCACAAGGATCGCCACTCCCATTGATTTTACTGCTTAGGTGCTGAACACAATTATAAAAACTGTACTTTCATCGTTGAACATCTACTTAGAAATTCACAGACTTAAAGATGTTTTAAAGATCTTTCACAGACTTCCTTAAATTCACTTATACTACATCCTACACCAGTATTGCCTATCTAGACATTGAAATTATCAAGAAGTCTAATTCTTTAGAGACTAGAGTACATAGGAAAGATACATACGTAAATTCCTTCCTTCATTTTGACAGTGGACATCCTTACCACTGTAAAAAGAACTTGGTGAAGGGGCAATTCGTCAGAGGGTCTAGAATGACCAGTTCTGACGAAGACTTCACCAAGGAATGTGATAAATTGGAAGAGATGTTCCTTGATAGGGGATATCCCAAGGAATTCATTAGGGAACATAGAAATGAAGTAACAAAAGCAAGAGAGGGTAGATTTAGGCCTATTTTAGGTGAAAAGGAAAACCAACAAAATTCTATAGACAATTTATCAGGGAACGAAAATTACCAACAGGCTCTTGTACTTGAATATAATGCTTTGAATAAAAAAGTAAAAGAAGTATTTCAAAAAGAATGAAAGAGATTTAAAAGCCTTACGGACTTAAAGGGACTTTCAGATTCAAGTTTAAGGGTGGTATTTAAAAACTCTACAAATATTAAAAGCATATTAGAGACAGGAAATACAAAAAGAAATAGAAAAGGAGATAGGGCAAATACAGACACGATTGGTACATACAAATGTGGAAAATGCAGACAATGTGAATTTATTATTAACCAAGAGAAAATCTATTTGGACAGTAGGGGAATATGGCTAAACAGTAAAGGCTATTTTAACTGTGATTCTAAGGGATTGGTATACTTAGCAATTTGCAAAAAATGCTTTTCCTATTATGTGGGCAAAACGGAAAGATCTTTAAAAAAGAGGATTTATGAACATATATACGAGATTAGAAAATGTAAAGAGACTAATGCCCTATATAGACATTCCATTATATGTAAGGAATATGAATTTAGATTTTTTTATATTAGATCAAGTGAAAATAGATATTAGAGGCGGTCCCTGGGAGGAAAATATTGGCTACAAAGAATTATGGTGGCAACTAGCTTTGGAGGCTAACAAAATCCCGGGTTTAAACGAATATATTTCTATCTTACCTCTACTAAAATTAAAAGCCACTAAAACATAATCAAAGATTTTTCATAAATAAATGTGGCCAGTAGATGGCATTAACCCCTAGGTAATATATGAGATAAAGGGACATTAAGCACTACACCCTATTTTACAAAAACAGTTACAAAAATAGACACAAATGCTCATGTATTATAATTTAACAAAGACCAAGAATGAATTTTTAGAATGAAAATATTTTAGTGAAATATTTTAAGAAGGACTATTTATAGATTTTTTTTTATATTAGGAATGAATGTATTAATAACATGAAATTGTAATGAATTTCATTCGTTTATTTTAAAAGGAAAATAAAATGTGATTGGATAGGAATTAATTACTTTTTGTATAAAAGGTGATTTTTGAACATGACTGTTTTATCTGATGAAGTCTATTGGAAGAAAACGCAGACTGGAATAAAGCGTTCAGTTTCAACGTGGATTTAACTGGTACATTTGCACTTGTCTCCTTTGGTGTCTTTTTTCAGTGTTTTTTGTGGTTGGAGAAGTTGGCCGTTTGACATTTTATTGGTTCTGGGATAAAACAAATGACATACTTAAAAAGGATAAAATCAGATGATGAGAAATTTCCTTTGGGAAGATAGTAAGCTGAGGGTAGCATGGGAAACAGTGACACTATCTAACGGAAAAAAGGGGAACTAAAGTAACAGAAATAAAACGCTTCTTAAAATTAAGTCTTATAGAAAATATACTTTGATTAACTGACACACAGTACCAGGCTGATTAGAAAAAAGATGATTTAGGAAATGAGAGAGCGCTGGCAGGAGAGGGGAGAGACTTATGGGAGATCCTGCATGAGAACTCTAATGAAAACAAACACTTGCTAGTTGTAAAAACACATTGGTAAAAAACATTATACAAATAGGGGAGCTTAGAAACTGGAAGGAAGACATACTGCTGGATAGGTGGGACTCGTCAGGTTATGGGCAATGGAGCATTGCTCTGGACATGGAAATTAAAAGAAAAATCAGAGGTAAGATACTGGGAACATGTGACAAGAGGACAGTCAATGAAGACCTATGAGGAGCTGAAAGGTGAACATACACTTCCAAGTGAGATGGGATGGGAATACTGGGGACTAGTGGGGAGATGGGACAGGATGAAGGAAAATAAAGACGAGACAGAGGCCCCAAATCTACTGAAAGAAAGAAGAGAAGGTTGGAAGGTGGGTACAAGAGAAGACCAGAGGCACAGGAAATGGAAGTAATAAAAGCCAATAAAGATGAAAGCAGGCTGGGAAAATGTCCTAAGGGAAGAAATATCACAATAGACATGGGAAGAATAATTAGAAAACTTAAGTATGTGACGAAGGCTATAAAATTCAAAATCTTTGAATGGCACTGTTTACACAGATATTTCTACATGCCATCCAGGCTACACTGAATGTTTCCAGCTGCCAAAGAAGACTGCTGGAGATGTAATAAGGGAGATGGGGGAACACATTTTGGAAATGAGGGAAGTTGGAGAATTTTAGAAGGGATCTTGGAAGCACTATAAGGGTGTCAGAGAAGTACAAATAAAAGATAAAATATTTTACAAGGAAGTGAAGAGCAACTAGATAAGGACCAGACATATACAACAGCGCTGATAATACAGAGTGCAAAAAGGTGATTACAAGAAAACAGAAGAGGAAATAACCAGAAGATAAAGCAAGTTATAAAGGAAGTAACACAGATAATAAGGATGAAGGAGGAAGTTTTACAAAAGAGGCAAAGAAGAAACGCATGTAAAATGAAGAAAGTACAAGAAGAGGATAGAAGGGGGTGAAGATGGGGTGTGCAATACCCTACTAGATGTATTTAGGTAGGCTGGACTCCAACAGACAAAAGGAGGCGATAACTGATGTTAGGTTCTTTACACACAACATGCTTTATTAAGTATAAATGCAAACCAACAAAGTTTTGATTAAAGGCAGACAACTTGTTTTGTGCTTGATGATGGCGTTTTTCTGTATTTGGTATATGTAAGTTTGCAAACAGTTAACCTCTACTACGTTAATTGTTTGTGTATAGATAAGAAAAAAACATTGGCTACAGTGGGACAGTTAAGCATGGGGGTAGTGTAAACTGTCTGTCTAGTATTGGACCTACATTTAAAATGCTTGACTCATAAAACTGAGAAACCTGGGAACAGGCAAAAGGGCTTGTGATTGCTATGATGCGTAACATGCTGGAAATGCTGAACTAATTGTACAAGCAATGAAAATGGAAATGCATACACTGAATGTGAAAAGTACAAAGCATGTAACACTTTTTTAAACAGCTTTACTGAATTATCACTTCTGACACAGGCAAACTTACACTTATTAAACAGTTCACATTTCCAAATATTATACATCACATATAGATTCATAGGTACATACTAGGCTAACTACCATCAGGTCCCTTTATAAGCCTAGCCATGCAACCCAACTCCAATTGCATCTCCTGGTAATGTGCATCTTAACTAGGGAGGGCTATGTTTGTTAGGAGTATGTTAGCTAGGAGGTTGCTAAAAAGTTATGTGGGGGGAGGATATTTTAGTTAGGGAACGTTTACTGTTGGCCTCTGCCTATTAAGAGACATGGGGGCCAGCCCAGGGATGAATTTGCGGTTTTCCCATCCAATGGTCAAGGTTACATTGGAATATGGTTAGGGATGGACTCTGCTTCACATGGATGGGAAGCCTATTCCAGAGCACTGGGATCCTTTGAGTCACATATTTGTCTCACCAACATGTTCTGTTTATGTTGCAAGCAAAATTCAAATTCCTGGATCTCATTTCTGGTGCTGCTTGTTGTGCTGACATGTAAAAGCTCTAGTAGGGCTGGAGCCAAGGACACTTTATATGCCAAGCACAGATCACTTCTGAATACCTCTAGGAGAAGAGTAGAGACAGGGCTCTAAGGCATCTATACAGGACAGTGTTAGTACGCTGGATTCTCTTGGTGAGGAACCTCTGTGGGAACTCCAACTGTTGCATATGCCTAGTCAGGTACATGGCAAAAGAGGCATGGGTCTGATAAGGGACGAGTAGAGTGGTATTTATAACTTTCTTGGAACTGGATGTTATACTCTTATTATAGCTGGGCGACATAAAATGATTTTCTTACTACCTTGGCTATGTGTTGGTCAAAGGCTAGAATACTGTCTAGATATGTTCCCAGATCTCTAACTACCAGGTCAGCTTTTAGGGGTATCTTATAAATGGAGTGATATGTCTGGGTAAATGTTTTCCCAAAAGGCACTATAATGCACTTTTTTTGCATTGAGTTTTAATCTGTGGCTTTAGCAATAGTCATTTGCCTGTGTTAGACCCTCCTGATTGCTCCTAATTTGAAGTCGTCTGTGAACTTGGTGAGACAGACATTATCCATGACTTCCGAGAGGCACATGCCAAACAAGAGTAGGCCCAGCACGGAACCCTGTGGTACTCCAGTGGTAACCAGTCTTGGTGGAGGTGGTCGCACCAATCCTGACTTCTTAGGTCCAATCTGTGAGCCAGAAGGCAATCCAGTGAGTTGTGTAGAGATTTATGTCTAGTTCAGTGAGTTTGTCCACAATACCGGAGCAGGGTATTGTCTCGAATGCTTTAGCCAGGTCTAGGTAGGTGGCACACACCAGTTTTCCTTCATCCAATGCCTTTGATACCTTCTCAAAGAAGTCTATCAGGTTAAGTATGACCTTCCTTTGACAAAACCAAACTGGGATGGGTCCAATATCTTTTTCAATTTTTTCTATTATAATGTGTTCCATGTTTTTTTCATATTAGACTAGTCATACTAATGGGTTTGTAGCTTCTGGGGAAGGTTGTTAGTCAACCGCTGTGAAGGGGGATAACAATTGCTGTCTTCCAGTCGCTTGATACATAGCCAGGTTTGAGGCTGTAATTGAAAAGTGACTCAAATGGTCATAATAGGTTAAGTTTCAGGCTATTTAGGAGGCAACTTGAGATATTTTTGGGCCCCACAAAGGCTGTGCTTTAGCCTCAGTCTGCAGTGCTATGACTTGCTCTTGCTATTTAGTTGGGGGGGGGTTATACTGGTAGGGATTTCAGAAGGGGTGGCAGGGGAAGTGGAGGGTAAAATCTGAGCTAAATCTGTTGGCCAACAGATTCACTATGCCACTCTGCTCAGTGAAGGTGATACCATTTACTACTAGTTCAGTACACTGTTGAATGTTCCCTTTGAAGTTTTGGACATAGCTGTAGAAGGCCTTGTGGGTGACTTTAGCCTGAGAAGCTGCCTTGACCTCATAACAGTAGAAAAGAAGCCAAGAGGACAACCACAACAGAAATCTCCACTTTAATAAAATATGAAACAAAGGAAAATAAAAATAGAACAAGCGCTTTCACGTAATCACTATGCTTCCTCAGATCTTATAATGCTGTAAAAAAGTACAGTTTTGTACCTACCATAAATGTAGATGTTCGAAGATCCACATTGCTGCAGTCCTGACTATTGGGTAGTCCGCTGTCCCAGTCGGCCCGAATACCAAAGTATAAGGCTGACGTCGGTCAGAGGCGCATTAGACTGACGTCAGGACGTCAGAGTACAAATGCGCATGACCGACGTCATTTCCTCAGTCTTTTCTTGCCCCAGATGTCAGAAGACCCTAAAAAGATAAGGCCAAACCAAAAAACAACAACACACCAAACACCCCTGTACCAAATATATATACAATATATACAAGTAAGAAAGGTACAACAATCCCACCCACACAACCACCCCTAAACACAGAGGGGAAGGAGGGAGGGAAAATTGGACTGCAGCAATGTGGATCTTCGAACATCTACATTTATGGTAGGTACAAAACTGTACTATGTTCTTCATCTCACATTGCTGCAGTCCTGACTATTGGGTAGAATCCCAAAGCAGAGGTAAGGGAGGATGGCAAATCACAAAGAAGCAGGAGCTGATAACATGCCCTGTAAAATAGCAGTGGCAAAACCAGCCCTAGATTTAGAGTAGAGAGGAAGGTGGTAATGCTTAGAGAATGTATGCACTGAACTCCAAGTAGCTGCCTCTAAAATATCCTTAGTTGCCACCCCCCTTAGAAATGCTGTAGAAGTGGCAGTAGCCCTAGTGGAATGAGGTCTAATCCCAGCTGGAATCTCTTTGCCATGATGGGAGTAACAGAAAGCAATGCAAAACCCAATCCACTTAGAAATAGTTTGTTTTGACACAGGCTTGCCCTGAGAACACAAAGCAAAAGAAACAAACAACTGCTGAGACTGCCTGAAATCCTTAGTCCTGCTTAAATAATAACGCAACTGCCTGTGTACATCTAAAGTATGCAAAATCTTTTCCCCTTATTTTGGGGATCTGCATAAAAAGTAGGCAGATGAATAGTATGGTTTAAAACGACAGTAGAAACCACTTTAGGCATAAAGGAAGGATTAGTGCGTAAAGATACCCTATCCTTATGGAAAATCAAGAAAGGCTCAACTGCCATAAGGGCCTGCAATTCAGACACCCTTCTTGCAGAGGTAATGGCCAACAAAAATGCAGTCTTCCATGACAAATATTTCAATTCAGCAGTAGCTGCAGGCTCAAAAGGTTGTAGAGTGAGTTTCTCCAACACAAAATTGAGGTCCCAAGCAGGAGTAGGAGCTCTACGTGGGGGGTCTTATATTCTTTGCCCCTCTAAGAAATTGCTTGAACAAAGGATGAGAAAACAATGGTGGGTCACAATCATAGTGAGCTGAAATTGCTGCAGCATGAATCTTAATGGAAGAGAAAGACAAACCTTTGTCCAATAACTCAGTAAGATATTGAAGAGCCACACTCAAATTTGGCTCAGAAACATCCAAATCCTTTGCTGCACACCAAAATAAAAATCTCTTCCATTTTCCTGCGTACACTTTCCTTGTACTAGGTCGTCTGGCTTCCATAATCACATTCAAAACTTGTTGAGGAAGCTGAGACCTGCTATGGTTCAAAACAGAATATGCCAGGCTGTTAGATGAAGAGAGTGAAGCTTGACATTGAGTAGATGCCCGTCCTTCTGAGACAATAGGTGTGGAATCAAAGGCAAGGGCCAAGGAGGCTTCCTTACCAGACTCCTCAGCAATGGGTACCAATGCTGCCGAGGCCAATCTGGAGCTATTAAAATCATCCTTGGCTTGTCTTGTCTGACCTTCAGGAGTACCTTTGGGAGGAGAGGCAGAGGTGGAAAGGCATACACATGAAGATTTTTCCAACTGAAAGAAAGAGCATCCACTTTCCAGGCTGTGTGATGAAACCTTTTCGTGCAAAACTTTGGCAGCTGGTGGTTTAGTGGAGAAGCGAACAGATCTATGTCTGGAGTTCCCCAGGACACTGTCAATGTCTGAAATACATGAAGATCCAGTTTCCACTCGTGGGGATCCATGATTTGCCTGCTTAACACATCTGCTAAGGAGTTCTGTGCTCCTGGCAGAAACCTTGCTTGAAGATTCAGTTGCAAACTGAGAGCAGTCTCCCACAAAATCATTGCTTGCCTGCATAGAGGATAAGAATGTGTTCCCCCTTGCTTGTTGATGTACCACATGACAGTGGTGTTGTCTGTCAGAATCAACACCTGTCCTGGAAGAAGTAAATCCTTGAAGGCCATTAATGCAAACTGGACTGCCAACATCTCCTTCATGTTGATATGTAGATGCTGTAGTCTGGCAGGCCACTTGTCTTGTATCCACTTTCCATTCAGATGAGCTCCCCAAGCTGTGTCTGAGGCATCTGTCGTTAAAATCTGACTCGCCTCTGGCCGGGTCACAGAGAGTCCCTTGTTTAGGTGACATTCCTGAGCCCACCACAAAAATTCCTTTTGAATGCAAGGTATTATTGGAATGACAGTGTCCAAATCCTGGCAGTGCTGTGTCCATAAATTTTTGAGATACCATTGCAGCTTCCTCATATGCAGTTTGGCATTGGGAAGCACCAGAATACAAGATGCCATGAACCCTAAGGCTTGAAGGACTGTCCTTGCAGTCAGCCCGGACTGATGAGATAGTTGATGGAAGTAAAGAGAAAGATTCTTTTGTTTGTCCGGGGTTAAAAAGGCCATCTGGGTTGCTGTATTCAGTCTCACACCCAGAAAGCACATGTCTTGAGAGGGCACTAGACTGGACTTTATTTCGTTCACAGAATACCCTAGGCATCTTAGCACTGCTATCACATATTCCAAATGCTGAAGAAGCACATCCCTTTCTTGAGCCAGAATCAGGCAGTCGTCCAAATAAGGATAAATTTGTATTCCTTTTAGCCTGAAGAAAGCTATCACTGGAGCCAGAACTTTTGTGAATACTCTGGGCGCAGTAGATAAGCCAAAGGGCAATGCAGAGAACTGATAATGAAAATTTCCAGCTCGAAAACGCAGATACTTCCTGCAAACCAGTCTGATAGGAACATGAAGGTAAGCTTCCTTGAGATCCAAAGTTACCATCCAGTGATCTTTGCCCAGCAGAGGTAAAAGCTGTTGTAACGTCAACATTTTGAACTTGGGAATGTCCAGATAAGTGTTGAGGATAGATAAATCCAAAATTGGTCTCCACGTGTTCCCCTTTTTTGGTACTAGGAACAGGCGGGAATAAAATCCTAGGCCCCTTTCTGGCACAGGAACCGGTTGAATGGCCCCTATTTGGAGCAACAGGGAAATTTGTTTGTGCGCTTCTTTTCTTTGTTGAGGAGGAATGTCTGGTATGCCTTTGAAAGGAGGCAAGGTATGGAAATAAAACCTGTAACCGTGGTAAATGATATCCAATACCCATCTGTCTTGGGTAATTAAACTCCAGTTTTCTCTGAAAAGTGCCAACCTTCCTCCCAAAGGTGCTGCCAGACGAGAAGAATCTGGCAGCTGAAAAGGCAGGTCATTGGGTCTGCTTACGAAAGGACTGACCCCTGCCCTCACCAGAAGACTGAGCAGGTGAACTCCCTGTTCTAGGCCTAAAAGAACCCTGAGCTCTGCCCCTACCACGTCTAGACCTACCCCTAGACTGGGAATCATAAGCAGGATATGTCCACCCCTTAGTAGGCCAATTTCTACTAAACTTCGGAGGCTGAACCTGCAAAGTATCTTTAACAGTCTGCATAGACTTAGCCTTGTCTTCCATTTTCTTTAGAACTGCTTCCACAGGCGAACCAAACAACACATCAGATTGTAAAGGAGCATCTAAAATCCTTGTCTTAACATGCTCAGCCAAATTCTGATCCCTCAGCCAGGCGTGCCTGCGAAGAACAGAACCCGTAGCAGCCACCCTCGAAGAGGCCTGTACAGCATCAAAACCACATTGCAAAGAATGCTTACCCACCTGTTCAGAAACATGAACCAAATCCTGCAACTCTTTACACTCAATACCTTCCGCCAGAGCATCTACCTTAGACTTTAATTGTGAAAGGAGATAATTTTGGTATTTCAACATGTGAAACTGGCAATTCAAAGCCCTCATGGCTAAAGTGGAAGAAGTATACACTTTCTTTCCCCATCTATCCAAAGCCCTTGCCTCTTTATCTGGAGGAACAGTATTTTTAACAACAGAAGCTTTAACACCTTTAGGCCCCTGAGAAACAGTTTCTGGGTCTGCCCTAGGACTCTTAAAAAGATACTTATGAGCTTCAGGCACCCTATAATATCTATCCAGTTTAACTGGAGCAGGGGGCAAAGAATCAGGATTCAGAGAAGCCTCTGCAAAACATCTTCCACCACATTCAGAACAGGAGGAATAGCTAAAGGCCTATGCTGAGGTAGAAATAAAAATTCTCTAAGCCTTTTCCTGGAATCAGAGAAATCCTGACCTTTCCATTTAAAATGCTCCCGCATAGAATGAAGAGTCTCTGAAAAAGAAAAATCCTCAGGAGGAGAAGCAGAAGGAGTAGAATCATCTACATCAGAATCAGAGTAAGGAGAATACTCCTGCAAGTCTTCAGCCGAAGACTCAGAAGCATCCGAATACTGTTCAAAACCTCCAAGCTCAGGTTCCACCCTAGGCCTCTTATCAGGAGGGGGCATAGAACCTCTAATCATTGTAATCAAATCCTCTGCCATCTTAAGCATATGCTTCTTAGGTACAGACCCTGAAGAACTAGGGGTAACACCTGAAACAAAACCTGGCCTGCCCCTGGGAGAAGCCTTGGAAACAGCAGGGGAGGGCCTAACCACCTTAGGAAGGGAGGGAAGAACAGCTACCTGAGAAGCCCCTTCCGCCTGGCCTACCTCCTGAGAGGTCACATCTTGCAGCAATAAAGTCTCTCCCTGGGATTCCAAAGAGATTTCTGGTTGAACCTCTGGCTCCACCGAGCCCTCTAAAGAACCGACGTCCGGTACGGACGGTTCTTCCAGCCTAGGCTTAGCTGTTTTGTCCTTGCGCTTTTTTGACGAAGCGGGCGTCGGAGCATCCGACGGCATTTTATAATTACACCGCTTCCCAAAAACTAACCTGGCACAATCTAATCTTCTCTTAATAGTGTGTTTGTTAAATCTAGCACAAGAGCGACAGCCAACAACGTCGTGCTCAGGCCCTAAGCAAGGTATACACAAGGTATGGTAATCCCTATGAGGTATCTGTTTCCCACAAGAAATACAGTTATTCACTTTTTCTGACATCCGGTAAAATACTGAGGCAAGAAAAAACCAAAATATTCCGCAACGGCGTACTTAGCCAACTTGGATTCGGTCTGAAACTCCGACTTCGGAAAATCTCAGAACGCCAACCTGCACTCGCAAAACTGCTTCTGCATCGGACCATGCGGCAAAAAAGACTGAGGAAATGACGTCGGTCATGCGCATTTGTACTCTGACGTCCTGACGTCAGTCTAATGCGCCTTTGACCGACGTCAGCCTTATACTTTGGTATTCGGGCCGACTGGGACAGCGGACTACCCAATAGTCAGGACTGCAGCAATGTGAGATGAAGAACATCAACCACTTTATATACAATACAGCTAACCTATCACAGTACAAAACGTTAATCCTTAATTAACAAAGCATGACTCCATTTTAACAAGAAATTTTCACCTTCTTGAGTTTGCGCCCATTCAAAACGGGCTTAATACAAACGTTATTGTTGAAGCCTGGATATCTATATGCTTGTAGTCTGAGTATCCATCTTAATTCTACCTGTTCCAAGTATTTACTGGCATCACATCCCTTCACATTCTTATATACACGTTGCAATACCCTAAAATTGAAGTTATGATTAGGAAATTCTAAGACATGTTTAGCAATGGCATTGTTAACTTTCTTATCCTCATCTCACACAAATGTCTACACACCCTGTCTTTTAGCCATTGTATTGTCTTACCAACAAGGAAACAGGTACAGACATCACAGGTGGCTACTGTTGTATTATCTAATTATTGTATGTTTGTATTTCTGTGGAGCTTTTCTCCCCGGGCCTCTGCTGAAAATGGGCTTCTGGCCCAGTCAGACTTTCCCAGTAAACAAATGTAAATAAATAAATAGTGATGGTATTACAATCAGCATAAAACCTTCGTTTGAACTCAAAACCCATGGTAGGATGAATAAAATCTTGTATTTTCCTTATAACTTCACAAATCCTACAGCCCCTACAAGGACATGTGCCTAATCTACTCCCTTGCCTTGGTCTCTCTTGTTTGTCGTTATACAATAACTATTTCAAATTCAAGCTATTCCTATAGGTGAAATTTAGCACATCACCTATTCTATTGGCTGCTGATCTATCCATGGTCAACAATGACCAATTTTTCTTAGTTATATCCCCTATTATATTATTATTACTTGTATATTTAGTAACAAATGGGACCCTATCTCTTCCATATCTATTAACATTAGTATTTTGTTCCCTATTCCTGTTTTGTACAAATCCTGAACAAAAATTCTGTTTATTACTAGAAACTTCTTCACGTATTGTTATCATATGCTTATTATAATCCCCATCTATAAAACGTTTCTCCAAATTCTCCATTTCCTTTTCTGACTCTCTGCCCCTGTCACATAGCCTAGTGATCCACATAAACCGACTTCTTATTATGTTGGGAAAGACATGTCTAAGGTGCATGCTGTCGATACTTAATAAACCATTACGTCAACAAGCCTTGAGATACAATGTGGAGTAGAAGGTATCACCTGGATCCCTCATAAGGGAAATATCCAAGAAATTATTCCTGGAATAAGAATGTGATACAATGAATTTCAAAAAATCTGTAGTCAATTCTAAGTATGTTACAAACTCCATAAGGGACTCTACTCCCTCCATCCCATAAAATAAAATCATCATCCACAAAACACCTGTATAACTTAATATTCCTACTCAATACATTGTTGTAAAGATGTTGAGAAAATAATTTAAAAAGTGTGTAGTGTCCTTCAATATGGTTGGAATCCCTGGAATAATCTGTCTTAACTTCCCCTCTACAAATATAGAAAGGGGTTCTGTAGCCCATCCCTCACCCACAACTATAGGTCTCATTGGAGGTGTTGTCAGGGATTTGTGGATTTTGGGCAGTCCCTTTATGAGTGGTATAACTGGATCGCTCACGTTCAGATACTGATATAGAGACTCAACTATCTGTCTACACATCAATAAATCATATATACTATCCCCGATATTCTTTATAATGGTCCTTAATTGTGACCATCCTATTAGACAGTAGGTGTTATAGTCATTCAACATGCAATTCACAGCATTCGCATAATCCACTTGGTTTAATAGAACAACTGCTCCACCTTTATCTGCTGGTCTAATAGATAAATCAAAATTGTTCTGTAATTGTTCTAAAACTTGTCTCTCAGCAGGATCCATTATTATAAAAATCCCTCCTGTGCGGGGTATACATAATGTCACATATCACATTTTCACATACCCACACTTGCTAAACATGTCTTAGAATTTCCTAATTATAACTTCAGTTTTAGGGTACTGCAACATGTATATAAGAATGTGTGAGGAGGTGCTGCCAATAATTACTTGGAACAGGTAGAATTAAGATGGATACTCAGACTACAAGCATATAGACATCCAGGCATCAACAACAACATTTGTATTAAGCCCATTCTGAATGGGCGCAAACGCAAGAAGGTGAAAAGTTCTTGTTAAAATGGAATCATGTTTTGTTAATTAAGGATTAACATTTTGTAGTGTGATAGGTTGGCTGTTTTGTGTATAAAGTGGTTGTTTTACAGCATTATAGGATCTGAAGAACCGTAGTGATTATGTGAAAGTGCTTGCCCTATTTTTATTTTCTTTTATTTCATATTTTATTAAAGTGGAGATTTTCTGTTGTGGTTGTTCTGTTGGCTTCTTTTCTACAGATATTTCGTCTTACTGGCTTGGACTTTTGGGTTACGTTGCTAGTTTTTGTTCTTGACTTCATAACTGGCCTTGTTGGATTTAATTAATGCTCTTAGTTTCATGTTTGTGTTTTTAGTGAGCTCTTGTCATTATGAGAGTTGCTCTTTCTGACTTTGACCAGACTTTAGAACTTAGTGGGCTATAGTTGGTTGTATTGGAGAAGACTAGTCCATTCAAGCCAACCTAGTTGAGTTAAGTTGATACAGTGGTGAGGCCTAAAGGTTGTACCTCTAGCAAATCTAGCAATATTGTTGTAACAGCTTGCAAGTTAGTTTAGTTAAGTCTATCCATTACACTAGGAGTCCCCCAAGGTTCCATACTAGGATCCTAGGATCACTTTTCTTCTCAGTCTTTATCAATGACTTACCCACAATCACTCCCAAGGCCACCTGCATCCAATACGCGGACAACTCCACTTTAATCTGTGCAGCCTCCTCCTCAACTGAGCTGATGACCCTAACCCAGAATACTTTCAATGATGCTGAAAAATGGTTCGCAAACCGTCAGCTTATTTTAAACCCCAACAAAAATAAGCTGCTAATTTTTTCCCCCACCTGTAAGTCCTTTTCACCATTCTTTACCTTAAGATCCAATAATGGCACACACATATCTCCAGATGCTCACACCAAACTCCTAGGGGTCACAGTCGACAATACCCTAAAATATGATACCCATGTCAATCAAATCATCAAAACCATCAACAAAAAACTGGGCTCCCTCTATATGATCAAACTTTCCTCACTCCATTTGCAAGAACTTCTATCGCTCGCTCCCACTTACTGTCTATCCTTCTCTATGCCTCCCCCGTTTTCACCAACTTGAATAAAACCACTCTTAGCAAACTTGCAAGCTGTTACAACCATACTGCTAGATTTGCTACAGGTACAACCTTTAGGACTCACCACTGTATCAACTTAACTCAACTAGGTTGGCTTGAATGGACTAGTCTTCTCCAATACAACCAACGTATAATAGCCCGCTAAGTTCTAAACCACCCGGATAAGACACCAGCACTAAACAAGATCATTAATCCCTACAGCAACCTGAGGTCACTGCGCTCTGCTAACAAACTGTTGGTTCAAACAACCAAAAGCATAAATGTGGCTGGTGACTCTATTTGCCAACTCTGTAGGCAAAACTTGGAACTCTCTACTTGCTGAACTTACTCTCCAGCCCTCTCTAACCCAGTTCAAAAAAAGACTCAAACTACACTTTCAAATGCACTGGCAATGTCCCTGCTCAAAACCTGACTAACACCCACCCCCTGGTATTGGATATCTTGCCTAATTAAATCTGTAATTTGACTCTAAAATGTACATGACTTTGCTTTGTGGCACATCTAGAGCTCGTTACGGTATAAAGTCCTTATCTGTGTGAAACCCTGTGTGAAACTCTCAGTTGCCTACCGTGTTCTATAAATGTTTGTAACCTTACTGAAGACTGTAAACTATGTTCATTTGTAAATGTTACTAATGTAATGAAATCTACTAACTTGGAGCTTTTATCCCCGGGCCTCCATTGAAAATGGACAAATATCCAGTCGGACCACCCCGGTAAACAAAATAAATAAATAAAACTTTTTTCCTTTTGTTATACACCCTGTTTAGGATTCCACCAGTGTGGTTCATTTTTGGGAGTTGTTCTGGGCTAACTTCTGGAAGGTACAGCAGCCTCTATGCAGCCATTTACATGTTTGTACAGTGTTTCTGTGAATAATTCTGCATACCCTATTGAGAACTCTGGACTGGGTGGGGCACTGAATTTTGACACACCATGACTTAATAGGATGTAGCTTGCTTTACAATAGTTTCTAACTTTAACAGGCTTTACTGGGTTTTCCAAGTTAATTTTTATTTCAAATGAGACAGATCTACGATTCAACCTTACCAATGAGGATGTGACATGGAGGAAGGGGGGTGCAGCACTCTCCTATATTGGTGAGAACAAGGTCCAGTATGTTTGAACCTCTGGCTGAAGTGTGCAATAACTGATCAAGGACATTTATATGGCAGTGTATGTTTTCCAGTCTATACAGTGATAAACTCTCTCATGAAAAGAGTGCTTGATTGGATGGAGTGCCTCCAGTAGGTCTAGATAAGAGCTTTGGGATGCTTGAGACATACATGGTGACCTATAGCTTGCTTAGATATGGTAAGGTACTCTACTGGCTCATATTTGTGGGGCTGATTATCTAAATGTGTGGAAGGCACTGTAGCCTTGCACTGCACTAGTACTTTCTGCGGCTTTAAACCATGTCTCAGAAATGGCACAGATTTCTACATTTGCCAGAGTAAGGAGAGGTTGTAGAGTGTGGAGTTTCTTGTCAAGTCTCCTAGCACTAAGCAGTAACAGCTTTAGGTTCCTTTGGATTTTACTTGCTATGTTGGTTGGTTTATCGTTTTCGCAATGTCGAAAAAGGCTCTAAGAGGTGGATATAATTTCAGCCAAATCCAGAAGCCCAGGTAGGACAGGTGCAGGCATCTTTGGCAAAGCAATGTGGTCTGCTGACTCTGTCCTCCCAGGCTGACAGATACTGAATCCCACTGGACTGACATCAGAAACTAACAAATTGTTAAAGTTGATCATTTTCTGTTCATACTGTGGCACCACCCTTGGTGAAGGTAGAATACTGCTCAATGTAAGGCACATACCACTCTGAGACACATACTCAGAGAAGTCCATAATGTCTCTCTTTATGTAATTCAGAAAGATATGGCTCAGGTCACTTACACCTACCTAGACTATGACAGAATCATACTGGTACCTGTGATGCAATGACTTGTAAGCTGACAGATATCGGCTCCAGATAACAGCAGACTGTTATCTTCTCCTAGTGCAGCCTGGTAAGTGGGAGGCATCTGTGGGTCCTACAATGGAGTCCCCTATGACAAGAGTCCTGGGTACTTTGTTTGCTTGTCTTATGGGCTTTGCTTTTGGGGGTCCATTGACTGTAGGCTTGTGTGTGGTATTTGCTGTTCCTTTTGGTGTATGCTTTACAGATTGCTGTGGATGGCATTATTGTTTGCAGGTTTTTGAGGTTTGGGCAGATTGCTTTTTAGTACTTCATCATACGATAGTGTGTGTCTCTGGTGGACGCAGTGTGTGTGCTTTTGACAACCTTGTTTGTATGCAAGATTTTTGCTTCCAGGGAAATTATGTACATCTTTTGCATACTGTGTTGTTTTCTTTAAGGTTTAAAAGGAACACAGGTTCATAGGATGCCCATATCTACAAGCTGGCTACAGAGATATTTGGAAATTGTATATCCATGATGTTCAGGACTGTATTAGGGTAGGCTATTAGGGTTTGAGGACTGGGTTTTAGAGAGATCTTCTAGAAAGAACCCTACTGTTAGTGACTAAAGTTGAATATGATATGGTATTAGTGCTTTCTGATGTGCAAGATAGCTGTTCTGAGCTTGACTTTATGCAATGTGTCACTAAACTGCAGGTTACAGTCCCAGTGTTAAGTTTTACAGGTTAACGTCTGTGTTTTCCAACTATGACAGACCAGGCCACCACCTACTGTCAAACTAGATGGACTATCCCAGTTGCCTTAATGTAAAGGCACAAAAAAGACTACTTGAGAGTGTATGCTACCAGAAAAAGTACAGTTTTGTACCTACCATAAATGTAGATGTCCGATAGATATGCAACTGCAGTCCTAACATATGGGTTGTCCTGCCTCAGGCAGCCCTCGGTCGGCCGGATTCCAAAGTCTGGGTCCGACGTCGGCTGATGTCGCCTCCTTCCCGACGTCAGAGCGGCTGGGGTATAAAGGCATCAGCCGACGCTATCTTCCTCAGTATTTCTTGCCCCAGATGCCAGGTGCCCTCCAAGGAAGGCTTAAATTAGAACCGGATTAAAAATGCCAGACATACACAATAGCAATAAACAGATACACCATAACAGATATCCCCAGCTAAGTATAAAAGGAGGGAAGTGGACCCAATGCACAGAGGGGTAGGGAAAACCTGACTGCAGTTGCATATCTATCAGACATCTACATTTATGGTAGGTACAAAACTGTACTATGTCCTTCAAGAATGCAACTGCAGTCCTTACATATGGGTTGAATACCATAGCCAAGCTGGGGGTGGTAGGCTCTAAGATAAGGAAGGTGTAGCTAAAATGCCATGCAGGACTGCCGAAGCAAAGCCTGCTCGGGATCTGGAATATAAAGGGAGGTTGTAGTGCTTGGAAAATGTATGCACGGAGCTCCATGTAGCAGCTTCTAGAATGTCCTTTGTAGCCACCCCTCTTAGGAAGGCTGTGGAGGTGGCTGTAGCTCTGGTGGAGTGTGGTCTGACATTGGCTGGCACACCCTTTCCATGGAAGGAATAACAGAATCTGATGCAATGTCCAATCCATTTTGAAATTGTTTGTTTGGAAATTGCTTTTCCTTGTACTCCCGGAGCGTAAGCTACCAATAGTTGGTCAGACTTTCTGTTGGCCTTTGTTCTGTCCAAATAGTAGCGTAGTTGTCTGTGAATGTCCAAAGTGTGCAGCAGCTTTTCCCCTTTATTTTGAGGATTAGGGAAGAAGGTAGACAGGCGAATTGCTTGATTTAGAGACACCCTGGATATCACTTTTGGCATAAAAGAAGGCTTGGTTCTTAAAGAGACCCTGTCCTGATGAAAAATGAGGAAAGGATGTACTGCCATGAGGGCCTGTATCTCCAAGACTCTTCTTGCTGAGGTTATTGTCAACAGGAAAACTGTTTTCCAGGAAAGAAATTGCAATTCTGCAGATGCTGCTGATTCAAAGGGAGGAAGAGTTAATTTTTCCAACACGAAATTGAGGTCCCATGCAGGCACTGGTGGTTTTCTGGGAGGTTTGATATTCTTGACCCCCCCCTTAGAAATTGTCTTAGCAAAGGATGTGAGAACACAGGAGGATCAGTGTTGTATCTTGCTGAGATTGCTGAAGCGTGTATTTTTATGGAAGAATAGGAAAGTCCATTATGTAGCATGTCTGCCAAGTATTCCAATATCTGGGGGATGTTCATTACTGATGCATCCTGTCCCTTGTTGGTATTCCAGATGCTGAATCTCTTCCATTTGGCTGAATAAGCTTTTCTGGTGGAAGGTCTGCGCGCTTCTAATAATATCTGTTGAACTTCCTTGGAGAGAGAGATATGGGGAGAAATTATGGGATTCTCCAAGCTGTCAGCTGCAGAGTTTGGAGGTTGGGATGAACCGTCCTGAAATTGTGCTGAGTCAAGAGTGGAGGCCATAGAGGCAGGGTCCACGGTTTGGTGCAAGTTATGCTCCTTAGTAATGGGTACCAGTGCTGTCTTGGCCAATCTGGAGCTATTAAGATGCCTTTCGGTTGCTCTGCTTTGATTTTCAGCAACACCCTGGTCATCAATGGTAGAGGTGGGAATGCATAGATTGTTAGAGAGTTCCAGCTGAATGAGAGAGCATCTATTTTCCAGGCTTGTGGATGGAGTGTCCTCGAGCAGAACTTTTTCAGATGATGATTGAGGTGGGCGGCAAAGAGGTCTACGTCCGGCCTCCCCCATGCAGAAGTTATTTGTGCAAAAATGTCTGGATGCAACATCCATTCGTGTGGATCCAGGATGTTTCTGCTTAGACTGTCCGCTAGAACATTGTCCCTGCCCGGAACAAACTGGGATTGCAGCTGTATGTTCAGTTTCAGGGATTTGTCCCAAAGAGTCATTGTTAGTCTGCAAAGGGGGGTAAGAATGAGTACCTCCCTGTTTGTTTATGTACCACATAACAGTGGTGTTGTCTGTCTTTATTAGTAGATGACCTTGCTGAAGATATTTTCCGAAGGCCTCGATTGCATGCATTACTGCTAACATCTCTTTTTGATTGATGTGCACATGTGCTTCCTGGGGAATCCATTGCCCTTGAATACATCTGCCCTCCATGTGCGCCCCCCCCCATCCATGGTCTGAGGCGTCTGTTGTAATGGTTTGGCTTGTCTGAGGCTTGTTGAAAGGCATACCTGTGTTTAACTGGCTTGCTTGGGCCCACCACAAAAATTCCCTTTGTAGACATGGGATGAGAGGGATAATTGCTTCTAAGTTGTGGCTGTGTTGAGACCATAAACTTTTTAGGTACCATTGTAGTTTTCTCATGTGTAGTCTTGCCAGTGGAATCAGTAGAATGCAAGATGCCATGAAGCCCAGGGCCTGCAGGATTTTCCTTGCAGTCATCTGGGTGAGTTTTGCTAGGCTTTTGAAGTAATGTGGTAATTGTTCTTGCTTCTCTTCTGTAAGGTAAGCCATTTGTGATTCTGTGTCTAGTTTGGCTCCTAGGAAAGTTATTTGTTGGGATGGCAGTAGTCTTGACTTTTGTAAGTTGACTGTGTATCCCAAAGCCTGTAGTAAGTGAATGACATAATTCAAGTTTTTTGTCAAGGCTTGCTTGCTGTCCGCTTGTATAAGGCAGTCGTCCAGGTAAGGGTATATTTGTATCCCCTGGAGTCTGCAGTGTGCAATTACTGATGCCAGGCATTTCGTGAATACTCTGGAAGCAGTAGATAAGCCAAAAGGCAATGCTGAGAACTGATAATGCTCTGACCCTGCAAGAAATCTGAGGTATCGTCTGCAACTGTGTCTGATTGGGACATACAGGTATGCCTCCTTGAGGTCCAGAGTAACCAGCCAGGACCCCATGCCCAGCATGGGAAGGAGTTGCTGTAACGTCAGCATTTTGAACTTTGGTACAATGAGAAAGGTGTTTAGAGCGGACAAGTCCAGTATAGGTCTCCATTGTTTTTCTTTTCTTGGAACAAGGAACAGTCTTGAGTAAAATCCCTGGCCTTGTTCCTGAAGAGGAACCTTTTCTATTGCTTTGATCTGTTTCAGCTTAGAAATTTGTTCGATTGCCTCTGCCCTTTGATTTTGTGGCAGGTTTGGCATGCCTTGTCTTGTTGGTAAAGTATGGAAGTGGAACCTGTAGCCTTGGTCTATTATGTCCAGAATCCATTTGTCCTTTGTTAAAATGTGCCAATTTTTTGAAAATAAGGATAATTTTCCGCCTAAAGGTGCTTCTCTTTGAGCCTTGGTCGGTGGTGTCAAAGGCAAGTCATTGTGATTGTCCCTGTGGGTCAGAGGAAGTCCCCGCGCCACCTCTTTGATTAGTTGGTTGCCACTGGCGTCCCCTGTAGGAGCCTCTGTATTGCCCTCTTCCTCGGGCATGCCTGTTTTTACCCCTTTGAAACTTGTCAGTGCCCGGAAAAGACCAGTTTTTAGAAGGCCAATTCCTGCTGAACCTAGGAGGCTGAACCTGGAGGAAATCCTTGACTGTTTGCACTGATTTAGCCTTTTCCTCAATTGATTTCAACACATCCTGAGCGTTAGTACCAAATAGCTTGTGCTTTTCCAGAGGTGCATCTAGAAGCTTTGCTTTAACATGATCTGGTAATGTCTGTTCTTTTAACCATGCATGTCTACGTATGACGGCCCCTGTCATAGCTGCCCTACATGAAGCTTCCAATGCATCATATCCACACTGTAGAAAATGATTGCTAACCTGCTGTGTGTTGTGAACCACATCCTGCAAGGCCTTCCTATCTAAAGGCTCAGGAGAGGCTAACTTTTTCTGCAAATCAAACATCAAGAAATCCTGATACTGAAACATATGAAAAAGGCAATTGAGGGCTCTCATAGCCAGTGTGGTTGAGGTATAAACTTTTTTGCCCCACCTCTCCAGGGACCTAGCTTCCCTGTCTGATGGCAAAGGATTCTTGGCTGTGGATGTTGTAACCCCTTTGGGCCCTGGGAAATTGTTTCCAGATCAACAGTATGGGCCTTAAAGAGATGCTTGTGAGTTTCAGGAACCCTGTAGTATCTGTCCGGCTTGACAGGAGCAGGGGGGAGAGAATCAGGAGAAGCACTCGAATCTGAGTACAGATCATCCAGAACATCTAGCACTGGAGGGATAGCTAAAGGCCTGTGTTGGGGTTTCTTAAGGAAGGTACGAAGCAGTTTCCTGGAGTCGGAGAATTCCTGGCCTTGCCACTGAAAGTGCTCTCTCATGGAGTGAAGAACTTCCCCAAAAGAAATATCCTCAGGAGGAGAGGCAGAGGGGATAGAATCCTCCTCATCTGAATCCTCGTAGGCCTGGAAGGACTCTTCCTGGGTATCTGAGTGAATAGAGTCAACAGAGGCTTCATCTGAAGAAAGGGGGTCTGTATGCTCAACCCTGGGCCTTTTGTCAGAAGGTGGCTGAGACCCTCTTGTCAGGATGGGCCTGGGAACCCCTGATTAAAGAAATTAAATCTGCAGCTAAAGACATGATTTGTTTATCAGTGGTGGGCTGAGGCAGAGTTTTAGGAGGATAAGACTTAGCCTGGCTAGCAGCGTTAGCACGAGTGTAGGCCTTGATAGACATAGACATGGGGGGGGCCTAGCTGCCCCACGTGCTGGAGTAACCTTGTCCACTGGTATGGTCTCAGGCAAATCTTGGGCTTCAGAATCTGGAGGGAAATCAATCGCCGGAGTAGGATCTGGGGCCGGAGTGTTCAGTAAAGCGGTGTCGGGGGCAGTGGAACAACCACCTCAGAAGAGACCGATGCACTCGCGGTAAGTTTAGGCGTGGTGTCGGTGGAAGTCGCGGGCCGAGGAAGTCGGTCCCGGTCCTTCCATTTTTTGGAAATATGGGGTGTCGGTTGTTCCGACGGCATGGTATAGGAAAACCTGTCGCCAAAAAAGTCTTCAGCAAACTCTGCCCAGCGCCTGAGGGTGCTCTTATTGAAGCAAGCACAGGCCGAGACGTCGTGGTCTGGGCCAAGGAAGGGAAGGCAGTAAGAATGGAAATCCTTATGAGGTATTTGTTTACCACAAGACAAACAATTATTAACTTTTTCAGTTTTTTCTGACATTGGCTGAGGCAAGAAAAAGATCCCCAACAGGGTACTTAGCTTTTTGATGACTTCGGATGCGTAAAACACAGGAGCTGACCGACTGGCACTTGCGAACTGCTTCTGCATCGGGCACCGCGCAGCAAGAAAGACGGAGGAAGATGGCGTCGGCTGATGCCTTTATACCCCAGCCGCTCTGACGTCGGGAAGGAGGCGACATCAGCAGACGTCGGACCCAGACTTTGGAATCTGGCTGACCGAGGGCTGCCTGAGGCAGGACAACCCATATGTTAGGACTGCAGTTGCATTCTTGAAGGACATCAACTTTAACAAACTAGCTAGACAAGGTGATTCCAAGTCAGACCAATAGTAAGACAGTTTGAGTAAATTCAGTAATTTTAGCCTTAAATACAGATAAATGCACAAATAAAACAAGGAATCAATAGTTGATCACTAAAATAATTTTTGGAAGTACGCTTTTTTAAATAAAAATACTTAGCTTGTGCCTGGATGGCTAACAACGTAAGGAAATCACTTCAGAGTCTCAGACAAGGACACCAAGAGTTGCTGATCTCTGTGGGAATCAGCTAAGAGCCTCTTAAACAAGCCTAATTTATGCAGGCAGTTATAACAAAGGAAACTGTATGGAATCCCTTTATCATGACTAAAACTGCGGGAATATAATAAAAGATATAAAGTAGCAATATACACAGTATCACTGCCAGTAAAGCTACTCAAAAGTGCAGCTCTCAGCAATCAGCAAACAGTGCAATATCAGGGGTACTAGTAAAAGACTAAGTGCAAAAACTGTCTGATAAAGTAGTTAACACAGGATTTAGTCAAGACCCTGTCAGAATGTGACAAGGATGCAAAGCAGATGGAAACTTTATGAAAAGAACAATTTATAGCAAATGAGGTTAGCCAAACCACATTACTTGTTTGCTGAGTGGGCTCTCCATATGACGGATCTATGTAAAATAATGCGTGAAAAAAGTACTTAATGAGTTCACACGACTAACAGCAGCAATCAAAGAGGGGAGAGGCATCGGTAGTTAGATTACCACAAGGGATGAAAGCTAGGGGCTCCAGCTTGTAAAACAAAAACAAAAGGGTGGGAGGGTTGGGAAGAAATTCAAGCTGTTGTATGAAGCCAGACAAATCGGAAACTACAGCTTGAAATCCGCAAGTATATCATGTCAACATGTGAGCCAAAATTACCACAAATATGTTTTGGATCAGTTATATATAGACTTAAAGACCAGGAAAGCAATCGATCTGTAAAACTGATCTGTACAAACCAGAAAAAAATATCCAAGAGCTTTTACAAATCAGCCAATCTCCCACCAAGGCAGACTGCAAATGCTATGACCTCTAATTTTAATAATAATGTCTCAGCTAAAGAACAAAACAGTTTACTTTCAGAAAATTGAAGTGTTTACTTAAAGAAAATTCAAGCTGCTCTAAGATGCTTTACAAATCAGACATTACAGCTTGTCATCCATATTATATCGCATCAGTGGAGCCAAATTGTTCTATACAATATAATCAAACCATCTTAAACAAATTTTTCAAATCCTACCTTCTCTTAAATCTCATTCCTCCTCTAAAACATTTTTTCTGAATGCATTGTTCCCAAATTTTCCATTTTTCTATGTAATGTACGCCTACCCTTTTCTAAAGATCCCACTTCCCATTCTTTTATCTCTGTTAAAACATTGACTGCTTCATGTAAGGCTGGTTTACAATTTGATTTCCATTTTCTAGTAACTGCTTATTGGGGGCCACCAGAATTAAACTTAGAAGGCTTTAGTATATTCTTTTCAATTAAGATCCTATATCTCAGTAAAAAAAAAATCATTTCCTTGGTTACACTCATTTGTTTGCCCAATATTACTGACAGAGTACCCTGTAGGGAATTTATAGTCTGTCAACTCATTATACTCAGAGAAAATATGGTCCTAGGTACTGCTTTCCTCCTCATTACATTTTCGCTGGCTAAAGGAATGGCAGAGATGTTGCCACATTTGCCATCTGCCCAAGGAAAAATTATCTGAAGGCTGCTTGGGATACAAAAGTACAAACAGGTCCAGCCAAAAATCCTACATTTTTTAGATTTTGTTGCATATTTGGGAAACACACATATGTTCTCCCATGGTTTCTTTCTGAATTGCTTATCTAATTTCTCTTCCCAATCTTTTCTGGACTCCTCTGACTGATTACTATAGTTATTGTGCAATATTTTAAATGCCCTACTAATTATCCCTTTTTAACAGCTTATGTTCTAGATTCAACTACAACTCAGTGCAGGTATTTCATTTAGGATTCATGTATCCCCTTCTGTTTGTCTATACTCTTATCAATCCCTGATGGGGAAGGCAATCTCTAGGCTGAAGTCCAAACTTTATCATTCACCTCTTCCCATTCTATTACCTTTCCTCTCTAATTATTTGTTTGCAATACTCATTTCCTTTGGCATCTTCCTCCAGTAAATTCCAGCCCCCCTCTTGACTATTCCCTGTACCTCCAAATTGTAGTTATCCCTATCAACAGAATCCCATTTCTCTACTCCTGTGTTGGCTTACTTCTTAGAATACTTACTGCTACTTTATGAATATAATATTCTGTATGACTGTTATTCTTCACAAGGATCTGCATCCAAAACCCCACTCTTTCCTTATTTCTTGAACTACCCCCCCCACTTCATCACCACCCCTTTCCACTCTGAATTGTAGCTTTCTGCTTGTGTTATGTATAAGAGTATTAACAGTGTAGCTCTAAAATATCCCTTCAAATCAGGTCATCCTAAATCTCCTTGTTCTAATGAAAGGATATAATTATCCCACTTAACTCTTGCCCTCTTCCCCTCCCAGATAAAATCCTTCAGTTCTATTAATTACTATCCACAACTTCTCCTCTGCTGGATAAAAATATGCCTGACCTGTGTGTAAAACTAAAGGGACTAAAACCTTTTACTGGTTGTATCTTGGTATCCATATCCACAGCTAAGAGCTTCCAGTTTCTCAGTTTTTGTATGACCTTTAGTTTAGTCTCACACATGCAGTTGGCTGTCATAAAATGATCCTTTTTATCACACACGCCTAAATACTTCATTTTAGCATGCCCTCATAAAAATGGGTATTGCTGAACTGATTTATGTGTGAGTACAAAATTTACAGCTACAGCCTTTGTTTCCCATCAATTTCATAGCCTGAAAAAATCAGGAACTCTCATAATATTCCACAACATGGAGATGCCCTTTACTGATTCCTTCAGTTAAAAAACAAAATAATCTGCAAATACGGCAAATTTTTCCTGAATACCATACCAATTATATCATTGAATTTCAGAGTTCCTTTTTTTCTTCGTCAGTGGTTTTAAATGTAACACAACAACAAAGGGGGGAAAAGGATACTCATGCCTGGTTCCTCTGTTCAAACACAACTTATCAGCGATAAACTCTCCCACTTTAATTTTTCCCTCCAACCCCTCATATATCCTCCTATTTGACCTTACTATTATCAGGAAATAAAAATGCTTCTCTTGCCCCACTCATAAAATCCCAGTTTACTCTTTCGATTGCTTTCTCTGCATCAGGACCCACCAACAATAAAGATATTTTCTTTTATTCTGTATCCCTCTGGATCGCCATTGATCTATTATTGTGGTCAAATGTTTGCCTCCCCTCCAAAAAAAATACTGATCCATATCTATTAGTTTTAACAACACCTTTGCCATTCTTTTAGCCATTATAGATATAAATACTTTATAATTATGGTTTAAAATTGAAATGGGCCTATATGAAGCTGGATCTGATGTGTCCTTACTGCTTTAAGAATTACAGTCTCCACAGTTTTTTTCCAGGATGTTGGTGCTTCCCCTCTTTTTAAGATACTATAAAACAAAACCTTCCAAATCTTTATCGCTTTCTTCCTTCCTGGCTTCCAAACTTCCACCAGAATACAATATATTCCTGGGGAATTTCCTGTAAATTGGTTATACATCACCATTTTATCTCATCTCTTTTCCTCTAATCTTAACTATTAAAATTGTTGAGCCTCATCTACCTCTAAACTTCACATATTTAAGTCTTCCATAAATATTTCCATTTGTCTTTTTTCTTGATTTCCTCACTTTTCTATTTCATATACATTTTCAAAAAATTTCCAGTTATTTTTTCTTGTTATAGGCTCCTAAAGTTTAGCAACAACTCCTCCTACAAGTCATTGTTCCAAAAATATTTGTGCTCTGGAGTTATCAAAAAACAGTTGCTTAACAGACATCTTCCTAAGCTCATGCATATTATCCAGGTACTCCCTTATTATCTCTTTAGCACTATGCAATTATGCCTTTTCTTCTTCTGTAAGATTCCCCTCATTCTGCAATACTTAAACCTTTGTCATCCCCTCTAAATAATTCTTATCCATATCCATTTTTCTTTTATTTGTACTCTATTTTTAAATTCCTCTTTCATTCTATCCCACTCACTAGCTGTAACTTCTGAAGCACTTTCTTTCCATCTTCCCTAAAAATTCTGAATAATTTCCACCACCCAATCCTTAAATTCCTTTCTTTTTAACATGCAGATGGGGAAACACCACTCTCATCTTTACCTTACTATATTTTCATCGTAATTACTGATGCATGATCTGAAATAGTTGTTGGATGTGTCAAAGTTCAATTAAATGTACATGTTTCTTGGAAATAGAACATCTGTATAGTCTAGACCAGTTATTGTACCAAATATTTTCATAAATTTCTTCAGAAATCTACTCTCTTTTGTTATATTTTACCTTTCAGACCCCCCGATACAGCCTCATCTTTGCAAAAAAATTCTAGTCCCCACCTGTAAATAATATTCCCTGCTGAAACCTGATTTCTTCTAATTTTTTTTAAACTTCACAATAGCAGTTTTAGGTGGAATATAAATACATACCAGAGTAATCCTCATTCTTTACCAGTAGCCCCTTACTGCCACAAGTCTGCAATTATCTTTTTCTCTCTTCTACCACAACTGGAGCTCCTCTAGCAAGTAATGTAAGTACTCCTCTTTTCCTTTGTCCCTAATATTTCGCTGAATATGCACTCTGAAATCCTTTCTGTATCAAATTCACAAGCTTAGTTCTTTCGAAATGTACCACCTACAGCATTATTTGCATTCTGCATTTCTAAATATAATTAAAAATTATTTTCTTTTTGTCTACACCTATGAGACCCTTCACATTCCAAGATAATATGGAAAGTGTCACCATTACAATTAGAAGTCATTATTCCCACCTATTATATATGAAGCTTTTTAAAATGTCGTTTCCAGCTTTTGTGATACATACACTCACTTATGTTTGACAGGTTTATAGAAGGTTACTAGACTAATGGCCCTAGGGCCTTTACAAGCCTAGCTGTATAAAAAAAACATGTACTCTAATTGACCATAGTTAGGTGGTCATTGTTAGAGCAATTCTATGACCGGCATCAATTACCCCTGTCCATGAGGGACACAGGTGCCACCCCTGGTGGGAATTTACAGTCACCCATCCAAATGTGAAGGCTGCACTTATACAGGGTCATTTAGAAGCTCTGCTTCATGTGAAGTGGGAGCTTATCCCAGAGGAGTGGCAATCTCCAGGAGATATATCTGTCTCTCCAACATGTTTTATTAATAGTACAGGCTACATTGAGATCCCTGGAGCGAGTGACTCTTGTCCCATTTGATTTGCGGATGTACAGCATCTCCATTAGGGCAGAGTCAGAGACTGCTCTACAGGCCAGGCACAGGTTGCCTCTCAGCAGCATGTATGATAGAGAGTACAGTGACCGAGCTTTCAGTCTTTTCATGTAGGTCATGTTTTGGAGACCCTGGATTCTCTTGGTTAGAAACCTCTGTGGTCTCTCCAGTTGCTGCAAGTGTCTGGTGAGATACATACAGAGGGAAGCACTGTATCCAATTAGTGGTCTGATAAAGGTAGAGTACAGCGGAGTTATAAGGTCCTTAGTCTTGGATGTGATGCCCTTACTTATGAGATGCACAATGTAGAAGGCTTTCCTTACCACTATGGACACACGGTGATTGAAGTTTATATTGTAATCAACCTGTGTTTCCAAGTCTCACACCACTGGGTTTGAAGTTAGAGGGGGTGTTATCGATATCATAATTACCTGGAGCTACTACTTTGCCAAAGGGGAAAATGAGGCATTTTTTTTTTAATTTAGATTTAGACTGTGACTTTCGCACCAGCCATTTGTCTGCATCAGCCCCTTCTGTAATATGTTTACATGATTGGGGGACTACAATGATTGCACCCAGTTAGCAATCACCTGCAAACTTGGTAAGCCACAGGCCATCTACGTTCGCCTGGATCTCAGAGAAATAGAGTCCAAACAGTAGAGGGCCCAACACAAATATGTGTGGTAATCCACTGGTAACTGGTCTATGGGTGGAAGTGGACTCCCCAACTTTGAAAGTGTGTGCGTTCTGTCAATGAGACAGTTGGCTACCCTTCTAATGATTTATGGTTAATCCCCAGCTGGGAGAATTTCTCAATGATCCCTGAGTGGGGGGTTGTGTCAAAAGTCTTGGCTAAATCAAGATAGGTGGTATGTACTGATTTGCCCTCATCTAGGGCGTTGGTGACATTCTCAAAGAAATCCATCAGGTTTAATATGGAAGATCTACCCTTGAAACCAAACTGGGTTGAGTCAAGACTTTGAAAGTTGCCTGTGTCCTTGTTGATATAGTCCATGATGACTTTTTCCATGGGCTTGCAGATAAAGCTGGTTAGGCTTATGGGTCGATAGTTTACTGGGTCAGTTGATGGACCCCTTTGGTGCAAGGGGATCAGTGTTGCTGTTCTCCACTCTGCCGGGACAAAGCCAGTGCTCAGGCTACGGTTAGAGAGAGCGTGCCAAGTGGTTCTGCTTGGTGTTGTTTTAGATTGTTTAGTAAGCAACCTGGGATGTTATCTGGTCTCATACAGACCATGTGTTTGGCCTTGGAGAGCACTCGTATGACCTGTTCTTTGGAGATACTTGGTAGAGGACTGGTGTCAGGAATGCCTTGGGGGTATGGCTGGTGGGGGCCAAGGGGGTAAAGTTATTGCCAAATCTGACAGCTAGCAGGTTGGCAATTTTCTCAGGTTCAGTATGAGTGGTACTGTTCACTATAAGTTTGGCACACAGCTGGGCATTACCTTTTAGGTTTCGGACATAGCTAAAGAATGCTTTAAGGCTGTCTTTAGCTAGGGATGCTAGTCTCGTAACTAGCCTTAGAGGACTTTACAAAAGATCTGACTTGTTTGTTCAAGCTGTGGAGGGTATTCTTCCTCTACTAAGTAAGTTCCCTCTTGTTATTAAACATCAATTTTTTTCTTTTGTTATATAACTTATTTATACTTCCAGTCCACCAGGGTGGCTTGTTTTTTCAGGATCACCTAGTTTAGCCCTGTCATGTGGCTATCCAGGGCATTTGTGCACTCTTCTGCATAGGAGTAATTGTTGGCTGTGTTACAGGGGTTTTGAGTCCTTTTATACTATCGATTAGTAGGCTATAGTTTGCGTTGGAGAAATTCTTTGGGGTTTTTTTTTTTTTTTTTGCTCATGTGGGGGTGTCAGGTCTGATCTTTACTTCAAATGAGACTGATTTATGGTCTGACCTTACCAGGGAGAGCAACACACAGGCCATAGTGCAGTGATCCCCTCATGTTGGTGAGCACCAAGTCTAGGATATCTGAGCCCCTTATGGGGGTGCAGACAGAAACCTCAGAGCAGTTGTGTTTGTGCTCATGTAAGTTGCCCAATCGTTGGAAGGACAGTTGAAATCTTCCATGACCAAGGTGTCTGGCTGCATAATGAGCGACTCTAGCAAGTCCAGGTAGGCAGTGTGGTTCAAGGTGGGGGACATGTAGCTAGTGATGATATGGTAGGGTATTTTGCCTATAGTTATTTGGACCTGGAGTAGCTGCTTAGCAGATTCGTACCTTCTTATCAGTCTCGAGGTGAATTTGGATTTAATAAAGATGAACATACCTCCACCTTTGGTTCTTTCATGCTCTTTTTGAGACCTAAATGTGTAAAAGGCATTGTAGCCTTGTATGGCCATGGTGCTCTCTGTGGCCTTGAACCAAATCTCAGTGACTGCACAGATGTCAGCATCTTCAAAGGGAAGAATTGCTTCCAGGGAGTACAATTTACTGTTTAGGCTCCTGTCATTAAACAGCACGACCTTGAGTTTGTCTCTAGTGGATTTCTTTACATCTGAAGTTTTGCTGTTTTGACACTGTCTAAAAAGGCACTATGGGTGAGATAAACATCTTTGCCAGTACCCAAAAGCCTTGAGGAGAGAGGTAAAGCCCACCACTGGCAAAGCAGCATGGTCTGTCGATCATGTCTTCCTAACAGGGTGTCAGAAACTGGATTCCCCTCGAGTGACACCAAAAGCTACGCCAATTACTGAAATCAATCATTTTTTGTCTGTATTGTGGCATCATCCTAGGTGAAAGAAGAAAGATGCTTAGGGCCAGGGACATACCTGCCTGGGACACAATCTGAAAGTTCAGTCATGTATCTCTTCATACAGTCCAGAGAGGTACGTCTCAAGTCATTCACTCATACATGTACTATCAGGGAGTCATAACGGTAACTGTTGCCGAGTGACTTAAGTGCGCGCATGACTCGACGGATCCTGGCACCTGACAGGCAGCTGACTATGACCTCCTCTTTGTCCATCCTGGTGAGGGGGACGACATCTGTGTGTCTTACTACTGAGTAGTCTATGACTAGGACATTAGGTATTCAGGTGTTTTGCCTTAGGGGCTTACTTACTGAGACACTGATGTGTGTGTTATGTTTAGTGGTGGATTCTGTTTGTGTACCAGCATGTGTAGGTTGTTTGCACCTGGGAGGTCTTTGAGTACCTCCACGTATGTGGTTTGTGTGACTTGATCTTATTTTGCAAGAGCGGAGAGGTGTGTGTGCTGAGAACCTACTTGATGTCTTGTTTATTGTTATGTGACAGGACTGAGTCTACTTTCATGGTATACTTACATCTCTCACATACTGTACTTGTTTGCCTTAGGACCAAGTAGTTGTCAGTATACATGAGATAATTGGTATGCTGCCTCTGTATGCCCATGTTGATCAGGCTGGCTGGAGAAATGTTGGGAAACTGACTGTCCATAGTAGCAGGTAATGCATAAGTACTAATATGAGAGAGGGCAAATTAGATCAGCTATTGCTCTGGGATTAACAAGGGGACGTGCTATAGAAGATCAGGGATGAAAAATGGGGTGATGCTGCTCAGTGCTCAGCTGAGTTGCCTGCAGTGCAGAAGTGTGCCACCACGTTGCCCACAGAGCAGAAGGGAGGGTTTCAATGACTGTTGTCCAGGGAAAAAATAGTTTATAGGTGTTTGTATCTATACAAGGCACCCGTAACCCCCGTTAACCGGTGCACAGCTATGAGCAAACTCAAGGCTTATATACAGGTGAAATTGCACAATAGTCTGCCAATGGGAAATCACACAATGATCCTTCCTCCAGCAATCCCCAGCTCAGTCAAGGCTATATCCACACTCTTCTGCCACAAGGGTGCAGGGAAGCCCTTCTTAATGTAAGATGACTGAATTTTAGTTCAATGCTAGATTCAGCAAGTCTGGATCTGCTCTATGCTAACTAAGCAATATTTTAGTGCAAAACAGGTGCAGGTAATAAGCAATCGCAAATAGTAAAAACAGTCAAAAAGGCACAAGTTAATGCATAAAATACAAATGAAAGTGCAGATCAAATTCAAAATAAGCTCAATTTCTTGTTCTTGGCTTTGGGTGGTTTGGATTTAAGCAGAAACAGTCTGGATCTCTGGCAAAGGATGCTAAAGGCAGAGCACGTGCAGTTAATTGAACCTAAAACTGTGCAAAAGCGAGACTTGTATACATGTGAAATTAAACAGTTTTGAACTAGTCTGCCAACAGGAAATCACATAATGATCCTTCCTCCAGCAATCACCAGCTCACACAAGACTATATCCATACTCTTCTGCCACAAGGGTGCAGGAGAGCGCTTCTTGATGTAATGCGGCTGGATCTGAGTTCAGGTGCATGAACAACAAGCTAGAGTCAGCAAGTCTGGATCTAGTCTATGCTAACTAAAAAGAAATTATGTACTCACCACAAATTCCATCTCTACTGTCCATTTTCATTCTTCCTCAACTGATGGGTTTGGATCCAATCCCTTGGGTTAGACTCTGCAGTTGCAAAAGCTTGTGGCAACCAAAAAACTCTTGATTTTCTACCACACCCATAATGCACCAACCCAAAGTACCCAGATCTTGCTTGCTGAATTTAGAAAAAAGGAAACATTTATAGTGAAATGGGAAGAAGACTAAATCTGGAGCGCAATATAAATGACAGTTATGTCCTGTAACTACTCATTCTTCCAGAAACTTACACAGGATGCGGGTTGCTGGGTGGGGAGTTGAAGAATGAAAACAGACAACACAGATGGAACATTATGGTGAATACATAACTTCTTTATCTGATATTGTCAATTTTCATTCTGTCCTCAAGTGATGGAAAAGAGTCCTCAGCTACCTAAAATCTAGGAAGAAGTCAAGAAAGGACAGCCCTGGCCACCAATGAATCAAATGATGTTCTGCCTCTAGAGACCAGACCAGACCCAATTTTTAATGGTAATAACGGTATGGGGAATAGCCCAAGTTGCTGATGTACATATATCATGCATGAACATCCTGGACTGAAACACTGAAGAGGTGGCCACAGATCTAGTTGAATGGGCTTTCAGTGTTTTTGGTAGAGTAATATCCAGCTTGTTATAAACAAATGAAATACAATCAATCAGTTAACCACCTAGATAATGTAACTTTGGTGACTGGGTTTCCCAATTTTGCTTCCACAAATGAAAAACAATTGGACAATTTTTCTGAAATCTTTTGTTCTATGCAGGAAAAATTTAATTGTGTGTGGACTTCCAATAAATGTAACGCGTATTCGCCTTTGTTAGCAAATTTAAGAAAGAATACTGGTAAATGAATGGACTGACTGATATCAGATTCTGACACCACCTTAGAAGACAGGTTGCATTAGTCCGTAATGTAGCTCTATCCTTATGAAAAATCAAGTATGGTGGTTTAGAGGACAATGTTTAAATCTCAGAAATTCATCTGGCAGAGGTAATAGCTACCAGAAAAGTTCTTTACCAAGAAAGGTATTTCAGTTCACATGTTGCTGCTGGTTCAAAAGGGGATTAAGTTAGAGCCTGCAGTACCAGATTCAGGTCCCATGGGGGAGTCGGATCTTTAAAAGGGGGTCTGAGAAGCAGAGTGACTTTCGGGAAGGCTTTGGCAAATTATGAGAAGCTACAGCAGAACCATCGAAACCAATGTGAAAATATGATATCGCTGCTAAATGAACTTTAACCGTAGATGCACTAGCTCCTTCATTAAAAAGATGTGTCCAAAATTCAAGAATAGTATGTACTGGGGCTGAAAAAGGATCATTATAATTTTGATGAGCCCAGTAAACAAACCTCTTCCATTTGCTGGAAGAGAGTTTTCTGGCAGACAGTTTATGGGAAAATAAAAGTATCTGATGGACAGGAGAAGAAAGCACAGGTTGCATGGCTATTAATGGGAACAGAGAAGCCAGGTAGTCAGCTTGAGGTTGGTTATGTCTGGATGAATCAAGCCTGTTGGTGAGACGGTAGGTCTGCAGTCGGATCCAGAATCCATGGTTGGTGAAGCAAGTGAGGCCAAAGGAAGGGGTACCAAATCTGTTAAGGCCAGTAAGGTGCAACGAAGATGACTTTGTTCTTCAACATGGTACCTTTCTGTGGTAATTTAGAAATCAATGGGATTGGTGGATAGGCATAAAGTAGATTGGGGGGGCCAATTGTGAAGTATCCCTCGATGATTCTCCCTGAGGGGGAAAAGGGGGCAAAGTAGCTGCTGCATTTGTTGTTTAGGGGAGAGGGGAAAAGACTGCAGCAAAGCTAGCCCCACTGATGGAAAATCATTTCCATCACATTCTTGTTGGGGACCATTTATAGGGTGAAAGAATACACCTGCTCAGTTTTATCTGCTATCACACTGGATTCCCCGGAATGTGCATTGCTATGCGAAAGCAGTTGGATGAAATCGCTCACTGCCACAGTCTGAGAGCTTTTCAACACAAGGGGTAGAATTTGGTCTCTCCTTGTTTGTTGATGAACCAAACTACTGACACATTGTCTGTTTGTATTGCAATAGTCCCCAATGGGAGAGTATCCTGGAAGGCCTGCAATGCTAAAAGCACTGCTCTCATCTCTAGGACACTGACATGCAAGTTAGTCTCTTCTGGGTACCAAGTGCCCTGGACAGTTTTCCCCAGAAAATGCCCCCCTCCAGCTGGGAAGTGTCCGTGCTCACTATGGCCTTTGGCTGAGGGGGAACAAACAGACGGTCTTGTAGAACCTGATCTGACTGAATCCTCCATCTCTACTGCATGTCTAAGATTCATATCTGACAAGACATGGGTTGGTAAAGTAATGACCATTGTGTGGCTAGAATCCACTGAATAATTCTCATGTAAAATCTAGCTAAAGGTATTAATGCTATAGCCACTGCCACTGATCGCAGAGCCTGAAGGACCAGGCAGGCTGAAACCTTGGTACTGCAGAATATTTTTCTGACCTGGAATCTTATGGTCTGAACTCTTGAGGGTGGTAATGAAGCTGTGGTTGACTTTATATTGAGAATTGCTCTTATGAATTCTAGAGTCTGTGTTGGTTCTAGTTGGGACTTTTCATAGTTTATGGTTATCTCCAGAAGAGAGCATGTCTGGAGAGCCTGGTCTCTTGTCCTTATGAATTGATGCCTGGTCGGTGCAGAAATGAACCAGTCATCTAGATATGAAAACACTTGGAAGCCATGCAATCTCAACTGAGCTGCTACTACTCCCATGCACTTGATAAACACCCTGGGGGCTGTGGTGAGACTAAAGGGCAGAACTCTGAACTGGTAGTGTCTCCCAGCTGGAAGTGTAAATACCTTCTGGATTGTCTGTTTGTCTTTATATGACAGTATGCATCTTGAATGTCTATAAAGCACATCTGCCATCTTCACCCATGAAGGGGAGAATGGACTGAAATGTGACTATCTGAAACTTGATTCATCAAACTGATTAGTTTAACTTACTGAGATCCAAAATTGGTCTCCAGTCCCCTGTTTTCTTTGGAACTAAAAAGAACCTTGAGTAAGTTCCGGATTCTATCTGGTCTGGTGGGACCTCTTATATGACTTTTTTTCTAGCAGTGTTTGAATTTGAGTTGCTTATTCCTGGAACATCAGGGAGTCTTCTCGAGTTTGGAGGAGGAAGGGAAAAGGGAATTATATAGCCTCTGGAAATAATTCTCTGCACCCAAATATCTTTTAAGTCTTGCCAGGCTCTCTGGTGCAGGGATATACATCCCCAGACTGGCTCCAGAGGTGGGTAATTGGGTCTCTTTCAGGAGTGCTGGTACAAGCTGTCAAAGAAAGATTCCCTGGACCCCTGGTGTTGCAGGCCAACTCTGCCACAAGGGTGTCACTGTCCATTAGAGTTCTCTCCTCTGCCTCTGGGGAACCTCCTCCATGTGTGTCTTGGAATGGACCCTGAGACATTTTGAACCCCATCTTTTATCCACCTCACTGACTCCTAGAAAAGGATCTTTGAGGGGTCAAAAAATGTATGCCCATGGCAGACAGGGTTTTTCTATCCTTTTCACACCTGGATAGTGTGTCCTTCACCTTGGGGCCAAACAAAGGGAGCACTGACAAATGAGGACTTGAAGGGCTCTGCAAAATCCCACAAGCGCATACAGACATGCCTCCAAATGGAAATGCCTGAACCCATTGCCCTTGCGGTTCCTTCTGCTACATGTGAAGCCAACTCCATGGAGGAATTAGAAATGGATAGCCAAGCAGCCAACTGAGAAGTCACAGATGACAGAACTTCTTCAAAAACAGCTCCGGAGAGGGTATTTGACAACTCCTTAATCAAATCCCTCTGACGTCTTGTAAAGTGTGCCAAATAATTCAAAGACCTTAAAGTGAAGGCCGCTGAAGGATAGAGATGCTTCCCAAATCTGTCCATTATCCATGACTCCCTTTTGGGGGGATGGACAGTGGAACTTTCCTCGGGAAGTTCCTTTTTGGTGGCCACCACTACGACCATGGCATCAATGGGTACGCCTTTTCCCCAAAACTGCTTGTCCATGGGTGGTTAGCTGGTCTCCAAGGTATAGGTTCAGTAGTGTCAAGATCCTTACACACTCGCCGATAGATCAACTCAATGAGCTTATCCGCAGATGGAGTTGCCCAGGAGGTAGATGGCCTAGTACCGAAGGCCTCCAGGAATACAGACTTCTCAGACGAAGGGTTGCTGGGCATCCAACCATAAGGATTTTCAGGTGGGGACCATGGGGACCCTTCACCTTCATCAAAATCTCTATCTGCTGTAATGGACTCCTCTGGTGAGTTTAGATGCTTCCTCTTGCATGTCTTCTTCTTAGGGACCTCCTCCATGGGATGGATCTGGAGAGGTATCAGAAGAAGAAATCAAAATTCCCTGTGGGGAAACCTGGGGTCTTGGTACTGGTGGTCCATGTGGAAAAATCTGGTGAGACTCTGAACACTGAAACGTCAGGGTTGAAGATCTAGGACCCGATGGGGGTTGGATCCATCCATTCTGATTAGGCAGAGAAAACTCTCTTCACAACCTTGAAAGCAGACTGCCCTGGAGAAAGGGAAGACCTTGGATCTGAGAAGGCTAGCTTCTGGACCATGGCCCTCCACTGCTCCAAAGGCAAAAATCTCCAAGGTGGAAGCCGTAGTCAACCTGTCCAATGCCGAGGATCCAAGGCACACAGATGGCTCTGAAAGCCTCAGAATTGGCAGCAACACTTGAGATCTGACAGGGAAAGGAAAAAAAAACTACCAACAATGGTAGGAAGAACTACAATTACTGCAGGTTAGTAGAGAAAATAATACTAATGATAGTGTTCAAGAACTACTTAAAACAGTAAAAAAATATAGGACAGGTAAGGGGAAAAAATAAAAGCTCAAGATTTTAAAGTGTTTTTTTTTTTAAGAGAGAAAATAGAAACTTAGACTTATCTTAAAACAAATGCTTGAGAGTGACTGATTATTACATCTTTTGCTTAAAGCGGCAAATGAGATCTGAGGTACTTAGGGTTGGTGCTTTATAGGTATGGTAGAAGTCGATAGTTCTTTTGGTTGCCAGGAGCTTTAGCAATGGCCAAGTCATATCCAAGGAACCGGATCTGAAACCCATCAGTTCAGGTAAGACTGAAAATTGACAACATCAGAAGACGCAATATTTCAATGCAAAACAAGGGCAGGTAATAAGCAGGGAAACACAGCAAGACAGTCAAAAAGGCACAAATTAATGCAGTAAAACAGTAAAATACAGATGAAAAAGTAATTGTTTTGTGCTTAGCTTTGGATTGGCTTGGACACTCTGGACTTCTGGCAAAGGACACCAAACACAGAAATGCTCTGGTTAATTGAGCTTAAATCAGAACAAAGACACTTAAAATAAAAGGCACAATAAGCCTTCAACCAGCAACTCTAGCTCAGAAGGGCAGATGGTCCCCGCTTCTTCCACAACAGTGTATAACCCAAACCTTAATGTAAAATAACTGGCCTGAAGCCCAAGCGCTTCAACTAGAACTAAGACACTTTTAGAATAACAGACACAATAAGCCTTCAACCGGCAATTCCCAGCTTAGAAAGATGTAAGCTACCTCTCCTGCCACAACAGTGCAGACCACAAACCTTCCTTATGTAAGATAACTAGTTTGAAGCCTGAGTGCTTAAATCAAAACTAAGAGCCTTAGAAAGTAGAGTTGTGTAAAATCTTACTATAACTTTAGATGCCCTTCTCTTCTATATGCTGCTGTATCCATAACATGAGGGAGTCTGCCTCTAGCTGACTCCTATGTCTGGCCATTTTACAACAGATAAACGCTACTTCAAAGGTCATGTGATGGTCTGCATCCCTCAGCATACGTTGGGTATAAAGTGGATGTCGGCATGCACCTACATAAGAACTGAATGCCACTGGGAAACAGCGATTATGGAGTGGGTACTCAGGAGTCAGGCAAGCATCAGGGGGAAGCCAGGGTGAGAAACTATACAGCAGCATATAGAAGAGAAGGACATCTAAAGTTATGGTAAGATTTTACACAACTATACTATGTCCTTCTATTCATATACTGCTGTATCGATAACATGAGGGGGGAGTACAAAAGCTCATGCTATTAAGTATTAGGAGGGGGAACACAGACATTTTCCACAAAGCCATGAAGAATGACCCTAGCAAAACCTGCTCTGGACCTGGAAATGATGTCCAACTTGTAGTGTTTAGTGAAAGTGTGGACAGATTACCATGTAGCTGCTTCTACAATGGCAGCTGTATCCAAACCCTTAAAGAAGGCCTCAGATGAGGACACAGCCATAGTGGAGTGTGCCTTCACTGGGAAGGGGAGCCTTTTGCCATGGGCTATATAGCAAAAGGAAATAGTTTTAGAGATCCAGGAGGAAATGGTTTGCTTGGAAACAGGGTGTCACAGGGCTCTTGAGTTATGAGAGACAAAGAGCCTATCTGATTTTCAACTAGAATTGGTTTTGGCCAAATAGTATCAGAGTTGTCTACAAACATCCAAGGAGTGAAGGACCCTTTCTCTGGAGGACTGTGGTGAAGGGAAGAAGATAGGGAGATTGATGGCCTGATTTAGGGAAAGTTCATTAACTACTTTGGGCATGAAGGATGGGTTATAGTCTGTAGGCAAACCCTGCCCTTGTTGAAAACTGTGAAGGGGGGAGAGGCCATGAGGGCTTGCAATTCAGAGACCCTTCTGGCTGAAGTAATGGCCACCAAGAGAATAGTTTTCCATGTGCAGTGTTGAAGACTGCAATTCCTGGATGGCTCAAAAGGTGGTAAGGTCAGCTTTCCCAAAACAAAATTAAGGTCCCAAGAAGGGGGAATAGGCTTCCTTGGTGGTCTAATGTGTAGTACCCCTTTTAAAAAGAGCGTGACTTCCAGCCTGGAAACCAAAGGAGGGGAGAAAAGTAAACATGCTGAGATGGCAGATAGATGTGCCTTAACAGAAGAGTATGACAAGTCAGTGTTCATCAGTTCACACACGGTGACGTTCTACAGCCAGTGGCTGAAGTTCTTGGTTTAGACACCAAAGAGAAAGTACAGTTTTGTACCTACCATAAATGTAGATGTCCGATAGATATGCAACTGCAGTCATAACATGTGGGTTGTCCTGCCTCAGGCAGCCCTCGGTCGGCCGGATTCCAAAGTCTGGGTCCGACGTCGGCTGATGTCGCATTTCTCTCAGACGTCAGTGCGGCTGGAGTACATAAGCATCAGCCGACGCCATTTTCTTCAGTGTTTCTTGCCCCAGATGCCAGGTGCCCTCTAAGGAAGGCTGTAATCAAATTGGAAGGAGAAAAACAGGATTCCAAACAAATAAATAAGCAATAAACAGATACACCATAACAGATATCCCCAGCTAAGAGGAACAGGGATAGGAGTGGACCCAAAGCATAGAGGGTTATGGAGGGAGGGAAAATCCGACTGCAGTTGCATATCTATCGGACATCTACATTTATGGTAGGTACAAAACTGTACTATGTCCTTCAAGAATGCAACTGCAGTCATAACATGTGGGTAGAATACCATAGCTTAGCTGGGGGAGGAGGAATGCTCTAGGAAAGAGATGGTGTGGCAATCAAACCCTGCAGGACTGCCGAAGCAAAACCTGCTCTGGATCTGGAGTATAGAGGGAGATTGTAGTGTTTGGAGAATGTATGCACGGAGCTCCATGTAGCAGCTTCTAGAATGTCCTTTGTAGGCACCCCTCTTAAGAATGCTGTAGAGGTGGCTGTAGCTCTGGTGGAGTGTGGTCTGACATTGGCTGGAACAGTCTTCCCATGGAAGGAATAACAAACTCTGATGCAATGTCCGATCCATTTTGAAATAGTCTGTTTTGAAATTGCTTTTCCTTGTACTCCAGGGGCGTAAGCTACAAAAAGTTGGTCAGACTTCCTACTGGTCTTGGTTCTATCCAGGTAGTAGCGAAGTTGTCTGTGAATGTCCAAGGTGTGTAACAGTCTTTTTCCCTTTGTTTTCAGGATTGGGGAAGAAAGCAGGTAGATGAATAGCTTTATTTAAAGAAACCCTAGATACCACCTTTGGCATAAAAGTAGGGTTGGTTCTTAAGGAGACTCTGTCTCGGTGAAAGATTATGAATGGTGGTATTGCCATTAGGGCCTGTAATTCCTAAACCCTTCTTGCTGAGGTAATTGCCAACAGGAAAGTTGTCTTCCATGAGAGGAATTGTAAGTCCACTGAAGCTGCTGGTTCAAAAGGCGGTAGAGTTAGTTTTTCTAGAACAAAGTTGAGGTCCCAAGCTGGCACTGGAGCCCTTCTTGGTGGCTTAATGTTCTTGATTCCCCTAAGGAACTGCCTTAGCAAAGGATGTGAAAACACAGGTGGATCAGTGTTATATCTAGCTGAAATAGCTGAAGCATGTATCTTTATGGAAGAATATGAGAGTCCATTCTGAAGCATATCTGCCAAATATTCCAGGATGAGTGGGATGTTCAATAGTGATGCATCATGACCTTTGCTGGTGCTCCAAATGCTGAATCTCCTCCATTTTGCCAAATAAACCTTTCTGGTGGATGGTCTTTGAGCTTCTGTTAGTATCCGCTGGACTTCCTTGGAGAGAGAAAAATTGAGGGTATTCATGGGATCTCCCAGGCTGTTGGCTGCAGCGTCTGAAGGTTTGGATGCACTGTTTTGAAGTTGTGCTGGGTCAAAAGTAGGGGCCATTGGGGAAGGACCCACTTCTTGTTGTGACATATGCTCCGTAGTAGCGGGTACCAGTGTTGTCTTGGCCAGTCTGGAGCTATTAGGATCCCTTTGGGTCTCTCTGCTTTGATCTTCAGTAGCACTGTGGTCATCAGTGGCAGAGATGGGAATGCATATATTTTTAGGGAGTTCCAGTTGAATGAAAGAGCATCTATTTTCCAAGCTTGTGGATGGTATGTCCTTGAACAGAATTTTTTTTTTTTTTTTCAGATGATGGTTGAGGTGAGAGGCAAATAGGTCTACTTCTGGCCTGCCCCATGTCGAGGTGAGTTGTGTGAAGATTCTTGGGTGTAAGCTCCACTCGTGAGGATCTATGAAATTCCTGCTTAGGCTGTCTGCCAGCACATTGTCTTTGCCTGGGACAAACTGGGATTGTAGGTGTATGTTCAGGCTCAGTGATTTTTCCCAAAGATTCATTGTCAGTCTGCAAAGGGGGTAGGAATGGGTGCCCCCTTGCTTGTTTATGTACCACATCACAGTGGTGTTGTCCGTCCGTATCAGTAAATGGGCTTGTTGAAGTTGTTGCTGAAAGGCCTCGATGGCATGCATTACTGCCAGCATTTCTTTTTGGTTTATATGCAGATGTGTTTCCTTTGGAGACCATTGTCCTTGTATGCATCTGCCTTCCATATGCGCCCCCCATCCAATGTCTGAGGCGTCTGTGGTCATGGTCTGTGTTATCAGAGGTTTTTTGAATGACATACCTGTATTTGCCTGGCTTACCGAGGCCCACCATAGGAATTCCTTTTGTAGGCATGGAATGAGTGGTATGGTTGCCTCTAAGTTGTTGTTGTGCTGAGACCATAGACTTTTTAAGTACCACTGAAGTTTTCTCATGTGTAGTCTTGTTAATGGAACCAGGAGAATGCAGGATGCCATGTAACCCAGGGCCTATAGAAATCTCCTTGCAGTCATCTGGGTGAGTTTTGCCAAACCCTTGAAATAATGAGTTAACTTCTCTTGCTTTTCTTCTGTCAGGTAAGCCATTTGAGAGGCTGTGTCCAGATTGGCTCCTAAGAAGGTTATTTGCTGGGATGGTTGAAGTCTTGACTTTTGAAAGTTGACTGTGTATCCCAGAGCCTGAAGTAATTGTATGACATAGTTCAGGTTTTTTGTCAACATCAATTTGTCGTCCGCTTGTATAAGGCAGTCGTCCAGGGGAAGGGTAAATTTGGATTCCCTGGAGCCTGCAATGAGCAATTACTGAAGCCAGGCATTTTGTGAATACTCTGGGCGCAGTAGATAAGCCAAATGGCAATGCTGAGAATTGATAATGCTCTGGCCCTGCAAGAAATCTGAGGTATCTTCTGCAGCTGTGTCTGATAGGGACATGCAGGTATGCCTCCTTGAGGTCCAGAGTAATCAGCCAAGACCCCTTGCCCAGCATGGGAAGGAGTTGCTGAAGAGTCAGCATTTTGAACTTTGGTACTGTGAGAAAAGTGTTTAATGCGGACAAGTCCAGTATTGGTCTCCATTGTGTTTCTTTTCTTGGCACAAGGAATAGTCTTGAGTAGAACCCCTGGCCTTGTTCTTGTTGTGGTACTCTTTCTATTGCTTTTATCTGAGCCAGAAGAGAAATTTGCTTGATGGCCTCTGCCCTCTGGTTTTGTGGTAGGTTTGGCATGCCCATTTTTCTGGGTAAGGTGTGAAAATGGAACCTGTAACCTTGGTCTATAATGTCCAAAATCCATTTGTCTTTTGTCAATCTGTGCCAATTGTCTGAAAACAGAGATAATTTTCCGCCCAAGGGTGCCTCTGTTTGCTCCTTGGTTGGCGGTTGTAGAGGAAAGTCATTGAGATTGTGTCTGAGGGGTGGGGGAGACCCCTGTGTCACTTCTTTGGTTTGCTGGCTGCCATTGTCGTCCCCTGTAAGAACCTCTGTATTGTCCTCTTCCTCGTCCACGCCTGTTTTACCCCTTTGAAATTTTTCAGGGTTAGGAAAGGACCAGTTCTTTGAAGGCCAATTCCTGCTGAATCTGGGGGGCTGAACCTGAAGGAAATCTTTGACCGTCTGAACTGATTTTGCTTTTTCCTCGATGGACTTTAACACATCTTTAGCATTAGCACCAAAAAGCTTGTTCTTTTCCAAGGGTGCATCCAGAAGTTTTGCCTTAACCTGATCTGGTAAGGGTTGTTCTTTTAACCATGCATGTCTACGAATGACTGCCCCTGTCATAGCTGCCCTACATGAAGCTTCCAATGCATCATATCCACACTGCCAAAAGTGATTGCTGACTTGCTGTGAGTTATGTACAGCTTCCTGCAAAGACTTCCTGTCTAAAGGGTCAGGAGAGGCCAAAGTTTTCTGTAAATCATCTAACAGGTAATCCTGATATTGTAACATATGAAAAAGGCAATTCAAAGATCTCATAGATAAAGTGGTAGAGGTGTACACCTTTTTCCCCCATCTCTCTAATGACCTAGCTTCCCTGTTGGAAGGCAAGGGATTTTCAGAAGAGGAGGCTGAAACACCTTTAGGTCCCTGAGAAATAGTTTCTAAATCCACAGTATGGGCCCTGAACAAATCGGAATGAGTGTCTGGGACCCTGTAATATCTGTCTGGTTTGGCTGGAGCAGGAGGAAGGGAATCAGGGGTAACACTGGAGTCAGAATATAGATCATCCAAAACATCAAGCACAGGAGGAATAGCTAGGGGCCTGTGCTGGGGCTTTTTAAGGAAAGTTCGAAGGGGCTTTCTGGAATCAGAATATTCCTGGCCTTGCCACTGAAAATGTTCCCTCATGGTATGCAGAACTTCCCCAAAAGAAATATCCTCAGGCGGGGAGGCCGAAGGGATGGAATCCTCTGCATCCGAGTCCTCATAGGTCTGAAAGAGGTCTTCCTGTCCCTCAGAGTGGACAGAGTCCTCAGAGTCTTCATCTGTAGGGATAGGTTCAGAGGGATCGACCCGGGGCCTCTTATCTGGAGGAGGCTGGGATGCTCTCTCAGGATGGGCCTGTGAACCTCTAATCATGGATATTAAGTCTGCGGCCATAGACATGATTTGTTTTTCAGGAGTTGTTTGAGGCAAGGTTTTTGCTGTAAGGTGCTTAGTCTTGCTGGCTGCCTTAGCCCGAGTGTAGGCCTTAATAGACATGGCCATAGGAGGCCTGGCAGCTCCACATGCAGGAGTGACCTTATCCACAGCAATGGTCTCTGGCATTTCCTCGGTTTCAGTATCCGGAGGAAAGTCTATAACTGGTATCGGAGTCGTCGGTATTGTGGTGTCTTCGGTTCGGAGCGGTGGAAAAACCGTCTCAGCAGGAACCGGAGCACTCGCGGTAGGTTTTGGCGTGGAATCAGAGGTAGACGTGGGCCGAGGATGTCGGTCCCGGTCTTTTCGTTTCTTAGGCGTTTGCGATGTCGGAAACTCTGACGGCATTGTATACGCAAATTTTTCGCCGAAAAAGTCTTCAGTGAACTCCGCCCGGCGCCTGAGAGTGCGCTTGTTGAAGCGAGCACAGGCGACACAGGCCGAAACGTTGTGGTCTGGGCCAAGGCAAGGGAGACAGTAAGAGTGGAAATCCTTATGAGGTATTTGTTTACCACAAGACAGACAATTATTAACTTTTTCAGTAATTTCTGACATCGGCTGAGGCAAGAAAAAGGTCCCCAACGGGGTACTTAGCTTTTTTGATGACTTCGGATTCGAAGAGTAAAGGAGCTGACCGACCGGCACTTGCGAACCGCTTCTGCTTCGGGCACCGCGCGGCAAGAAAGACTGAAGAAAATGGCGTCGGCTGATGCTTATGTACTCCAGCCGCACTGACGTCGGAGAGAAATGCGACATCAGCCGACGTCGGACCCAGACTTTGGAATCCGGCCGACCGAGGGCTGCCTGAGGCAGGACAACCCACATGTTATGACTGCAGTTGCATTCTTGAAGGACATCACCTTTTCCACTTGGACAGATAGGATTTTCTAGTAGTGGGTTTTCTGATCTCCTGCAGTACCTGAAGCACGTCCTCTGTATAAAGGTGTCTAAAGTGAATCAATGCCCTAGCACCCACAGTGTAAAGTTCAGGGTGGTTACTTGGGGGTGTATGAGAGCTCCCTTCTCCTGTCTGAGTAGGTCCATCCTGAGGGATAACTTGTGGTGCTTGCCCTTAGCTAGATGATGTAGAAGGGGGAACCAGTCCTGCCTTGGCCAAAAGGGTGTCACCAACATGATTTGAGGTTGTTCTCTCGGAATCTTCAGCAAAACTTTTTGAATGAGAGGGAAGGGTGGGAATGCATAAGCGAACATCCCCTTCCATGGGAAGGAAACATCATCCACCTTTTATGCCCCAGAGGTGTGTATTTTGGTGCAGAAAGTTGGGAGTTGTCTGTTCATGGGGAAGGCAAACAGGTCTACCTGAGGTATACCCCATCGATGGACAAGGTCCAGAATCACATCCCTGTTTAGCATCCATTCGTGGGATTGAATCATGGACCTGCTTAGAGCATCTTACCATCACATTCACGGTAGAAGGTATGTAGACAGCTAGAAGGGGATACTTGCTTCTGTTGGGCAATCTCCCACGCCTGCAGAGAGGAGACAAGACTTTGTCCCCCCCCCCCACTTGTTGATGCATCACAGTACAGTGGTGTTATCTGTGTAACATCTCAGCACTCCTGAGAGGATATGATCCTTCAAGATTTGGAGAGAAAATATCAAGGCTCTCATCTTCTTGATATTGATGGGTTCCCTCTATTGGGAAGGAGTCCAAGTGTCCTTCACTCTTCAGCACCCTAAGATTGCCCCCCAACCTGAGTCTGAAGCATCTGTGTACAAATCCTGATTGGGGGGGGTTGTAGGGCAAGACCCAGACTGGCACACATCTGGGCAATCTACCAGTTTAATTCCCTGGCGAGGCAGGGAAGGAGGGGTACCATAAACTCCATAGGGTGCGGGTGTTACTTCCAGATTGTCCTTAAGTACCACTGAAATTTCCTCATGTGTAGCCTTGCTAAGGGTACCATGGGAATGGTGGAGGCCATGAATCCTAGCAGCCTCAGAAACTCCCTGGCCATCAGGGATTGGAGATATGGAATTCCTTGGAAATAAGATGTGAGGACAGAATCTTTTCTGGAGGAAGACAGGCCATCATTTGTTCTGTGAGAATCCTGCATCCTAAGAACACATGATTCTGGGAGGGGATCAGAGAAGATTTTTGAAGGTTTATGGTAAACCCCAGGCATCTCAGAAGGGAGATGATGTAGTCCAGATGCTGTTGGACCATCTGAGGGGATGATGTTTCGATGAGGATATCGTCCAGAAAAGGGAAGAGTTGGATCCCCTGCATTCTGGCGAAGGCAATAACTGGGGCTAGACACTTTGTGAACACTCTTGAGGCCATAGAGAGACCAAACGGCAAAGCACAGAAGTGAAAATGTGCAGAACCCATTGAGAAACAAATAATTTCCTGAAAAGTCAATGGACAGAAATGTGTAGGTAGGCATCTTTTATATCTAAGGACACCATGAAGGCCTGGGGAAGGAGAGTAGGGCAGGTCAGCATCCAGAAGTAGGGGACATTGAGAAATGTATTCAAATGGGACAGATCCAAGATAGGTCTCCAAGGACCTTATTTTCTGGGAACCAGGAACATGCTGGAGTAGAATCCTTTCCCTCTTAAATGTACAGGTGCCTCTTGAATTGTACCTTGTGAGAGGAGGGCCTGCAGGACTGGAGGAAAGAAAGCCATTTGGTTTCAAGGGGATTGAGGAATACCTTTGTAGGTTGGTCTGGATTCCCACACCATGAAATAACTTGTTTTATGATGGAAACGACCAAAGAGTCATGGGCAATCTGTTTCTAAGCAGGAAAGGACAGGGAGAGATCCAGAGTAGCTGGGCTTAAGGCCTGGTAGTCACAGACTGCCAGGATTGGCTTGAAAGGGCTGTTTCTGAACTGCAGTACAGGGAGACGTCCTGGAAGGGGGTCTTCCTCCTGAATCTTTTTTCCCTTTGGAGGACATATGTCTGGAAGGCCTTCTCACAAAGGTTGTTCTAGCTTGATAGTTCCTCTGAAAGCGTGGAACTGGGGACTGAAAAATGTGCCTAAGGTGCTGAGGTTCTTTGACTTTTGTCTGAAGGGCCTTGAACGGCAGCCGCTGAACCAAATAAAGCCTTGTTATCCAAGGGTGCGTCCATTAACTTCGATTTAATGTCATCTGGCAAAGGCTGTAGCCTAAGCCAGGAGCATCTTCTGATGGCCGATCCTGAGGCAGCAGCTCTTGCTGAAGCCTCCACTGCATCATAACTATACTTTATAGTGTGTCTAGTAACTTGACTGCAGGAATTTAACAGGCTGGAAATCTTAGCTTTATTGGGGGAATCAGATGGGCCACCCAATTGTTGAATGGCGTCAGTGAGAAGGGCCAAGGAGTATTTGCCATACGAGTTTGACAGTTTACAGCTCTCACAGCTAAAGTGGCAGATGTACAGACTTTTTTTGCCCAACCTTTCCACTATTCTACTTTCCTTATCTGAGGGAAGTAAATAATTGAAGGGAAGAAGCTTAATGTGTTTTGTCTGCAGCCACAGAAATAGTTGCTGGATCTGCAATAGGGGCCTTGAAGAGGAATTTGGCATCTTCAGGGACTTTATAAAATCTATCTGGGTGCTTTAGTGCAGAGGATTGTGAATTTGGGGCTTTGTAAACAGCCAAAAAGGCATCCAAGAATGCGAGATGTACCAAAGGAACCGCAGACGGGTTAAGGGACTCCATTTGTAAGAGGTCATAATAGCTCTTTTGGGTCTCAGTAAACTGACTGCAGTCTCATTTAAAAAGTCCTTCATTTGTACTATTGTTTCCCCAAATGTAATGTCTTCCGCAGGGGAATCAGTTCCATTTGACTCCTCCTCTGGGAAAGCATACCCCAGAGGAGAGGCAATTTGAGAGGTGTAAGTGAGGGATTCATCCCTTGAGGAATCCTCTTCCTCAGATGACATATCAGACAATAGTTTACTCTTAGGAGTGGAAACTGAAGGGGCGTAGGCAGGTGCAGAGGCCTGGCATAAAGCTAAGAAGGCATTAAGTACACTCTGAGTAAAGGTCTGCCAGTCAGGGGGTTGGTCCGACAGCACTGTTGGATGAGAAGGGGCAGAAGGTTTGGTTTTCTGCTGCTGCTTCTCATGAGCATCTGATACAGAAGTATCTGGGATGCGAAGTAGAGAAGGACAGACATCGGGCGACACTCAACGACATCTGAAATAAAGTCTTCCCGAACAACTATTTGTGTAACCCCACGAGGGCCCTTGGAAATGATCAGCCTTGGTCCCCAGCCCCCAGCGCTCGAGTCGGATGCCTGCAACTCCCTCATGGACATGCTGGTGGCCTCCTTAACAGTTTCCTCCCGAGTACCCATCAGTGGAAGGTCTGCAGGTTCCAACTCGGATTCCAGGCCTTCACCGGTCTCGAGAGGTAAGGTCGGAACACAGGGTGCAGTCGTAGGATCATGTCTAGTCTTCTTGGCCTTTTTCATGGCGGGTCCATATATTTAGCTAACTGTTTCAGCCTCTGATTCTCTAGGTAAAGTTTTAGAGCAGCAAGACAGCTTCTAAGGGTTTTCGGAACAAAGGGGTGACAAATTTCACAAGTGGTGTGGTTGTGGTCTTGGCCTAGACAGAACAAGAGGAGCTCATGTGAGTCTTTATGTGGAATCTGCCTTCCACACTGACACTTGTCCATTCTTCCTGACATTAACCCACAACACAGTAAAAAAAAGAAAGAAACAAAACCCCTATGGCGTACTTATCTGAACATGGACAGGCACGGAGTCACTTTCCAAGCAAGCAACGACCAGAGCTGGCAGTCACACAGGTGGCAGAAAAATTCTGAGCTATGTGCATGGTGATGTCCACTTTATACCAGATGTCTATTTATGGCTGAGTGATGCAGACTGTTGCAGGTACCTTCACAGTAGCATTTATCTGTTGTAAAATGGCCAGTCATACGAGTCAACCAGAGGCAGACTCCCTCATATTATGGATACAGCAGCACATGGATAGAAGGACATTAACATTTACAATTTAATTAGGCTACTAACAATCAATAAAAAATAGCAGAATAAATGCAAATTAACAATTTTAAGAACAGCCAACAAAAAAAAAGCAAAATAAAGTAATAAAGTAGGAAGAAGCACACGTACAGTAAAGGCAGCTGAATAAAGTGCATTTTTTAAATAAGCGGGAATGGAGGAAACAGAAGACAATTCAAGTTTGAGAGAGTAAGGGGATGGGGCCTTCCCAACTGATCACGCCGTACTCTGTAGAATGAGCTCATGAGATGGGACTGGGAGGAGTGTCCAAAATCAGATTAATTGTAGGAGCGGGCAACTCAAAAGCCACCAAGTTTAAGAATACAACAACAGTTGAACGGGTGGGTGGGAAAATCAAATGTACACAGAAATCAGCAATAGTCAGGCAGACAACAGCAAGCAAGCCAAATAAGCACTCCAGTTAAAGGTTAATCCTTTTGTATTTTTTTTCCTTTATATCAACACAGGAACCTATGTCATAGTAAGACTTTTTCCTTTAATGAAAGCCCTCAAACAAAAACAAAAACACACACACACACACATAACATGCCCATAACCTGACAACATAATACAAACACAAAACTATGCACATCTTCCAATAATAAGTTTAACCCTCCTAATAGCAGCAACTGTCCCAAATAGATAGCTGCAAACACAGACCTTAATTAACCTAAAATTAATGTCATCCATGCTACGACGCATGTTATTGCCTGTACTTCTACCTTAACTAATTGGTGTCTGTTCTGATTATCTTTGTTCCACTCCCAGACGTGAAAAACAGCTTACATGCTTTCCAAAAACATTAACTTTTAGCCTTGAAAAAAACAGTGTTCTGTTTTTACTTCCCTATTAGCCTGTCTCCATGGAAATGTAAGACAAAAAACATGTAGACCTCAGCTGCAGGATTCTGAAGACAAGATGAAGCATTTATTGCTTAATGCAAACTTTTCAATTTATTCAGTGTTCTCTTACTCTCCTATGTAGAAGTAAGAGAAAACATATCAGCTCTGCACATATTATGATCTGTGCACTTCTGCACCTCAACAATCCATTATTACAGTCTATTAATTTAATATGCTCTTGTCTAGTGTTTTGCATTTGTAATGCCTGCATTAATACTAAAAAAGAAAAAAAAACCACATCTGTTTACTTTGGCATCTTTATGACATATAACAAAAAATGCTTTACTATAAATACATGGAATTTATAGCATGAAAAGTTTAACAGAAATACGGTTAAGAACAGAAATTGTTTTACTTACAGTTACTCTTTTCCTTCCTCTTTCCTTTCCCTCCCTTCAGTGTCCTTCTAAACATTAATGACATGAAGTAAGGCAAATGCTTTTCAGTTCCCCATAAGTTTAACAAAGTCAACAAAAGCCCACTCTTTCTACTTTTTCTAATATATCTGTATTTCACAAATGCGACCGATGCTTTGCAGTCTCATTTACTCAACAGTCAACATGTTGGTGGTCTTCCTGTTCATCTTCCAACTTCAAATTCCAGTTCAGTTCCAAGATACTTACAGTTTGTCTGGTCAATTTCTGTGCTTCTCTCTCTCAAGCATTTTCCTTCAGAAAAGTGGAAAAGGTTTTACTGGTAAAGTCTCTCCATGTGCTTTACTATCAGATGAATGAGAAACTGAGTCACCTTCTGCTTCATGACTACTTTTTGTTGGACAAACATCTGTATTTTCTCCTTAGCCTGATCTGCATCAAAATTTACGTTGATCCTCCAGAAAAAAAATATTCTGAAAGGAAATGATACAGCAGTTTGAATCACACACCTGCCTCTTGACATTCTTTAATTGCTGGAATAAATTTATCTTCTGTCTGGTGTACAGTGAACAATCATTTTCCACAAACACGCACCTTCCACTTTTAATAATGTGCCCATTTGCCACAGTTTTGGCAGGATCAACACTTTCTGCTGGTAGGTTTGTATCTTTGCTAATATAGTTCTTGGATGCTTTCTTGTGTCCAGATTTGGAGAATACACACCATGTGTCCATTCAATTAAAAGCTCCTCCTGCAGAATACCAGTCCAGTTGCTTATTTGTGCCCTCATAAAATTAATACAGTCTGTTCCTTCTAGTTTCTCTGGTACAGCAAAAAATCTCAGATTTTCTACATGTGCGCTGTCCTCTAATTCCACCATTTTTTGAATAATCTGTTCCTGAATGTTTTTATGCTCAGCCAGCCTTTTCTTCATTTCGACCTCTGATCTTTTTCAGTTTTATAAGTTCATCTGAATATCTGTTTGAGGTTTCTTCCATTTTTTTCCAGCCTTTTATTGAGCTGATGTACTCCTTCAGTGTTTCATTTACTTTAAACACATTCTGAGCACATTTGACGTATTGTCGCCTCTAGATTACTGGAAGTCATGTCTTACACCAAAGCTGGAACTTGAGCTTTTTTTTATTTATTTATTTTTTTTTTTTTTGAACAGTTGCAGGATTCTTCCCAGTCAGTGTTTTCTCTTATCCTTTTCTAGTTAATTTTCTTTCAGGCTCTCTCAGTTTCTTCTTTGCCGGCATCCAGGCAGTGTACTTTCTAGCCAATAACTGAATTTACTAAAATTGACAGAGTTCCAATACCTTGTTTTCAGTTTCTTTTTTCACACTGTAGAGCTAAAGTTCTCATCTGGAGCATTTCTCCCCGGGCCTCCACTGAAAACTGGCTTCACTCCAAGTCGGACTTTCCCGGTTAACATATGTTAAATAAAATAAAATAAATAAAGTTAAGTTGTTAATCAGTGTGCAGCTCTCTTGGAAGTCTGGTCTGAAGCATGCAACTTCTGGTATTGGGTTGTGCCTAATGTTTAAGTGTAAGCATAAGTAATGGACTAAATTAGCAGATTTTCAAAACAGGCTGACCACCAAGAGAAATAATGCACTATGCTTTTAATATGTACAGAATGTGAAAATGATGTTGGCAATAAAAATGTTTAAAGAATGACTTTGGAAAATGTTAACACTTTCAGGGAACTGAGGTTACACATGAATTTGAACCATAATGGGTTTCTGCAAAAAAAGGATTCAGGAAGAAAGCATCAGTAGAAGAATAGCAATGAGGAAAGCAAATAGCTGACTGGAAATAATGGGAATTGAATGGGGGTAAAGGTTGCAAGGGGAGAGCAATTAAAAAAGGGTAAAGGAAGAGGATGCATTGCTGGGACACTGTAAAGAGGTAAATGGAGAGGATGTGTTAATGGGAGTGGACATAAGAGAAATTAAATAGCAGGCAAGTTCTGATTACAAAAAAAGGATGAAACAAAATGAAGGGAATGGAGCAGGTAAATAGTGGGAGAGAAGAAAGAAGGGAAATGAAGGAATTTAAGATGACAGGACAGAAATAAAAAGGAAAGAACAGTTGTGTAAAATCTTACCATAACCATGGATGCCATTCACTTTAATGGTGCAGTATTCTTTACATATGGGTTATGTTCCACCAAACGACAACATCTGGCCTTTATACAAAAGCTTATTGCCACTGCTTCTACATGAGATGTCACATGAAAGCACAGGGAATGTCAGCCATAAAAAGGACATCCACATGTACTATCTTCAGAATAAGTTAGCCCCATTAGGAAAAGAAATCCAAAGGGTGCATAAAAAGGAGTCATCTTAGGAATGAACAAGTTGTAGAGAGAGGGTGGGATAGAATACTGCAACACAGAAGACAAGGACATTTATAACTATGGTAAGATTTTACACAACTACTCTATGTCTTCTATTCAATGTTGCAGTATTCTTTACATATGCGAGAGTGCAAAAGCTCAAAGTGAACCCAGGGAGGAGGATGGAGCAGAGGAAGACAATGAAGAAGCATTTTCTACAAATCCATGCTGAATTGCCCTAGTAAATCCTGTCCTGGATCTGGAGGTAGTGTCCAACTTGCAATGCTTTGTAAAAGTATGAATAGATGACCAAGTAGCAGCTTCCAAAATGAAGTACACATTTACACCTTTAAAGAAATCCCCTGAGGAGGCAAGAGATCTGGTAGAATGGGCCTTAACAGAAGATGACAAAGATTTCCCATGAAAGTCACAGCAAAACACAACAGCTTTAGAAATCCATGACGAGACAATTTGTTGGAAACAGGTAAACCCAGAGCCCTGGGATGAAAGGACACAAAAAGTTGATAAGACTTCCAAGTAAACTTTGTTTTGTCAAGGTAAAATCTGAGTTGTCTATGCACATTTAAGAAATGCATAACCCTCTCATTATGGGATTGAGGTGAGGAGAAGAAAGCAGACAACTGGATGGACTGATTAAGAAACAACTCATTCACCACTTTGGGCATGAAAGATGGATTAGTTCTGAAAGATACTATGTCCTTGTCGAAAACCAAAAAAGGTGGCAAAGCCATCAATGCCTGAATCTCAAGTTAAAGCTACTAAAAGTACCATTTGCTATGTGCAAAACCTCAGAGAAGCAGAGTCCACTGGCTCAAAAGGGGCCTGAGTAAGCTTCTCTAAAACATAGTCAAGATCTCAGGGAGGACAAACTGGTTTCTTGGGAGCTTTCGTGTGTAGTACACCTTTACAAAAAAGCTTAACTTCTAGTCTGGAAGCTAATGGGGGAGTTAATGGCAAGCAAGCAGACAAAGCACAGCAGTGGACTTGGACTAAGGAATAGGAAAGGCCACTGTGAAACAACTCGCACAGGTAAGAAAGCACTAAAGGAATGTCTGCAGACAGGAGACCCCTCTTTTCCTCTGGGACACCAGACAGAAAATCTTCGCCACTTGGAAATATAAGATTTCCTAGTATTGAGTTTCCTGACCTCCTGCAAAACCCTAAGCACGTCCTTTGAAAACGGGTGACTGAAAGGAGGGATCAAAAGTCGGTCACCCACAAGGTCATGGATGAATCAAGAAAACCTTGTCCTAACTGAGTAGGTCCAAACAGTGAGGTAACATGTAGTGATGACCCTTGGCTAACTGCTGAAGAAGTGCGAACCAGTGACGTCTTGGCCAAAAGGGGGTCTCTAGCAAGCTTTTTGTTTTTTTCCTGCAGAATTTTCAGCAGGACTTTTTGAATTAGAGGGAAGGAGGGATGCATAAAGAAACATCCCCTTCTATGACAAGGATAGTGTGTCCATCCTTCCAAGCCTGAGGTTGAGGGACCCTGGCATAAAAAAGGCAAAGAGGTCCATTTCTGGAGTACCCTACCAGTGAACGACATCCAGGAACACATCCCTGTGAAGCATCCACTTATGGGATTGTGTCATGGATCTGCTTAATATGCCTGCCACTGAGTTCTGAGCAGACTGGAGGTACACAAAATGCAGTGTCACATTGTACTGGATAGTCAATTCCCATACTTTGATGGCTAGGTGACAAAGAAGGTAAGATTTTGTGCTCCCTGGTTGTTTATGTACCAAAGGACTGTGGTATTGTCTGTAAGAATCTTGAGTGTTCCTGGCAAAAATAGAGGGTGGAAAGCCTGCAAGGCCAGAATCAGAGCCCTCATCTCTCTGAGCTTGAAGTGCTCCCTCTGTTGAGACAGAGAGTAAAGACCCTGTACCTTCCTGGAAGCAAAGGTTGCCCCCAACCTAAATCTGAGGCGTCTGTAAAAAGCTGCTGAGCTGGCTGAGGTACTTGAAGTGGAAGGTCAGGGTTTTGACTGAGTTTCTGCATTCACCAAAGCAGCACTGTTTTTAGGCACGGAAGAAGAGGAATCAAGACATGTAAAGGATGAGCATGCTGGGACCAAACTGTTTTTAGAAACCACTGGAACTTTCTCATGTGTAATTTTGCAAAAGGCAGCATGGGGATTGTGGAAGCCATGAACCCCAGCAGTCTCAGAAATTCCCTGGCCATGATGAAAAGAAGAGGCAGAAGAGATTCCATGAATCCTATTAGAGAGAGAGCTTTTTCTGAAGGGAGGAAGACCATCATCAAGTCCGTCCGGAACATGCACCCCCAAGAAGATGAGATCCTGACTTAGGGTCAGAATGGATTTTTTGAAATTTATTGAAAGTCCTAGGCCTTGCAGACAGGGAATAGCTACATCCAGGTGTTGTAGTAATAGATCTAGACTGCTGACAAGGAAGAGCAGGTCGTCCAAGTAGGGGTAAACTTGAAGCCCTTTCACTCTTAAGTAGGCAATGGCAGGGGCTAGGCACTTTGTGAATATCCCTTGGAGCACTGGAAAGACTAAAAGGCAAGAGAGAAAACTGAAAGTGTAAAGAACCAACTGAGAAACACAAGTACAGTTGTGTACACTTACCATAAATGTAGATGTTCAAGTGTATTCACTGTTGCAGTCATCACATTTGGGTTATCTGCCTGCAGGTAGCCCTCAGTCGACCTTAATACAAGAGTCTTGGGATTTATGGGTCGGATGCTGTCGCTTCTTCCATGACGTCAGGTCATCAGGGGTATAAAACATGCAGCAGACGCCATTACATCCGTTTTTCTTGCCCCAGATGCCAGGAGCCCCAAAATAGGAAGCAAGTACATGGTATGTAACACCCCCAGCAAAAAGCAAATACCAACGATATAAGACATTCCAAACAAAACAGGTAGAAATAAAGAGAAGTCAGGGGGCTGGAGGGAGGGTAATCAGGACTGCAACAGTGAATACACTCGAACATCTACTTTTATGGTAAGTGTACACAAATGTACTATGTTCTTCGTGTTTCGCTGTTGCAATCATTACATTTGTGTTGATTCCCAAAGCTGAGGATGGGTGGAAGTAGTTAAGGAGCATTAGGGCTGGCAATCAGGTCCTGTAAGACTGCTGTGGCAAATCCAGCTCTGAATTTAGAAAAGATAGGTAAGTGGTAATGCTTAGTGAAAGTGTGTAAAGAGATCCAGGTTACAGCTTCCAGGATGTCCCTGGTAGGGACTCCTCTGAGAAAAGCTGTAGAGGTTGATGTAGCTCTAGTAGAATGTGTCTGATCCCCTGCAGGGCAGGTTTCCCCATGGTGTTTGTAGCAGAAATGGATGCAGTGTGCTACTCATTTAGAAATGGTTTGCTTTGAGATGGCCTTGCCCTCTGCACCTGTAGCAAAGTTAACAGTTGGTCAGATTTTGTGAAAGGCTTAGTCCTGTCCAGATAGAACCTAAGCTGCCTGTGCACGTCCAGGGAGTGCAGGATCCTTTTCCCTTTATTTTGAGGATTAGGTAAAAAAGTTGGCAAATGAATGGATTGGTTTAAAGCCACACTAGATACCACCTTGGGCAAAAATGAAGGGTGGGTCCTGAGGGAAACCCTGTCTGCATGGAATGTAATGAAGGGTTCCACGGCCATAAGGGCCTGCAATTCAGACACTCTTCTTCCTGAAGTGAAGTGATGGCTAGAAGTAAAGCTGTTTTCCATGAGAGAAATTTTAACTCTGCTGTAGCAGTTGGTTTAAAGAGTGGAAGCGTGAGCTTTTCCAGTACAAAGTTAAGGTCTCAGGCTGGAGTGGGAGCTCTCCTGGGGGGGGTCTTAAATTTTTTGCTCCTCTCAAGAACTGTTTGACCAGAGGATGAGAGAAGAGGGGTGGGCTCAGTGTTATAATGAGCTGTGATGGCAGAAGCGTGAATCTTAATTGAAGAGAAGGATATGCCTTTGTGGAGCATTTCTGTTAAATAATCTAGTATATGAGCTAAGCTGGGCACAGTTGTGTCCATTCCCTGAGACTGGCTCTAGGAACAGTATATTTTCCACTTTTCAGAATAGGATTTTCTAGTACTAGGCCTCCTTGCCTCAAGAATAACATCCAGCACCTGCTTACTGAAGGTTGCTGGTGATGAGTTCAGGGGATGAGCCAGGCTGCTAGGTTCAGGGTCTGGAGCTGAGGGTGCAAAATCTGGCCCTCCTGCTGTGACAGCAGAGAAGGGGTCTGAGGCGGGTGCCATGGTGGCACTACTGTCAGACTGTACAAAAGAGGGTACCAGTGCTGGCATGGCCAGTCTGGTGCAATTAGGATTGTCCTTGGCATGCCCTGTTTGATCTTTAGTAGAACCTTCGAGAGGAGGGGCAGAGGGGGAAAGGCATAGATTGAGAGGCTTTCCCAGGTAAAGGACAGGGCAGCCACTTTCCAAGCTTGGCTGTGGGGAGTTCTAGTGCAATATTTGCTCAATTGATAGTTCTGAGGGGAAGCAAAGAGGTTCACCTCTGGTGCCCCCCCACCTGCCCTCAAAAGCTTGAATATTTTGGGTTCCAGTTTCCACTTGTGTGGGTCCATGAGATTTCTGCTTAAGTCATCTGCCAGTGAATTTAGTTTGCCTGGCAGGAATTGAGCTTGCAGGTGTACTTGGTTGCTCAAGGCTGTGTTCCACAGAGCCATGGCTAATCTGCAGAGTGGGTAGGAATGGGCTCCCCCCCCCCCGCTTGTTTATGTACCAAATAACTGTGGTGTTGTCTTGTCTTTACCAATAGCTGTCCTAGAAGAATAAGGTCTTTGAAGGCTGTCAGAGCATTCTGTACAGCTAACATTTCTTTTTGATTGATATGCAGGTGCATTTGCTTTGGGCTCCATTTACCTTGAATGCATTGTCCTGCCATGTGAGCCCCCCATACATTGTCTGATGCGTCTGTTGTTAGGGTTTGGGCAGTAGGGGTTGAATGAAAGGAAGTCCCTTGTTGTGGTAGCAGGCCTCTGCCCACCAAAGGAACTCTGTCCTTAGGCAAGGAATGACAGGAATCATTGTTTCCAGGTCCTGAGAATGTTGACACCAGAAACTTTTTAAGTACCACTGAAGTTTCCTCATATGCAGTCTTGCATATGGAATTAGCAGAATGCAAGAGACCATGAATCCTATGGCTTGCAGTATTTTTCTTGCATATAGCTGGGTTTTGGTTGCCAGTAGTTTGTCAAATAAATTTGTGTTTCTGGAGTGAGGAATGCCATCTGGGAAGTTGTGTTCACGCTTGTTTCCAGGAATACCATCTGTTGGCTGGGTACCAGATGTGATTTATTTTCGTTGATGGTGTACCCCAGTGAAGATAGAAGTCTCTTTACAAGTGTCAGGTGCTGTTGCAGCAATTCCTGACTGTCCGCCTGAATCAGGCAATCATCCAAATATTAGTAAATTTGAATTGTTCTTTGCCTGCAATATGCAATGGCTGGAGCTAGGCATTTTGTGAATACCCTGGGCACAGTAGATAAGCCAAAGGGAAGAGTAGACAATTGATAGTGCATGGCGCCTGCTCTGAAACTTGGGTATTTTCTGCATGATTCCCTTATGGGGATGTGCAGATAAGCTTCTTTTAAGTCTAGGGTGGCTAGCCAGGAGTCCTTGGTTAGCATAGGAAGCAGCTGTTGGAGAGTAAGCACTTTGAATTCTGAAACCACCAGAAAGGTGTTGAGAATAGACAAATCCAGGATAGGATGCCAAGAGTTTTCTTTTTTGGTACCAGAAACAGTCTGGAGTAAAAACCTTGTCCCCTTGGTTTTGCTGGGACAGGCTGAATAGCCTTGATACTGAGAAGAGAAATTACTTGCTTTTGGGCCTCTGCCCACTGGTTTGGGGGGGAGGTCTGGCCATCCGCTTAGGGATGGGAGTGAGTGGAAGTGGAATATGTATCCCTGGGAAACAATGTTTAAGACCCATCTGCCCTGGGTAATGTACTCCCAGTTTTTGGCATGCAGGGCAAGGTGCAAGTACTTGGGCAAGGCTTGGAAAAGTTAAGGATAAGTCATTGTGAGATTTTACCACAGAAGGGTGGCTTACTACTCCCTGTTTTGGAGGTGGGAACACCCCATTGCTTAGATCTGTGCACACCCTGAGACTGTAGTCTTAGTGGTCTGCTGCCCCTGGGTTTGGGCTGAGAAGGTCTGGGAGGGACTGGAAAAGACCAGTTTTTTTGAAGGCCAATGCCTACTGAATCTAGGTGGCTGTACTTGTAAGAAATCTTTATCAGTTTGCATAGTTTTAGCTTTTTCCTCCATCCTTTTGAAGACTTCTTCTGCTTTATTGCCAAATAGATGCTCTTGGTTTAAAGGTGCATCTAGTAATTTTGCTTTGACATGGTCTTGCAAGGTTTGTTCCTTAAGCCAAGCATGCCTTCTAAGAGCAGACCCAGTGACAGCACCCCTGCAAGATGCTTCTAAGGCATCAAAACCACATTGCAAAGTATGCTTACCAACTTGGTTAGCAGAATGTATTAACTCTTGTAAATCTTTATGTTCTGCACAATCAGGAATCAACATAATTTTCTGTTTAATTAGTTCCATAATATGTTGCGGATACTTGAAACTGGCAATTTAAAGCCCTGAAGGCAAGACTAGCAGAGGTGTATACCTTCTTACCCCATCTGTCTAAAGCCCTAGAATCCCTGTCCGAAGGGGTAGGACTTTTGGCCGTTGTAGCCTTAATGCTTTTAGGTCCCTGGGAAATGGTCTCTGGATCCACAGTAGGATTCTTAAAGAGGAATTTGTGGGAGTCAGGTACTCTATAGTACCTGTCAGGTTTCCTGGGAGCGGAGGCAAAGTATCAGGGGTAAGGCTGGATTCCAAGAAGACGACATCTACAATTTCCAGAACAGAAGGGATAGCTAGAGGCCTGTGCTGAGACACGTTTAAAAATTCCCAGAGTCTCTTTTTAGACTGAGAGTAGTCCTGGCTCTCCCAGCAGAAATGTCCCTAAGGGTATGCAGGGTTTCACCAAAAGAAAAATCTTCTGGTGGGGAAGCAGAGGGAATGGAATCCTTTGCATCAGAATCCTCATAGGTACATAAGGGTATGTCCTGGTAATCATAAGGGTCAGAGTTATCAAACTCCTGATCTGAAGAATCAGAAGGAAATTCAGTTCTTGGTCTTTTTGAGGGGGAAGGCTGACTTCCCCCAATTAAAGTAACAAGGACTTCTGCCATTCTAAGCATTTGTTTTTGTGGCATGTGGGCCTGAGAATGTGCTTTGTTCATCGGTTTCCTAGGCATAGTGTGGACTCTAGGCCTGAGAAATTCGGTACTTTTGGTTTGAAACAAAGTCGTCAGTTTAATATGAAAATCGGAAGGCCTGAATACACCCTCAGGAGCCAATGCTTGCACAGCGGCTCAGGACCCGTCCAAGGTAGAGACATCCACAGGTTCCATTGTCGAAGAAGCATCTCGCTGCATACCAGACTCCGAATGGGTCTCAGTAGAGGTATGTGAATCTTAGACGTGGGTTTCAGGGGCTGCAAAAGTTCCTCACTGAGTAGCGGCAGACTGGTGACTAGCTTAACGGTAGTGTCGTCGGCAGTTTTGGACCTATGCGGTCTGTCTCTGTCTTTATCCTTATGTTTTTTTGAAAGATCGGTAGTCGGATGGCTTATTGAAGCCATTTCGGAATACGGAGATCGACAGCAAAAGAATTTAGTGACAAAACAGGCAGACGACTGATAGTTTGGGCATTGAACAATGCAAAAAAAAAAACGATAGCGAGGAAAGTACAGTTGTGTACATTTACCATAAATGTAGATGTTCGAGTGTCTTCACTGTTGCAGTCATGACTGTAGGATTCTCCCCTGCAGGCAGGCAGGCAGTCCTCGGTCGGCCAGAATCCCAAAGTCTGGGTCCGGCGTCGGCTGCTCAGCCATGCTCCCTAACGTCAGAGCGCCAGGAGTACAAAGCTGACAGCCGACGCCATGTTCTCCAGTTTTTCTTGCCCCAGATGTCAGGTGTTCCAAAATGAGTAAGATCCCATACTCTTTGCAATTACAGCTCAGAAGAAGGGTGAAGAAGGGAACCACACAAAGGAAAAAAATACGAGGGGACAGGAGGGAGGGTAACCCAGACTGCAACAGTGAAGACACTCGAACATCTACATTTATGGTAAGTGTACACAACTGTACTATGTTCATCGTGTTTCACTGTTGCAGTCATGACTGTAGGGTTGAATCCCAAAGCAGAATAAAAGGGAGGTGGTCATAAAGTAGAGGGGGCGGCTAAAAGGCCCTGCAAGACTGCAGAAGCAAAGTCTGCCCTAGACTTAGAGTAGAGAGGTAGATTGTAGTGCTTGGAAAAAGTATGCACTGAACTCCAAGCTGCAGCTTCCAAAATGTCCTTGGTAGGAATTCCCCTGAGGAAGGCAGCTGAAGTGGCAGCAGCTCTGGTAGAGTGAGTCCTTATACTCCCTGGGATTTGCTTTCCATGGTGTGAATAGCAAAATCTGATTCCATGAGAATCCATTTAGAAATGGTCTGTTTTGTAATGGCTTTACCTTGGGAACTTGAAGCATAAGAAACAAACAATTGCTCTGATTTCCTGATGTCCTTGGTTCTGTCCAGGTAAAAACGTAGTTGTCTGTGTACATCCAAGGAATGCAAGATCCTTTCCCCCTTATTTTGAGGAGTGGGGAAAAAAGTTGGCAAGTGAATAGTTAGATTTAAAGCCACTTTGGAAACCACCTTAGGCATGAAAGTAGGATTAGTCCTTAAAGACACCCTGTCTTGATGAAAAATAATATAAGGTTCCACAGCCATGAGAGCTTGCAACTCCGAAACTCTCCTGGCAGAGGTCAGAGCTAACAGGATGGCTGTCTTCCAAGATAAAAACTTGATGTCAGATGTGGCAGCAGGCTCAAAAGGAGGTAAGGTGAGCTTTTCCAAAACATAGTTGAGATCCCAAGCAGGAATGGGTGAAGATGTAGGGGGCCCTTAAGTTCTTAGCTCCTCTAACTGTCTCATGAGCTGGTGGGAAAAGATTGGAGGGTCTGTGTATTATAATGAGCAGAAATAGCAGAGGGATGTATTTTTATGGAAGAGAAAGAGAGACCCTTATGTAAGAGGTCTGTCAGGTAAAGTAAAATCAGAGGAATGTCAGGAATAAGAGGATCTGAATCCCGAGCCTGCATCCAGGAGCAAAATCTTTTCCATTTTCCTGCATAAGATTTTCTAGTGCTAGGACGTCTGGCTTCTAAAATGACATCCATAACCTGCTTGGGTAGGAGAGAATGAATCACAGACCCTGGATTAACCATGCCGCCAGGCTGAGAGTTTTGACATGGGAGTGCAGAACCTGACCCTGGTGTTGGGACAGAAGGTTCGGAGTCTGTGGTAAAACCCAAGGGGGCTTCAGACAAAGGTTTTTCAGTGTTGGGTACCAAAACTGTCGAGGCCAATTTGGGGCCAGCAAGATTATCATCTTGGGCTTGTCCTGTTTGATCTTTAATAACACCCGTGGAAGAAGAGAAAGAGTCGGGAAGGCATACCCAGAGAGGTTTCACCAACTGAATGATGGTGCATCCCACTTTCCAAGCTAGTTTGTGGAATGTCCTGGTGCAAAAAATCTGTAGTTGATGATTGAGGTGGGATGCAAAGAGGTCTATGTGAGGACATCCCCAGACTGCTGTAATCATCTTGAATATTTCGGTGTCCAGCATCCATTCGTGTGGGTCCGACAGGTTTCTGCTCAGACTGTCTGCCAGGAAGTTTTGCTTCCCTGGTAAGTGATCTTGAAGGTCCAGTTTGCAAGCTAGAGCGGTGTTCCATAGATTCATGGCTAGTCTGCAAAGGGGATAGGAATGAGATCCCCCTTGCTTGTTTATGTACCACATAACTGTAGTGTTGTCTGTCCGTATCAGAAGTTGTCCTGGATGTAGAAGATTCCTGAAGGCCAATAGAGCCTTCTGAATGGCTAACATTTCCTTTAAATTGATATGCAGGAGCTTCTGATCCTTTGTCCAAAGGCCCTGCAGACAGTTGCCCTGAAAATGGGCTCCCCATGCATAATCTGAGGCATCCGTGGTTAGTATCCGAGTGGCTGGAGGCAGACTGAAGGGTTTTCCTTTGTTTAGAGTACATGCCTTGGACCACCAAAGGAATTCCTTTTGAAGACAAGGCAGGACGGTAATCTGTATGTCTAAACTGTGGCAATGCTGAGACCATACACTTTTTAGGTACCACTGTATTTTCCTCATATGTAGCCTTGCATATGGTACGAGAAGGATGCAGGAGGCCATGTAACCCAAAGCCTGCAGGAATTTCCTTGCAGGTAGCTGAGTTAATGTTGTCAAGGTTTTGAAAGTTGAAGCCAGCTGTAATTGTTTTTCGTATGTCAGAAATGGCATCTGGGTTGTTGTGTTGAGAAGAGCACCCAGAAAAGTTATCTGTTGTGAGGGTGTCAAATTTGACTTTTTTATGTTTACAGTGAATCCCAAGAACTTAAGAAGATTCTGAACAAATTCTAGATGCTGGAGTAAAACATCCTTGCTGTCTGCCTGAATAAGACAGTCGTCCAGATAAGGGTAAATTTGAATTCCCTTGAGTCTGCAATAAGCTACTACTGGAGCCAGGCATTTGGTGAAGACCCTGGGCGCAGTAGACAATCCAAAGGGCAGCGCAGAGAATTGATAGTGCCTCGATCCGGCCTTGAACCTGAGGTATTTTCTGAATTCCTGCCTGATGGGAATGTGTAAATATGCCTCCTTTAAGTCCAAAGTTACCATCCATGCATTTTTGGTCAGCATTGGAAGTAGCTGCTGTAGAGTAAGCATCTTGAATTTTGGTATCTCGAGAAAAGTGTTCAAGACTGACAGATCCAGAATGGGTCTCCATGAATTTTGCTTTCTGGGGACTTGAAAGAGCCTTGAGTAAAAACCTTGTCCCATCTCTGAAAGTGGAACCAGTTCTATGGCTTTCATAGCCAAGAGAGCTTCCACCTGGTTTAAGGCCTCTAACAATTGATGTTTTGGAAGATCCGGCCATCCGCTTGGTCTTGGTAGGGTATGAAAATGGAATTTGTAACCTCTTGAAACCACATCCAGAACCCACTTGTCTTGGGTTATATGAGTCCAATTTAGTTGAAAAAGAGAAAGTTTTCCTCTGAGAGGGGCTTCCAGGCAAGAAGTTCCTGCAGCCCAACAGAGGGAGTCATTGAGTCTGTTTTCTATGAGCTTGCGACCTGTCCTCTCCTCCCCTAGGGGTGGAAACAGTCCACTGTCTTGGTCTAGAAGAGGCTTGCGTTTGAGGCCTTCCTCGGGAGCGTCTGTATCTACCTCTCTGAGGCCTGTCAGAATTGGGAAAGGACCAATTTTTAGTAGGCAAATTCCTACTAAATCTGGTTGGCTGTACTTGCAAGAAATCTTTAACCATTTGCATGGATTTTGCCTTGTCCTCCATCTTCTTTATCACCTCTTCAGCTTTAGATCCAAACAAAACATTATGCTGAACAGGAGCATCCAATAATTTAGCTTTTACTTGATCTGGCAAGTTTTGTTCCTTTAACCACGCATGCCTTCTAATGACAGTGCCAGAGGCAGCAGCCCTACAAGAAGCCTTTAAGGCATCAAATCCACAGTGTAAACCATGCTTCCCAACTTGCTCAGTGGCATGCATTAAGTCATGAAATTCCTTATCATCTGCACAGGCGGAAATGGAAGTTAACTTTTGTTTTAAAACAGACAGAAGAAATTGCTGGTATTTCAGCATATGAAACTGACAGTTTAAAGCCCTAACAGATAAAGTAGCAGAAGTGTACACTTTTTTGCCCCATCTTTCTAAAGATCTGGAATCCTTCTCAGTGGGAATCGGATTCTTAGCAGAAGCGGCCTTAACCCCCTTAGGACCCTGAGAAATGGTTTCAGGATCAACAGTAGGATTCTTGTATAAAAACTGGTGGGAGTCAGGAACCCTATAATATCTGTCTGGCTTAACAGGAGCTGGAGGAAGAGAGTCAGGAGTTAAGTTAGCCTCCGAAAAAGCATCATCCACAATATCCAAAATAGGAGGAATAGCCAGGGGTCTATATTGGGGAAGAAGAAGAAAATCCCTAAGTCTTTTCTTAGATTCCGAGTACTCCTGTCCTTCCCAGTGAAAATGTTCCCTCATTTCATGCAAAGTTTCCCCAAAAGAGAAATCCTCAGGGGGAGAAGCTGAAGGAATGGATTCCTCAGCATCAGAATCCTCATAAGGAGGGAAAGAATATTCCTGGTCAGAAGAAGAAACTGAAGAAACAGAAGCCTGATCAGAGGAGTCAAAATACACTTCCTGCCTTGGCCTTTTATCTGGAGGGGGATGTGAACCCCTAATCATAGTAAGTAAGTCTTCAGCCATCTTGAGTAACTGTTTCTGAGACTTGGGTGCCGGATCAGAAGAGGCCTGTGCTGCAGTCTTTGATTTGAAAGGAGTCTTTGCCTTTGTCTTTGCCTTTATTAGAAGCTGAGTAGGCCTGAAAACCCCTTCGGAAGCCGGTACCTGCACAGCGGCTCCGGACCCATCTGAAGGAGCATTGTCCAAAGGTCCTGCAACAGAAATATTCAAAGGCCTAGTTGGCTCCTCGTGGGAGTCCGTTTCGGCCATCGGTTCCGAAATGGCCGACGACAGGGGCTGCAAAAGCGCCTCACTGACGACAGCCAAACCTGAAGCTGGCTCTGCTTGTACAATATCATCTGATTTGGACCTCGGAGGCCTGTCTTTATCCTTGCGTCATTTGTGAACTCCGGTAGCCGGAACCGCATCAGACGACATTTTGTAATTAAAACGCCTACCGAAGTAATGAAATGCAAAATTGTACCTTTGTTTAATTGTACGTTGATTGAATCTAGCACAAAACCGACAACTAGCTACGTCGTGGTCAGGGCCTAAGCAAGGAATACAGTAAGAATGAAAGTCCTTATGAGGTATTTGCTTCCCACATGATATACAATTATTAACTTTTTCTGACATCGGACTGGAGCAAGACAAAAGTTTCCCCAACGGGGTACTTAGCTTTGAGTAGGAGAAGAAAGTCTTCGGACTGAAGTACGTTTAGAAAAAATTGTCAGGAGTCAGCCGATCGGCACTTGCGAACTGCTATCACCGCACGGCAAGAAAGACTGGAGAACATGGCGTCGGCTGTCAGCTTTGTACTCCTGGCGCTATGATGTCAGGGAGCATGGCTGAGCAGCCGATGCCGGACCCAGACTTTGGGATTCTGGCCGACCGAGGACTGCCTGCCGGCAGGGGAGAACCCTACAGTCATGACTGCAACAGTGAAACACGATGAACATCGTAGTGGTCTGGGCCCAAACAGGTGATGCAGTAAGAATGAAAATCTCTGTGAGGTATTTGCTTTCCACAGGCAAGACAATTATTAATTTTTTCTGACATTGGTTAGAGCAAGAAAAAAGGATCCCCAATGGGGTACTTATCTTTTAGAAGACTTCAGGTCTGAAACCCGAAAAACGAAAATTTCAGGAGTCGGCCGACTGGCACTTGCGAACTGCTTCTGGCAACATACGGCAAGAAAGACTGATGCAATGGTGTCGGCTGCATGTTTTATACCCCTGACGACCTGACTTCATGGAAGAAGCAACAGCATCCGACGTAGAAATCCCAAGACTCCGGTATTCAGGCCGACTGAGGGCTACCTGCAGGCAGATAACCCAAATGTGATGACTGCAACAGTGAAACACGAAGAACATCTTCCTGAACTGAGGGTGAATAGGGATATGCAGGTAGGCATCCTTGAGATCCAGAGAAGCTAGGAAGGATTGAGGAGGAACCAGGGGAAGAAGAGATTGCAGAGATAGCATCCTGAAGGAAGACACCACCAGCAAAGTTCTTAAAAGGGAGAGACCTAGGGTAGGCCTCCAAGAACCATCTTTTCTTGGCACAAGAAACGTCCTGGAGTAAAACACCCCTTCCCCTGTTGGTCTGGAGGAACAGACTGAATGGTGCCTTTGTTGGAAAGCTGAGCAAACAACAGAGGGGACAGATGAAGTTGACTGGAAGGAGGCTGGGGTATCCCCTGAAAGGGAGGAAGAGTATTCCCAGTCATGAAGTATCAGTTTTGGATGGTGGAAATTACCCAGGAGTCCTGTGTAATTTCCATCCATGCTGAAAGGGAAAGAGAAAGGCGAAGAGATACAGGAGTATGACTTGGAAGAAGCTGAACATCACAGAGAACTTTGCTGGGCTGACAGGGCTGCTGAGGAGTAGGGGCAGAAGCAACAGCGTCAGACTGTGGGTGTCTCCTGGAAAAGACTTCTGTGGCCTAGGTCCAGAAGAAGAGGTCGAGGAGTGAGCAGGCCTTCTGACAAAGGGAGTCTTGGCAGGGAAATTCCTATGGAATTTAGGGATTGAGGAAACAGGCAAGTGCTTCAAATCCTGGAGCTCCTTACCCCTTTCCTTCAAAGATGTAAAAGGTTCTGCAGGTGCTGTGCCAAAAAAAGGCAGTGTTATCCAAAGTAGCATCAAGCAATTTGGCCTTTGTGTCATCAGGGAGTGACTGCAGACGTAGACATGAATGCCTCCTGAGAAAAGAAGAAGAAGCTGTTGCCCTAGACAATGCCTCTACTGCATTACAGCTACATTTCATGGAATGTCTAGCTACCTGGGAGGAAGCAGACGAAAGAGTGAGTGGATTTTAGCCTCTAAATCAGGTAATTGGATCAGGGACCTTATAAAATCGGTCAGGACTTTTAGGGGCAGGAGCTTGGGAGTCTGGGGTTTTACAGGTGGATATAAAGGCATCAAAGAAAGCTGGAAGGTCTGCAAGAACTGCTGAGTGAGCAGGGACTTCCAACTAGAGAAGATCATAATATCTTTTTTGCTCCTCAGCAACTTGAGAAGAATCCCACTTAAAGTATTCCCTCGTCTTATTAATAGTTTCTCCGAAGGAAAGCTCTTCTATGGGGGAATCTCCCCCATTAGACTCCTCCTCTGGGGAAGCATATTCCAGAGGAGAAGGAATCTGGGTGGAATATGCTAGAGACTCTTCATCAGAAGAACCACCCTCAGAGTCAGACTCAGGAACCTGATATTCAGCAGTCTGCACAGAAGGAGATACTCGAGACCCAGATGCCAACACTGGAGACAAGGAAAAGGCAGGCAAGGGAATAGTAGAAGCAGAAGCTGGAGGTCTCATAGTCTTCAAGACTTTAATGAGACCCTGTGAGAAAGAATCTCAGTCCAACGGAGGGGTGGAAAAGACAGTGGAATGCCTAGTCTTCTGCTTCTTAACATGCTTCTCTTGTTGAGGAGAATGGGGGACATAGGCTTTGTGTCCCAAACTTCTTTATATGGAGGAGCAGAAGTGGTTCCATAGTCCTCCAAAATAACCAGCTTTGGTTCCCCCAAGTCATCCGAACTAGACATCTGCATGGCCTCAGATGTGATAAGAGTTCACACCCCAGACAGCCTCCCTGTGGTACCTGCCGAATAAGCAGACCCTACCTCTGAATGCACTGTCAGCTTGTCACCAACCTCAAGGAGTATGTCAGAGGGAGTAGGAGCATCCGAAGAGGATTCAGGCCTGACTTTGCTAACCTTCCTCTTCACAGATGGCTCAGAAGGATTCCTGGAACCCTCCGTGTCCCTAGCCAGACGTTTGAGTCTCTGGTTTTCTAAGTAAATATTTAAAGCTGACAGATGACTATGCACTGTCTTAGGTACAAAGGCCTGACAGACAGAACAGGATCGGTGGTTGTGAGTAAGCCCTAAACAGAACAAGCAAAACTTGGAATTACGCTTCCACACCTACACTTGCCCTTCCTGGATGACATGAACAGCAACAAGAGGCGGTAGCTAGAATAATAAATCCCCCATGGGGTACTTATCTGAAGCTGGAAGGTGAAACTAATGATATCACACAGCAGACCGAACTTAATAGTCAGCCTTTCTGAATAGCAGCAAAAAAGTTCTGACGATAGTATGTGTAGACGTCTCTTTTATGGCTGACGTTCCCTGTGCATTCATGCTATGTCCCACATAAAGGCAGTGGCAATAAGCTTTTGTATACAGGCCAGACTTCAGGTTGTTTGGCGGAATAAAACTGACATGTAAAGAATACTGCAACACTGAACAGAAGGGCATTTAGTGGTGATTACAGTTAAAATGAAAAGAGATAGCACGGTTATAGAATAAGGCAATTTTTATGGGGAAATGGTAGGCATGGCTTGAACATGAGAAAGTAACGTTTTCTAGGTTGTACGGCAAGCTTGGGGAAAGAACTTTCTGTAACAGCATTTTGAGGTGGGGATGGAGTCTGATTGAGCAGGGGGAACTTGAAGACTGGGATCACAGGAGACAGAAACAGTTGGAGTCCAGGGTAACACTAAAATAAATGCATGTAGAAATATGAATGATGGGGTTTTCCAGGGGTTACTGATTAGCAGTGGAAGGGCTCAGGCAAGGTTTAGAAGTGCAAAACATCAAAGAGTTTCACTATGAGGTATTGATTCGGAGATCTGAATTATGGAGCCAACTGACATACTGTCTCAGTCCTTTTGCAGAAGGTCATAGATAATGATAGTGTCAGGGTAAATGTGAAGCAGGTCAAAGGTCTCACCATAGAAGGTGATACAAAGTGAGTGGGAAAAAAACGGTAAGATCATTATGTAATGGAATGACAGGACAGGAACTGAAATTTGAGGTACACCAGTTGTGGAGGGTAGCATGTTCTCCAGATGAGGCATTTCCTGTTTATGTCCTCAACAGAGGATGACAAAGAAGCTTGTGGAGAAGGATAAGAGTAATTTAAATGGTCAAAGCCCTCGTGTGGTCAATGAATAAAGTACATGTAAGATGGCTTTCATCCATGTTTGTGAAGATGTTCAGTGGCCATAAATATGGCTGCTGTGGTAGTGTACTTCCCTGCCCGAAACCACAATGGCAGTCACTTACATTCCACAGTCATTCAGAAATGAAAAAATCTGGAGATACATGAGCTTATCAAGACTTTTGGCTAATGGAGGGAGATTTGCAGTTCATCTAAAATGTTTTGGGAAACTAGGGTTTGATACCTTGGGGAAAAGAGTAACCTTAGACGATTTCTAGAAGACAGGGATGAAGCAAACAGTTAATGTTATATTGTAAATACGGGCAAGGCATTTGGAAATGCAGTGGGCTGCTTGTCACGTTCAAATATAGGGATTAATGCTACAATAGAATCCTTGCCTATGGGAAATACAGGTTAAACAGAGCCCCATCGTTAACCATTTTTAAGCGGAACTTGGATGACTGTATGGCAAACAGCAAATTCACCCCAGGGGTTTTACCTGTGTCCCTCCTGGATATGGGCAGTCTGTGCTGATTTAGATCTGCTTATAACATAGACCATATCACTAGATCCTTAAAGGAACAAGGGTTGAACTTGGCTAAGCTTGTAAGGGCCCTAGGGCCATTAGCTTAGTAACCTCCTATGGACCTATGAAATAACTGTGGATGGATGTCTGCCCTTCTGCACTGACTTCCAAGGCTTTATGGACATTCTCAAGGACAGATGAAGTTTCCCTTCTCACAGGAAACTGGTCTGATGTATGGCTGAAAAGTAAAGTAGTCCAAGCTATTTCCAGTTCTTGTTTTGTTGAAAAGGCTAAAATATAGTGAGTGGTGTTTAGGTACATGTTTTTGACTTTGGTTGGTCCTCAGTCTATAAAGCCCTCAAGGACTTATGAAATATTTTAAAGGACCTTTGTTCTTCTGCCTTGGGAAAAACTCGCTCTGATTCAACAACAGAGAGTCCCAGACATTTGCTTTTCTAATTTTTGACTTAAACATCAAACACAACAGAAAAGATTTATAAAAGGATGTCCTGGGGTTGACATTTGTCTTGCAAGGTACAGTCCAAACTGTCTGATGTAAACATTAGGTTATCAGTCTGCAGACTATTACACGCATAGCCAATGACAAGAAGTCAGAATCAAACTCTGTACCTTGTATCTGTGAGGTAAAGACCTTATCCATTACAACATGCCATCCCCCAATGGTGTTAGGGGATATGCCCTTTCATCTTCAAACTGCACATCAACCAGAAGCGTAGCTAGCTATTCTGGCACCTAGGTCTGTCCCCTGATTTGGCACCCATTATCAATTTTAAGTTAAGAACAAAAAAAAGGCTATTCTCTTTTAAACTTAAAACTGTAGCAAGCAGCTGCTATATGTTATGTCTGTCACACATGGACTGGTAAAGTGCTTCCGTGCGAATGTAATACTGCCATTCAAATTCTGGTACTGAACTGAACACCAATCAATCACTCCCAACTGTGTGCCCTGGCATCAATTTTGCATTTTATAATTAAATATCCAGATTTCCCAATACTTTTTAGTTAAAAAATACAAGACCCAGCAAGCCTAGTGTCTTCCCTGTATAATACCACAGACCTCTTTTAGTGGGGGCCCATTGAATACATGCAAATGATCCCTTAAGGCCATACCAGTATTTCAACTACATGGCTTATGAATGCCCACAACTTTTTGCTTTCCGTTTTTTTTTTTTAAGTCTTTACTGGTGCATTCAGGATAATAAAATCAAATCTAATTAGCTGCAAACATGGATAAAAGCCATGTACTTTAACACTGGTGTGCACTTAATGGATCATTTCTATATATTCCACTGGCTTCTACTACAGGAGATTTAAGGTATTACACAGTGAAGACTAGAATTGAAAGGTCTTTCCCATAGTTTTTACTAAACTGTCTTCCAATACTTCCTGCATGTTCTTCCACAGCTTCCTAATCTACATTCAAAACAGAAATAAGAGTCGGATTTGACTCTCTTTGTGGTTAGAGTGATCTTCCTGTGCTTTGTGCATATTTGACTAGCTGCTGAAATGACAGAGACAGTGCTGTAAAACTGCAGCTATGTCGAACTGAAATAGCTGAAATAGTACCGCATATCCACTTACTAACTGTGAAGTGGGGATTCCCAGTTTAGAGAGGTGTTTGCTAACCTTTTAATACAGTTCACAGAAGTTTACTATTCCCAGTTTAGCACTCCCTGCCTTGCAGTAGCAGTACCTTCTTTATACGCATTAGAGAGTATAAAGCAAAAAAGGTTTTCATATTGTAAGAAAAAGAAATACATTTTTTAAAGTGGATGATGGGAGTCAGACATGTTTATGATGGCAGGGGTATACTTTATGTGATAAGTTCATGCAGAGACATTCTCCATTTGCTGACTGTTCCCCTTCCATCAACTGTTACACATGAGCAAAGTAATGCAATACCGTTCAACAGAAAGCATCTATGAATAGGTAAAGTTTTATTTTCACTGCAGTGCTATTTATTGCTCTGTAAACATGCCTTGTGCCCTCTCTGAAAGTACAGCTGTGTAAAATCTTACCATAAGAGTAGATGTCCTTCCCTTCACTTTTGCAGTATTCCTTACACTTAGGATCCCCTGCCAAGGATAGCCAGACATCCGGACAGTATACGAAAGCCTTAGGTTGTTACAGGGATGCCGTACTTCACATGTATGCTCCCTGCTCAAGGCGTAGGCCATAAAGGTGATGTATGGCTGCACCTTCCTCAGAACTAAAAAGACCCAGGAGGAACAACAGTCCAAGGAGTAAGACAGGAATATGTGCATCCAGACAGAAAAAAGAAAAAGGGGGAGGAGGGAGGGAACAAATACCACAACAGAGAAGGGAAGGACATCAACTCTTATGGTAAGATCTTACAGCAGTACTATGTCCTTCGATATCACTTTTGCAGTACTCCTTATACTAGGGAGAGAACAAAAGCTGAAGAAAAAACTCGAGGAGGAGGAGGAAGGCCCAGCACAGCCCCCGATACAGTCATGCAGAACAGCCCTGGAAACCACATCCAATTTAAAATGTTTGGTAAAAGTATGCTCAAAAGTCCAAGTAGCTGCCTCGAGGATCGAGTTGTTATCCAGTCGTTTGAATAAAGCACAAGAAGATGCCACAGCCTTGGTAGAATGAGCCTTAGCAGAAGAAGAAGAAGAAAGGCTTATCCCATGAAAAGAGTAACAAAAGGAAAATGGCCTTAGAGATCCAGGAAGAAAGTCTGCTTAGAAACAGAAAAACCTACAGACCTAGGACGAAAAGAAACAAAAAAGAAGTTGCTCAGATTTATTAATGGTTTTAGTTTTATCTAAATAATATCAGAATTGTATATACAAATCCAAGGTGTGAAGAACCTTCTCACTAGCAGACTGCCGAGAAGGAAAAGAAGTGGGCAAATGAATAGACTAATTAAGAGGCAACTCATTAACCACCTTGAGCACAAAAGAAGGATTAGTACGAAGAGAAACACTGCCCCTGTGAAAAAAATGAAAAAGGCGGTACAGCCATGAGGGCCCTGAAACTCAGACACCCTTCTAGCTGAAGTAAGGGCCAAAACAACAACAGTATTCCAAGTACAATGCTGTAAGGAAGCTAAGGGTACAGGCTCAAAAGGATCTTGTCAATTTTTCATGAACAAAATTAGGGTCCCGGATAGGAGGAATAGGCTTACTGGGAGGTCTAATATGAATTTAAGGAAATGTTTGACCTCTAGTCTAGAAGACAAAGGAAGAGTAAAAACAAACAAGCAGAAACAGCTGAAAGGTGGACTTTAACTGAAGAGTATGCCAACCCAGCATTCAGCAGTTTACACAAATACGAGAGAACCAAAGGAATTTCCACAGAAAGTGGATCCAGGTTACAAGCAAGACACTAAACAGCAAATCTCTTGCATTTGGACAAAAAAAATTTCCGGGTAGGGAGTTTCCTGGCCTCCTGCAGAACCCAAAGCACGTCCTCAGAAAAAAAAGTGCCTAAAAGGGTTCAAAATCCTATCACCCACAGTGTCAGCTGAAGAGTGGACAAATGGGGATGGATGAGAGATCCCTTGTCTTGGGTGAGTAGGTCCACCCTGTGAGGTAAACTGTGGTGATTGCCCTTGGCTAAGCGCTGAAGAAGAGGGAACCAACGTTGTCTAGACCAAAAGGGATTCACCAACAAGATTTTGGGATAGTACTGTTCTATCTTGAACAGGACCCTCGGTATGAGAGGAAGGGGAGGGAAAGCATAAAGAAACATCCCCTTCCAGGAAAAAGACAGGGCATTCACATTCCAAGCCAGGGGACATGGGACTCTGCTGCAAAACAGAGGAAGTGGTCTGTTCAGAGGGGATGCAAAAAAATCACAATGACGAGTGCCCCACTAGTGGGCAATGTCCTGAAAAACATCTCTGTGAAGCATCCATTCGTGAGTTGGTACTATGGACCTGCTCAGAGTGTCTGCCACAATATTCTTTTCAGAAGGATATAAACAGCCTGAAGAGTCACCTGACAGCCATATCCCAAACCTAAACAGCTAGTCTACAAGAGGTAGGATCCCCTGCCCCCTCCGCTTGTCGATGTACCACATCACTGTGGTACTGTCTGTAAAGATTTTGTGGGACCCTGGAGGTAATTGAGAATGAAAAGTCTGAAGTGCCAGAACATGAGGTTGTTGATGTTGATATGGTCCTCCTGATGAAAGGACCAAAGGCCCTGAACCTTTAAAAGGCCAAAAGAAGCTCCCCACACCACATCTGAGGCATCCAAAAATAGTTCCTGAGAAGGGACTGGAGACTGAAAAGGAAGCCCTGGGTTCAGACACAATTGATGACTCCATCACTGAAGCTCTAGCTTGAGGCATAGAAAAAGAGGAATTGTAAAGTCCAAAAAATGAGAATGTTGAAGCCAGACTGACTTTAGGAACCACTGTGGCTTTTTCATATGAAGCCTGGCTAGAGGATGTATAGGAATAGTGGAAGCCATGTACTACAGAGCCCTTAGAAACTCCCTGGCTGTAATCGAGAACAGAGGAAGGAGGGACTGAAAAACATGCAATCAGAGTTAAAGCCTAAGGAGGTAGCAAGGATGCCAGCACAGTAAAGAACTGCAGTCTGCATCAGAGAAAAACATGATCCTAAGGAGGAGTCGGGAAGGAATTTTGGAAATTCACTGTAAACCCTAGGCTCTGCAAGAGGCAATTAGCATGGTGAAGGTGCTGAAGTAAGGTCTCTGGAGAGGAAGTCTGCATGAGGAGGTCATCCAGATAAGGAAAGATCTGTATTCCCTTCATCCTGCAAAAAGCAATCACAGGAGCGAGGCACTTGGTGAAGACCCTTGGGCAGTAGAGAGGCCAAAAGGCAAAACAAAGAACTGAAAATGCAAGGAAGAAACAGAGAAAGGTAATTTTCTGAAATGGGGATGAATAGGAATATGGAAAGAGGCATCCTTGAGATTCAGAAAGACTAGGAAAGCATGAGGTAGAAGAGGAGACAAGGATTGAAGGGATAACATTCAAAGGAAAGGAACCTTTAAAAAGGCACTGAGCCGGGAAAGATCCAGAATAGGTCTTTGGGTGTCTTCTTTCCTGGGAACCAGAAACATTCTGGAATAAAATCCCTTCCCTCTAGGAGCAGAAACTGCTTCGATGGTGCCTTGACTTTGAAGAACACGCTGGAAAAAAGGGCAGCTGTTCCTGAAGTGGTTGAGGAATGCCTAAAAAATGAGGAAGGGATTTCCATACCAATGTCTCTAATTCTAATGTAACTACACCCAGTACCCAAACATACTTTACCTTCCAACCTGTTCCTACTCAACTTATTCATGCCCTACTTAAGAAACTAAGACCCACCACCCTGGCTGCCGACCTCCTCTCAGCAGACTATCTGAAAAAGGTTGCTGACACCATAGCATACCCCATCTCAATCTTGATCAACAGAGCTATATCTGAAGCTACTGTAGCCACTATATGGAAAATCTCCCATGTCATACCTCTCCATAATGGAGGCAGTTCCACTGAACTGTCAAACTTTACACCCATAGCTATTCTGTCACCTTTAGCTAAAATTATGGACCCATAGCTATTCTGTCACCTTTAGCTAAAATTATGGAGAAGTGTGTACACATACAGCTCATGCACTACCTCACATAAAACAAGCTGTTGTCCAACTTTCAGCATGGCTTTAAGCAACACCACAGTACTACTTCTGCCCTCCTCTCTTTCTGTAAAGTCATTAACCACAACCGCAATACTAACAAACTATCCTCAGCACTCTCTCTAGATTTATCCAAGGCTTTTGACATGGTTGACCACAAAATGCTTATAAATACCTTGAAGGCCTTCTCCTTAAACAACCATGCACTCCAATGGTTTCAATCCTACCTGCAGGGCAGGCAACAGGCTGTCCTATGGCAGGATAAGCTATCATCTCTCGCGTACACATCACATTAGGAGTCCCCCAGGACTAGATACTAGGACGCCTTCGTTTCTCCATATTTATCAACTACCTTCATTCAGTCATCCCAGATGCTACCTGCATTCAATACGCGGATGGCTCCATGTTGATTTGTTCTGACACCTCACCAGCGACTTTATTCACATTAACCCAAAATACCTTTAATACAGTGGAAAAATGGCTCTCCAATCAACATCTAATCCTAAATCCCAACAAAACTAAGTTGCTCCCCTTCTCCCCCACATGCAGGACCCCCCTGCCATCCTTCAACATAACTGCTAACAATGGCACTATCATCTCCCCAGAAGCCTAAACTAAACTACTGGGTACCATAGTTGATAACCTGAAGTTTGATGCGCATATCAATCAAACTATCAAAACCATTAATAAAAAACTTGGCTCTCTTTATAGAATCAAACCTTTCCTTACCCCACTTGCTAGAAGTGCAATTTCCCATTCCCATCTGCTATCAACTCTTCTCTACGTCTCACCTCTGTTCTCCAACTTAAACAAAACAGATCTTAATAAACTATCATCCTGCTATAACCACATTGTCAGATTTGCTACTGGCACAGCCTACCGGACACACCACTGTCACAACCTAAATCACCTAGGATGGCTTGAACTGTCAAGCCTACTGCAGTTCAACCAGCTAATAGTGGCACATAAAGTCCTTTACCAACCAGAAAATACACCTGCACTAAAAAAATATTATCAGCCCCTACACCAGCATCTGGCCACTGCGATCATCCACTAGACTCATAGTTCAAACATACAAATCCAACTACTCAGCTGGGGACTCTGTTTGCCAACTCTGTTGGAAAAACATGGAACAGACTCCCAGTTGACTTGACCCTAGAACCCTCACTAACTCAATTCAAAAGAAAACTCAAGAAATACTTCAAAACTCATTAGCTATGTCCTTGCACTAACCCCGACTAGTGACCTCTCTATTTCTTAGGTGCCTTACCTTCAACTATTTCTAACTTTTTTCTACCGCTCCATTTCAGGAAGGGTCAATTGTATAACTGCTGCTCAACGTGTCTTAAACCTGAATGTAATATTATGTATATATAACTTTGAAAATAATGTTACATTTTGTAAAGTATTTTATAATAAGTTAGTACTATATGTGCTAAATGCTGGTATTGCTTATGACTATAATCTGCTTGAAACTAGCATTTACTAAACGTTCAATGTGTATTATTATCTTGGAACTTTTCTCCCCGGGCCTCCGCTGAAAATGGACATATATCCAGTCGGACTATCCCTGTCAACAAATGTAAAATAAATAATAAATGTGATACCCCTGACAAATGATGGACAGTACCTAAGAATACTGAATGATCCTTAAACTGTGAAGGGACATGGAAATACAAGAGACAGAGGAACTTAGCTTAGGAGGGAGGGAAGAAGATGGACAGAACCTGGTTTGTCTGGAAAAGGGGGCTTCTAAGCAGTAGCAGTCTGAGTTGACTTAGCAGAAGGAGCCCTTCTAGAACCCTTTATACCTTTGGGAGGAGGACGAGACTGTCTGTACAAAAGCAGACTTGGTAGGATAATTTCTTTAATATTTGGGAATAGGGGAAACAAAAAATGTTTAAATTCCTGCATTGCCTTACCCTTCTCCTGAAGAGACTTAAAAAGCTTATCAGCTGCAGAACCAGAGAGATTTTTATTGTCAAGAAGAGCATCCATCAATTTGGCCTTTATATCATCAGGAAAAGGCTGAAGGTAAAGACAGGAATAAGGCCTTAACACAGAACCAAAGGCAGCAGCTCTAGAAGAGGCATCAGCTTCATCATTCATAACTGCATTTAATGGAATGGTAAGCCACTTGAGAAGAGGACCCCAACAAAGAGAGGGCCAAAACCTTACTCTCAGAATCTAGAAGGTCTGAAATAACTTGAAAGGCCTTAGACAAAAGGGGTAACACATACCCGGTCATATGGGTCTGGTAATTCACAGCCCGAAAGGCCAGGGTAGCAGCAGTGTACACTTTTCCTGCCAAATCCCTTGTCAGAGGGAAGCAGTTTAGTAGAAGGCAAAAGCCTGAAAGGCTTATCAGAAGAAAAAGAGATAAGAGAGAGATCAGCAGAGGGACACTTGTAAAGACATTTACAATAATCAGGCACCTTATAAAATCTAACATGTTTTTAGGGTCGGGGGCTGGGAATCAGGAACCTGAGAAGCTGTGAAAGTGTGCCCAACAAAGCAGTACCTACCATAAATGTAGATGTCCGATAGGTATGCATCTGCAGTCACAACATATGGGTTGTCCTGCCTCAGGCAGCCCTTCGGTCGGCCGGATTCCAAAGTCTGGGTCTGGCCTCGGCTGATGTTGCACTTTCCTCGACGTCAGAGCTTCTGGGGTATAAAGGCATCAGCTGACGCCATTTTCCTCAGTGTTTCTTGCCCCAGATGCCAGGTGCCCTCTAGGAAGGCTAAATTTGGATAAATGTTGAAAGTTCCAAACAGTAGCAAACAATATATATATATATACATATATACAAACAAATACACCATAATAGATTCCCCCAGCTAGCTGAAAGAGGGGTAAGCACCCTAGGAATACCACAGAGGGGAAGGAGGGTGGGTAATCCTGACTGCAGATGCATACCTATCGGACATCTACATTTATGGTAGGTACAAAACTGTACTATGTCCTTCAAGGATGCATCTGCAGTCATAACATATGGGTAGAATACCATAGCCAAACTGGGGGTACTAAGATAAGGATGGTGTAGTTAAGATCCCTTGTAAAACTGCAGTTGCAAAGCCTGCTCGGGATCTGGAGTATAAAGGTAGATTGTAATGCTTGGCAAATGTATGCACGGAGCTCCAAGTAGCAGCTTCTAAAATGTCCTTGGTAGCCACCCCTCGTAGGAAAGCTGTAGTGGTGGCTGTGGCTCTTGTGGAATGAGGCCTGATATTTTCAGGAGCTGTCTTTCCATGAAAAGAGTAGCAAAAGCGAATGCAATTTCCTATCCATTTTGAAATTGTCTGTTTGGAAATTGCTTTTCCTTGCACCCCAGTTGCATATGCTACAAAAAGTTGGTCAGTTTTTCTGCTGGTTTTAGTTCTGTCCAGATAGTAGCGTAATTGTCTGTGTACATCCAAGGTGTGCAATAGTTTTTCCCCCTTGTTCTGTGGGTTAGGGAAGAACGTAGGCAAATGAATAGTTTGGTTCAAGGATACCCTGGATACCACCTTTGGCATGAAGGTAGGAATTGGTTCTCAGAGACACTCTATCCTGGTGAAAAATAAGGAAAGGCTGCACTGCCATTAATGCCTGTAACTCGGATACTCTTCTTGCTGAAGTGATTGCCAGAAGGAAAACAGTTTTCCAAGATAAGAACTGTAAGTGGTTCAAAAGGAGGAAGTGTCAATTTTTCCAGCACAAAATTGAGATCCCATGCAGGCAGAGGGGGTCTCCTTGGAGGTTTTACATTTTTGATCCCTCTTAAAAATTGTCTGAGAAGAGGGTGAGAGAAGATAGGAGGATCCATATTGTATTCTGCTGAAATTGCTGAAGCATGAATCTTAATGGAAGAGTAGGACAGGCCATTGTGGAACAATTCTGCTAAGTATTCTAGGATGTGTGCTAGGTTTGCCACTGTGACATCTGTACCCTTTGATGTGCTCCAAATGAGGAATCTCTTCCATTTAGCTGAGTATGTCTTCCTTGTGGAGGGTCTGCGAGCCTCCAGGATAATGTCCTTGACCCTCTGAGATAAGACAGTTTGGTTTGGTTTTAAGCAATTTTTCCAGGCAGTTAGCTGCAGTGTTTTCAAGTTTGGATGTAGGGTCTTGAAATTGTTCTGCGTTAGAAGAAGAGGCCATAGGGGTAGAGGCCATGAGTTCGCCCGAGACATGCTTCTCAGTAGTGGGTACCAGTGTTGTATCACCTTTGGCTGTTCCTCCCTGATCTTCAGTAGAACTTTGTACATCAATGGGAGAGGTGGAAATGCATACACTGTTAGGGCATTCCAGCTGAAAGAGAGAAAGTCCACCCTCCAGGCTTGTGGGTGGTATGTTCTTGAGCAGAATTTCTTCAGTTGGTGGTTGAGTGGGGAGGCGAACAGGTCTATCTCTGGCATTCCCCATTTCTTTGTTATGAGTTTGAAGGTGTCTGAATGCAGCATCCATTCATGAGCATCCGTGGTAGTTCTGCTTAAGCTGTCTGCTAGTGAATTCTCTTTTCCTGGTACGAATTTGGCCTGCAGCTGGATATTGAGATTCAGGCCTAAGTTCCACAGATCCATTGCCATCCGGCATAGAGGGTAGGAATGCGTGCCTCCCTGTTTGTTTATGTACCACATGACCGTGGTGTTGTCTGTCCTTACCAACAGATGTCCTTTCTGGAGGAATGATTTGAATGCCTCGATGGCATGCTTCACTGCCAGCATCTCCTTTTGGTTTATGTGCAAGTTTAGCTGGTCTTGAGACCATAGGCCTTGGATACACTTGTCTTCCATGTGTGCTCCCCATCCTAGGTCTGAGGCGTCCGTGGTGATGGTCTGCCTTGGTTTTGGTTTGTTGAAAGGCAACCCTCTGTTGGACTGGCAGGCCTGAGCCCACCACAGGAATTCCTTTTGAAGGCATGGAATGATTGGTATCATGGTTTCTAGACTGTGCCTGTGCTGTGACCATACATTCCTTAGGTACCATTGTAATTTCCTCATATGCAGCCTGGCATGTGGGATCAAGATTATGCAGGATGCCATGTAACCCAGGGCCTGCAGGATTTTCCTTGCAGTAAGCTGAGCTTGTCTTGTCAAAGTCATGAAGTAATCTGGGAGTTGCTTTTGTTTTTCTTCTGTGAGAAAAGCCATCTGAGTTATTGTGTCCAGATCCGCACCCAAAAATGTTATCCTCTGGGATGGCACTAGTCTTGACTTTTGGATGTTGACTGTGTATCCCAAGGCCTGTAACACGTGTATGACATAGGCCAAATCCTTTATCAATTTTGTCTTGTTGTCCGCTTGTATTAGGCAGTCGTCCAGGTATGGATAGATTTGAATTCCCTGAAGCCTGCAATGTGCAATTACTGATGCCAGGCATTTCGTGAATACTCTGGGCGCAGTAGATAAGCCAAAGGGCAATGCTGAGAATTGATAATGCTCTGATCCTGCAAGAAATCTGAGGTGTCTTCTGCAATCTGGTCGGATAGGGACGTGCAGGTATGCCTCCTTGAGATCTAGAGTCACCAGCCAAGACTCCTTGCCCAACATGGGAAGAAGTTGCTGTAGGGTCAGCATTTTGAATTTTGGCACAATGAGATATGTGTTCCGTGCGGACAAATCGAGAATAGGCCTCCATTGGTTTTCTTTTCTTGGTACAAGAAATAGTCTGGAGTAAAATCCTTGGCCTTTTTCCATAGATGGTACCCTTTCTATCGCTTTCATCTGAAGTAAATTGTTGATTTGTCTTAAAGCCTCTGGCTTCTGGTTTGGTGGAAGGTTTGGCATTCCGCTCCTTTTTGGTAAAGTGTGGAAGTGAAACCTGTATCCTTTGTCTATTGTTTGCAATGTCTATGTGTCCTTTGTAATGCAATGCCAGTTTTTTGAGAATAAAGCCAGCTTTCCGCCCAAGGGTGCTTCCAGTTGTTCCCTGGTAGGCGGAATCAGAGTCAAGTCATTGTGTCTGTCCTGTGGAAGTGGTTGTAGTTGTAGCTGTGGCAGTACTCCTCTGGTTGGCAGGCTGCCACTGACGATCCCTGTAGGCACCCTTTGATTGACCTCTGCCTCTTGGGCGTCTATTCCTGCCCCTCTGTGCTCTGGAGGTGTCTGGAAAGGACCGATTCTTTGAAGGCCAGTTTCTGCTGAACCTCGGAGGTTGAACTGGTAGAAAAATCCTTTACTGTTTGCACAGATTTTGCTTTTTCTTCCACTTTCTTTAGAATCTCCTGTGCAGGGGAGCCAAATAAACTTTGTTTCTCCATTGGAGCATCTAGGAGTTTAGCCTTGACATGGTCTGGCAAGGATTGCTCTTTTAGCCAGGCATGCCTACGAATTACTGCCCCAGTCATAGCTGATCTAAATGAAGCCTCCAGTGCATCATAGCCACATTTTAAGAAATGATTACTGACCTGCTGAGAGTTGTGAACCAAATCCTGAAGGGATTTACGGTCTAAAGGTTCAGGAGAAGAAAGCTTTTTATTCAGCTGATCTAACAAATATTCTTGGTACTGTATCATATGGAATTGACAGTTTAATGCCCAGGCAGAAAGAGTTGCAGATGTATAAACCTTTTTACCCCATCTCTCTAATGCTCTTGACTCTCTTTCAGAGGGTAGGGGATTTTTGGCAGTGGCAGCTGCAACACATTTTGGGCCCTGAGAAACAGTTTCTGGGTCTGCAGCATGGGCTTTATACAGGTGGAAGTGAGAATCCGGGACCCTGTAATATCTGTCAGGTTTGGCAGGGGCCGGGGGAAGAGAATCAGGGGCAGAACTGACATCATTATAAACATCATCAATTACAGTTAACACAGGTGGTATGGCTAAGGGCCTATGCTGGGGCAAATGTAAAAATGTCCTTAATCTTTTTCTAGAATCAGAAAAATCCGGACCCTGCCATTGAAAGTGTTCCCTCATAGAGTGCAAAGTCTCCCCAAAGGAAAATTCTTCAGGAGGGGAGGCCGAAGGAATAGAGTCTTCTGCATCTGAATCCTCATAAGGCGAATAGGCCCCTTCCTGATGGTCTGACAAATCAGATCCATCCGAGGAGTAATCAGAGGAGAGAGGTTCAGAGGGTTCAGTCCTAGGCCTTTTGTCAGGTGGAGGTTGGGAGGCCCTGTCTGGGTGAGGTTGGGAACCCCTAATCAAGGATATAAGGTCCTCAGCAAGGCTGAGAATCTGAGAACTTGAGGAAGGCTTCTGAGAAGTAGATTTGGCAGGTAAAGCTTTTGAAATTTTGGCAGCTTTAGCCCTGGAGAAGGCCTTAATAGACATAGAAGCAGGGGGCCTAGCTGCCCCACGTGCAGGTGTAGAAATGTCCAATGGAATGGTGTCGGACAATTCTTGTGCACTAGCTTTGGTAGGAATTTCTGAAGCCGACTCAGCCGGGGTCTCTCTGGCCTCGGTTGTCGGAGGTATGATTTCGGTAGAAGTAAGAACCGAGGACTCGGTTTCAGCCGAAACCGAGACACTCGCGGTAGGCCTAACCGTGGTTTCAGCCGAAACCGCGGGCCGCGAGTGTCGGTCCTTTTCCCTGCGTTTTTTGGCCATATGCGTAGTCGGAGTCTCCGACGGCATTTTATATGCAAAAGTGGATCCGAAAAACTCTTCTGCAAACTCCGACCGACGTCTAAGAGTCTGTCAGTTGAAGGAGGCACAGGCTAAACAAGCTGATACGTCATGGTCTGGGCCTAAGCAAGGAAGGCAGTAAGAATGGAAATCCTTATGAGGTATTTGTTTCCCACAAGTTAAACAATTATTTACTTTGTCTGACATCGGCTGAGACAAGAAAGAGTCCCCAACGGGGTACTTAGCTTTTTTCGAAGTCTTCGGTAGCTGAAATCTCTGGATATGACCGACCGGCACTTGCGAACAGCTTCTGCTTCGGGCACCGCGCGGCAAGAAAGACTGAGGAAAATGGCGTTGGCTGATGCCTTTATACCCCAGAAGCTCTGACGTCGGGGAAAGTGCGACATCAGCCGAGGCCAGACCCAGACTTTGGAATCCGGCCGACCGAAGGGCTGCCTGAGGCAGGACAACCCATATGTTATGACTGCAGATGCATCCTTGAAGGACATCAGGAGGAACAGCAGAGGGCTTAGGAAACTCCATTTGGAGGAGATCATAATACCTCTTCTGAGTATCAGAAACCTAGGTGCAGTCTCAATTAAATTCCTTCATATTAGAGATAGTATCTTCAAAGGACATCTCCTCATTTGGCGAGTCTGGACTACCAGAGTCCTCCTCCTGAGAACCATAATCCAATGGACAGGGAATCTGGGAGGAACAGGCCAAAGACTCTCTATCAGATTCTAAGTACTCAATGGAAGAGTCCTGTTCCCTGGGCCTCTTATGAAGAGCAGAGGATCAAGGGGAGGCAGGAACAGAGACTCCCTGATGGGGCTTCAAGGGCATGAAAGCATTAAACAACCCCTGTGTAAAATCTTGCCATTCATGGTGAGGTTTCTTAGGAGCAGGGCAAATATGTTTTGCCTTCTGCTTCTTTTTTAAAGGGATATCAGCCCTAAACATGTTAGGAGGTTCGGACAGACACTCAATGTATTGGAAATCTCCTCTGTAATAAGAAAATGTGGAACATCCCTTGGTCCCTCAGATATCTTCAGCAGCAGTTCCCCCTGAACATACAAAATGGACATCTGTAGAGTCTCCAAGGATGTGCGAGAAGCTGGATCCATGCCAGGAGTCCCGGCAGAGGAATACAATGGAAAAAATGGGCGATCCCCTGGGCTTTAACCAGACTTGAGAGAGATGTCTGGGGGATGCAGTACAGCAGTAGAATCTGACCTAACATTTTCCTTGAATATCAGACGGCTGACCTTCCAGCTACATCCATTTCTCATTTTTAGTGCATTGTAAAGCCAAAAGAAGAAGAAGTGCAACATTGTAAAGCAATTTGTATGCTGAGCGACAGAGGTCTCACACTGACATCAATTATAACAATCCAGTTGACTGCAGCATTGTGTTGTTTTGTGAACAGCTGTGTTTCCACTTAAGAAATGGACATCACCAAAGTTGTCCAGCAAATGACAATGTTTCCCTGTTAAGCAGGAAATAGAAAAGTGACTACTACACAATCTGTTTTTCACTTTAACTAATTTTCTTTGAAAAGAACATTTCCTCAGCCATACTTTGGAAACTGATCCTACCTGTGATCTAGTCATTTCAAAAGGCAATTTCCTATGCTGGCTCTTTTAGAACTCTTCTGTACAGATAGAATTAAAACCTCTATCAATTTAAAATCTCTCAGCTCTGAATTTCATTCACATCTGTTGCTAAAAGTTTTTCACTGTAACAGAAACAAACATCTTCCGGTTTTGTGAAAGTTTGTTTTACCACACATAGATGGATTATATGTTCATACCAGTGTCGCTGGAAAGGCTGACAATCAATTAGGTCTTTTTTTGTGTGTTGAATTTGACAGATGGTTTCACAGAATGATCACAGACTTGGGTGACTCTGCATATAGAACAATGTTATCGTACTACGCAGGGTGGCCAGTTGCAAGACTGTATTACACTGGGATTACGGGATATGCCCTTTCACCACTACAGTGCAATCTGGAGTTGGTATATATAAAATAAAAGGGGGTGCTTAAGGTGCAGGAGTTTGAGTTTATTTTAATGCTAGTATGTTATAGTTTAGATTTCTTTTTTGTCACTTTTTGCTGATTTTTGATTTGGCTTTCTGTGTGGTCACTGTTCACTGTGCTTCTGTCACACACTTTACTAGTCGTTCTTATTTTGTTGACCATTGGTGATATAATCGTATTTACACATATAAGTGCATAAGTGGGGGTGTAAGTGGAGAGAGACAAAGACATGCACATTGTTTGGTTAAGTAGTAAATGAACACAGTCATTACACCTGACTTTCATAAAGCATTTATAGAACTAGCAGGGTGCATAACACCATTCTAGAGCAGTGAATGGAACTGATAGAGCTTAGTTATTATTTATTTTTTTCATGAAGTCCTGTTTTTTTTTTTAATATTAGTGATAAAGGTAAGGCAAGTTTTTGGGTACAGCAAGAATAATTATATTAGCATGATTTTTTTGCATAGATTATAAACATAGCTATATTGGAGTAAAAAGTCAAGTAATGGGATCTTGCATGTAAAACTTTAGAGCTGTACTTTAACACAGCTTTCTAATAAAAAGCAGGAGAGCTCTATGTACACAACGCTCATTGGTTGGAAATGATTACATAAACTATCATCCATTTTCTTATTTGCTTAATTGAGCCTCTTCATCTGTTCATCTTGTGCTATAATCTAAGAATAATAAAAAAGTATTCTGCCATCTTTATTTTATTATACAACATTCTGATCATCATCACGCTATAAAACAGCACTGATGAAAATGTTTTTCAAACTATATTAAATTACGGCTGTTTTTATTCACATTACAAAACAAAAAATAATAGTACCTTAATCTAAAATGCTGTCATAATAAATACTCAGCTGCAGTCCTGGGATGAGGAGTGCATCACACGCACAAATAAAAGGGCTAGGGATAAAAGCTCTAAAATGCACCCTAGAGCATCTAGAACCCCATGGCTTCTGGGGGAAGTCAGGCATCTAGAACCCCCCCCCCACCAACTTACCTCAGTTATTTTCTCTACAGTTACTGCAGTACAGTCTTGCCCACCATCCATTGTGATGTAATAAGTTTGGCCACACTATCTCCATCTCCCACAATTTTGCTACATGTCAGCTCTTTTAATCACCAGCAGATTACCATTGATCATCATCATCTTTCGGCTTTTCGAAAATGGGAGTCTATTTTGCAGCAGCAATTCCTATACACAAACATCTTATTCTTAAGCTGAACAAGTTCACCTATCAGCACTATGCTCATCAGTGGGGGCACTCCTGTAGTAGAATCCTTAATGGGAGAAATACCAAAGCAGTTATCTATTCCCAGAAGAAAATGGGCACTCACAACATGCCACATAGGATAGCAGTTGCAAACCATGCTGTGGTACTAGACTGGACATTCAACATGTAATGCTTTTAAAAAACGTACACATTTGTCTAGGTAGCTGCTTCACAGATGCACTGAATAGAGACATGGACATTCTTGATGAAAGCTGCTGAGGTGGCGCCTGCCTTAGCGGAGTGGGCTCTAACCTATCGCCCCACCCAATATTTTTAATTTTTTATTCCAGAAAGTGAGGTAAATTTTCAGCCACTTTAATAAAGTTTGACTGGAGACTGGTCTGCCTTGGTTACTGTGTTTTACTCTTAATTCTTATGAAAGAACACCTATCCCTATCGGAGGAATTCAGCACATTTGCCTTTCACCTTTCTTTAGCACATAGTGGTAAAATATTGGTAGGTGAATGGCTTGGATTAATGCAAGCTCTGACACCACTTTATGCATAAAACAGGGAGTTGTTCTTAGTTTAATCCTATCCTTATGGATGATCTTGTATCACTTCTTAGCCATAAGGATTTAGAGCACCAAAATCATTGTTGAGGAAAATGCCACCAGAAAAGTAATCCTTCAGGACTAAAACTCAATGTCTTTTGCAGCAGCGGGCTCGAAGGAGGGGATGGGGGTGGGTTTGTCAACTTTTCCACCACTGAGTTTTTGACCCTTGTGAGAAAATGTTTTTTCAGACAGAGATACAGCACTCCTCTTAGGCATAGCTTTACCATACAGGAAGAGGACAGAAGGGTCACAAGAAGGTATGCTACAAAAACAGAGGTGCACTTTAATGCAGACATTAAACAGACCATCCAGAAGAAGCCTTCCTAAGTACTGCAAAACCATGTGTTCTATGATTTGAGTGATGAACAGCCTTGGGCAAAAAAAAAAAAGAGATAAAAAATATTTTCCACTTAAGATAACTTTCCAGTTCTAGGCTGACTGGCTTCTATTAGGTATGGATTACAGCCCATGGAAAATGGTTTCATTGCATTAAGATATAATCCAAGCTGCCAGCCTAATGCTGGCCAGGTGTATTAATACTGTCGAAGTCACAATCAGAAGACATATGCAAAGGGGCCGCTATTCTCCTCCACTCCTGAAGTGGAACATTGGTTAACCTAGGGGTTTATTCTATTCCAAGTGCCAAATATTCTACTGTAAATCTCCTGTAATAATATCTGGCACAAGAATGGGTAAACTCCTGTATAACCTGGCTTTCTAATTTTTCCTGCACAAGTGGCAAGAAAGACAACCTTGAACCTTCTTACAACTCGGACATAACAGATGAAAGTCTTTCATTGCAGTTGCCTGGAAACTGGCATCTGGTCAGAAGGCTTCAGTTACATCACTGCATGCCAGGCAAATGGCAGATAAGCTTTTTGCCTGTCTCAAAAAGGAACAAGACAGATAGGGATACAGTCACTAAAGACAGCCAAGCCAGGAGGGTAATTAAGTGACAAAGCTATGTCCTAACCTGGAGTCTCTAATGAGATGAACAGCTGATCTGTTTTTCTGATATCCTTAGTTTTGTCCAGGCAAAATCTCAGCTGTCTGGGAATATCTATACAGTGTAATATTCTTTCTCCTCTATTTTCAGGGTTGGGGAAAAAGGTAAGCAGACTGATTGCTTGGTTGAGGGTTGAATTATTAACCACTTTTGGCAAGAAAGATGAACTTGTCCTGAGGCTTACCGTGTCTTTGTGGAAGATGAGGAAGGGTAGGATAGCTACAATACCATGGAGTTCTGAAACCCTGCAGGCTGAAGTCATAGCCAGGAGAAGCACCTTTTTCCAAGTGTACAATTTTAGAGTGGCTGAAGCAGTGGGTTATAAAGCGGGTAAAGTGAGACTTTCAAAAACAAAATTCAGGTCCCATGGTGGGGTGATAGGTTTCCTTGGGGGTTTAAGGTGCAAAGCTCCCTTTAATAAAAACTTAACCTTTGTCCTGGACATGAGAGGGGTCTCCAAAGACAGGCAAGCATTAATGACAAATATGTGAACCTTAATGGAAGAGAAGGACAACCCCGAATGTAATAAGTCACACAGGTATTGGAGTACTGTTGGGGTGTCTGACAGAAGGGGTTTGAGTTTGCGCATAAGGTACCATATGGAAAATTTCTTTTATTTGGCTGTGTAAGATTTCCTGGTGTTCAGTTTTTCTGACTTCTTGTAGGACTCTTAACGCCTGTTCAGAAAAGGTGCTTCTTGTAGGAATAAGAATCATATCATCCAGAGGGTTGGACAGGGATGAAGGAGCTGCCCTTTCTGTGCAGTGATTAGATCTGGGTTTGGAGGGATATCCAGCAATTTCCTTTTAATACGTAAAACATGAACAGAAACCTGTGCTGACATGGTCAGAAAGGTGCCAAAAACAGGAGTTTTGGAGATTCCTCCTGGAACTTGAGAAGGAAGCCTGGGAGCAGCAGTAGAGCGGGTATGTATAAAGAACTTCCCCATCCACTGAAAGAAGAAGGCATCTGTCATCCAGGCCAAAGGTTATGAATTCCTTGTGCAGAAAAGCGGGAGCAGGAGATGCTCAGGGGAGGCAACAAGGTCTATCTGGAAAGTCCCCCATCGGACAGTTATGGATTTGAAAACCTCTATGTTCAAGGACCATTCATGTAGGTCTTCTATGTCCCTGTTTAGAGAGTCAACCAATACATTCTGCTGATTGAGAATATAAGTCGCAGTAACTATAAAATTCAGCTGAGAGGTCGGGTACCAGACCTTGTGTGCTAGCCTGCACAGAGGGTAGCAGGATCTTGTGCTCTCTTGCCCATTTATGTACCACATCATCATGGTGTTGCCTGTGTGCACCAACAGAGTGCCTTGGTTTCCAAATATGTGAGTGTGTCTGTAGGGCTTACAGAAGTGCCCTCATTTCTTTTAAGTCAATGTGTTCTCTGAGTACAAGGGCAGGCCACTCCTCTTGCACTCTGTGGTCTCCTGGTCCAAGCCTTCCATGCCTCTCTGAAGCATCTGTAAACAGGACTTGGTTGTGTGGGGCTGGAGTGAATAGAAGACTTGGGTTGACCATAACCTGGTTGTTCCACCAAAGGAGTTCTTTCTTGATGCAAAGAAGAAGAAGGATGTGGTATCAAGACGGTGAGACTGTTGGGACCACACTGATTTCAGATATCACTGTATTTTCTTCATGCGTAGTCTGGCAAGGGGTAGCATAGGGATGGTGGTATCATGAGTCTCAGGGGCCCTGAGAGCTTGTCTGGTTCACTGGAAAGCATTGAGAACTCACTGGCCAGGAAGGTGGCCTTCTCCTGAGGAATAGAAGCATGTATGGCAGATGTGTTCAGGCTGTATCCCAAAAAGGTCAGCTGTTGGGTGGGAATGAGATGGGATTTTTTGTAATTGATAGTGAATGCCAGGAGAGCCAAAAGACGCACAGTGTAATTAAGTGCTTTAGAATAGTGTCCCTGAATAAAGCCTGGAGTAGAAGGTTATCCAGTTAAGGGAAGATATGCAAGCCCTGAGTGCAGCAGAAAGCCACCACTGGGACCAGACAATCTGTGAAAACCCGTGTTGCTGTATAAAACCAAATGGCAAAAATAGTAAACTGAAAATGTGATGACCCAGTAAAGAAAATGAGACCTTTTCTGCAGGAAGAGGGATGGGAATATGAAGATAAGCATCTTTTAGGTCTAAGGATACCAGAAAAACTTGAGCAAGTAGGAAGGGTAAGAGTTTGTAAAGACAGCACTGTGAAAAGAGGATTCTCAGGAAGGTGTTTGGCTAGGAAAAGTCCAGCATAAGTCTCAACTGGCCCTCTTTCCTTGGGGCAAGAAAGATCCTGGAGTAAAATCCCTTTTCTAAATAGCACAGGGATATCTCTTCCATGGTTTCCTGGGCCACTAAGTCTTGTATAATAGGGTATTGCAGACATATCTGGTTGGGAGGAGGAGGAGGGGGAGGGGGTATTCCCCTGGGAGTTGGGCTGATTTCCCTACGCATAGTGTAACCCTCCTTGATAATGCTTAAGACCCACTTATCTGAGGTTATTACTTCCCAAAAAGGAAAGCAAAGACAGTCTTTTTGAGAGAGGAGGGGTTGGGTTTGGAGAGTGGGATGGGTGAAATGCAGTTTTAGGGCTCTACTACCAAACTGTGGCCACCCAGAAGGAGTATCCCCTGGAGTTTTTTCTGGAAATCTTTTCTTAGGAATTTTCCTTTGCCTATGAGGTGTTCTAGGATCTCTCTTGGCAGAAGAGGAAGATTTTGCTGGATAATTTCTGTGGTTCCTGGGAAATGCAGAAAGTGGAAGCTGATGGCAATCTTTCATTGTCTTGCCCTGTTCCTGCAAAACCTTGAAGAAAGTGGCAGCTTGGGAGTTAAAAAAGAAGGATGTTATCCAAGGGGGAATCAAGAATCTTAGACTTGAAATCTTTGGGAAGAGGTTGGCCTTGTAACCAGATACACCGCCTGATTGCTGAGGCAGTAGAAGACGTCCTGGAAGAGGCATCCACAGCATCACAGCTGCATTTTACACTGTGTCTGGCTATTTCAGAAGCCTGGACCACTACAGACTATGTATGCTGTTTTGACTCCGGTATCTTAAGCTTAAGGACTGTAAGCAGAGAGAGTTAAGTATTTGGTAATTTCAGTTTAGCAGTTTATAGCTCTGAAAGCTAAAGTGGAGAAAGTATACACTTTATTACCACACCTACCCATTCCTCGACTGTCTTTATGTCACTGGGGAGAATAGCAGCTTGGAAGGGGTTTATCTGAGACCACTGATACTGCAGCTGGGGCTGCCGCAGGGTTTCTGTAGAGATACTTTAGTTCAGCAGGAACTCTGTAGAACTTGTCTGGCCTTTTTGGGGCAGGAGGTTGAGAATCAGGTGCCAAAGAGTTGGCTTGAAAGGCGTCCAGGTAGGCACCTAGCACCGGAGGAAGTGCAGGAGTGCTCATCTCTAGTAAGTCATAGCGTCTTTTTTGCATCTCAGACACCTGTCTGGATTGCCATTCAAAATCCTTCATTGTGCTTTGTAAGATTTTTTCAAAGGAGGCTTCTTCCAGGGGGGAATCTGGAGAGAGAGACAAAGACAGAATGAGAGAATGTCTCCCTCATCTGAGGACAACTGTTCTGGACAGTGTAACTAGGAAGAGTAGTCGAGAGTGGTCAGATTCTCCCTCTGGTTTCTCTTCAGAGGGGAAAGAATCTAAAGCCTGTTTCTGTGGTGTGGCCTGAGAATGCTGGGTCACAAAGGAAGAAGGCTTCAGAGACAGGACTGCCTTGAATAACCCCTGAGAAAAATCAATCCATTATTTTCCCCTGGACATAGAAGGGGACACAGAGTGCTTCAGTTTTTGCCTTTTCTTCTTAGGTGTGAAGTCTGCCTAGAGCAGCTTAGGGGATTATGAGCCTTGGCACATTTCTATCAAGGAATCAGGAAATCTCTTCTTGCACAAAGATCTGAGGTATTCTTTGAGGGCCCTCTGAGACCATGAGTTCATAGGTTCACAGGTGTGTACTAGGCTAATGGCCCTGGGGCATTTACAAGCTGAGCCATAGGATTACCCTGGCATTGTGCCACTCAACCTTAGTTCCCAGTGCCTCTGTCGAGTAGAGCCACTGGTGTTATCCCCGGGTTGAATTTTCTGTTTCCCATCCACTCATCAAGATTTCTCTTGAAGAGGGTCAGCAAGGTGCTCTGCTTGACATGTATGGGAAGTCTGTTCCATAGCATGAGCAGTCTCTGGGTTATGAACCTGTCCCTCCAGCATGTTCTGTTAATTATGGTAATGAGGTTGAGGTCTCTGGAGCGTCTGGTGCGGAGGGATTGGGATTTCTTTAGATGTAGCATTTCTAACAGAGCTGGGTCAGACATGGCTTTGTAAGTCAAGCAGAGATCACCTCTAAGTAGGCGATATGAAACAGAGAATAGTTGGAGTTTTTTGAGTCTGTCCATAGAGGACAAGTGTTTAAGGCCTAGGATCTTCTTTGTGCGGTACTTTTGCAGCCTCTCCAGTTCTTGCAGGTGTCTAGTGAGGTACATGCCAAAGGAGGCATTGTACTCTATGATTGGCCTAAGGAGGTAAGAGTAGAGGGAGACAATGACGTCTTTCTTCCTGGATGCAAAAGCTTTAGTAATGCCACATAGAAGGACTTTCAGACCACAGTGGCAATGTGGTGATCAAAAGAGAGGTTGCTGTCAACTGTGTTCCCAGACCTCTTATAACGACTTCTGTGTTCAGTGGACTACCATCAATGTGGTAATTCATGGGAACTGGATTTTTCCCAAAGGGGATGATGACACAATTTTTGGCATTGGGCTTAAAACCATGGTTCTGACACTAAGTCGTTGGTCACAGTGAGGCCATTCTGTAGGATGTCAACATTATTTGGGGAGTTAATAATAGCTCCCAACTTGCAATCGTCTGCGAACTTTGTCAGCCAGAGTCCCTTCGCATTGGCCTGGACTTCAGACAAGTAGACACCAAACAGGAGAGGACCCAGGACCGAACCCTATGGGACTCCACTCGTGACTAACTGACAGTCCGACTTTGAGTCAGCTACTTTCACACTGTGGGTTCTATCTGTGAGCCAGTTTACAACCCACCTAGTGATATAGGGGTTGATGCCAAGCTTAGTGAGTTTTTCTATGATTCCTGAATGGGGAATGGTATCAAAAGCCTTGGCCAGATCAAGGTAGGCTGTATGAGCCACCTTGCCTTCATCTACAGCTCTGGTGACTGACTCAAAGAAGTTGACCAAGTTAAGCAGGCATGATCTACCCTTCACAAAACCAAACTGTGTAGGATCCAGAGTTTGGAGATTCCCTATATGCTTGTTTATTAGGTCCATGATGATGCGTTCCATAGCTTTGCATATCAGACTCATCAGACTAATGGGGCGATAGTTCCCAGGGTCTGTAGTCGCTCCTCCTCTGCTGTAGTAGTGCGCAATTCGGCAGGGACAAAAGCCTGAGGTGAGGCTGTGACTGAAGAGGGCACACAGGTGAGGTGTCAGTTCACTCAGTAGTTCATGTAGAACATAACCAGGGATATTGTCAGATCCCATAGAAGCTGTATTCCTGGCCTTGGACAGTGCTGTTTTAACCTGTGCAGTAGTAATACTGGGTGCCTGGCAATCTACTGGTATTGTGATTGGTCCTTTGGGGGGAGAAGGGGGTAATGTTGGCATTGAATCTGTCGGTCAGTATACTGGCAGTACCTGTTGGCTCGGTATAGAAGGTACCATTGTGCAGCAGCTCAGAGCAAATCTGGGTATTGATGTGGAGATTCTTTACATAACTATAGAAGGTCTTGTGGTTGTCTTTACTATCCGCCGCAATTCTGTTTTCATACCTAGCTTTAGAGGATTTAATGAGGGATCTCAACTTTTTGCTGAGGCAGATAAGGGAGTTTTTCCAGTCTTGGGACTTCACCTTATTCCGCATCAGTTTCCTCCTTCTGTTGTAGAGTTTGCTTATGGCAGGGGACCACCAGATTGGCTTCTTTTTTTTGGAGGAGAGTGTCTTGGTTCTATTGGGTATGGCGAGATCCATGCATTTGTGTACGTGTTCGTACAGTGCATTGGTGTATGATTCTGCAGTCACGCAACTATTCTCCATTTGTATGGGTGAAGTTAGCCACCTCTGTTTTTAGGATCCCAAAGTTAGCTCTGGAGAAGTTTTTCATGGTGGTTACGTTTGCTGGGGGGTTGGGAGGGATGTGGATTTCCAAGGTGATTAATTTGTGGTCAGATCTAACCAGGGAGGAGTTGATTACTGGCGTAGAGCAACGGTCACCCATGTTAGCAATGACCAAGTCAAGGATGTTGCTACCTCTAGTGGGGGTAAGAACGAGCTGGTCCAGGGCATTGGAATTAATGAACTCCAGGAAACGCTGGGCAAATGTACTGGTACATGAGTAGTTTATGCAGTTAATGGAGGGATAGTTGAAGTTGCCTAGTAAGAGTGTTAGGTTGGACCCTAATATTCTGCAGGGTGCACAGGAACGTGGAGTGCGAGTCTTGGGACATGGTTAGTGACCTATAGCAGGCTACAACTCGCTGTCTTACCCAATGTTCATCAAGTCATCGTTCAGTAGAAGACTCAGGGCCTCAAGAGCTGTACTGGTCTCTGTTGGAGCAGCAGTAGAGGGCTCATGAGAAACAATAGTTGTGTAAAATCTTACCATAACCATAGACGTCCTTCTTTTCTATGTTGCAGTATTTTTACATATGGGTGGTTTTCTGCCCTATGATCCAGCATCTGGCCAGTATAAAAAAAAGCTTTTAGCCACTGCCAGTATGTGGGATGTCGCACGTCTAATGACAACATTAGCCATAAAGGGACATCCACATGTACCATCCTCAGAACAAGGATGCCTCATGAGGAACAAGAGACCTAAGCAAAATAATAAGTCATCCAGAGAAGTGACAAGTTGAAGGGGGAAGGCGGGAGGGACAGAATAAAGCAACATAGAAAGGAAGGACATCTATGGTTATGGTAAGATTTTAGACAACTATTCTATGTCCTTCTATTCAAAATTGTAGTATTCTTTACATATGGGAGAGTGCCACAGCTTTGTTGGAACCTTGGAAGGTGGAAAGAGCAGAGGAAGGCTGGAAGGAAGAATTTCCCACAAAACCATGGAGAATAACCCTAGCAATAGTGTCCAACTTGTAATGTTTGGTAAAGGTGTGCAAAGACCAAGTAGCATCCGCCAAAATGGAATTAGTGTCCATACACTTAAAGAAAGCCCTCGAAGAAGCCATAGATCCAGTGGAATGGGCTCTGACAGAAGTAGGCGGGGCTTACCATGAAAAATATAACAAAACACAATAGCCTTAGAAACCCAAAATGAAATTGTTTGTTTAGAAACAGGTAAACCCAGAGCTCTGGGATAAAAGGACACAAAAAGCTGATCTGATTTCCTGACAGCTTTAGCCTTGTCCAGGTAAAATCTAAGTTGCCTATGTACAGCTAGAGTATGCAAATTTTTTTCACTAGAGGACTGAGAAGAAGGAAAAAAGGTAGGCAAATTGGATAGACTGAATAAGAGACATCTTATCACCACTTCAGGCATGAAGGAAAGGTTGGTTCACAAGGAAGCTCTGTCCTTGTAGAAAACCAAGAAAGGCGGGGATGCCATCAAAGCCTGAATCTCAGAGACCCTCCTAGCAGAAGTCAAACCAACCAGAAGCACAGTTTTCCAAGTGCAAAACCTTAAAGAAGCAGAAACTGTGGCCTCAACAGAAGCCAGTGTTAGCTTCTCTAGGACAGGAAGGTGGAACTGTTTTCCTGGGAGGCTTAATATGTAGGACACCTTTAAGGAAAAGTTTAACTTCCAATCTTAAAGCTAAAGGAAGTGATAACTGCAGACGAGCAGAATAGTGGACATTCATTGAGGAATATGATAAGCCATTTTAAGCAGTTCACACAGGTTAAAAGTACTACTGGAATGCCCATAGAAAGTGGATCTAGACTTCTATTAAGGCACCAAATAGAAAATCTTCTCCATTTGGAAATGTAAGACTTTCTAGTACTGGGTTTCCTGGACTAATGCAAAACTCCAAGCATGTCCTACAGAATTTTGAGCAGAGGGGTAGGTAAATAGCATGAAAAGTGACCTTGTACTGATTTGCCAATTCCCATGCCTTGATAGCTAACCTGCAGAAAAGGTAAGATTTGGTCCCCCACACTTGTTTATGTACCAGAGGACAGTGGTGTTGTCTGCAAAGATCTTTAGAGGACCTGGTTGGAAAACAGAATGAAAAGTCTGCAAAGCTAAAAGCAGAGCCCTCATTTCTCTGATGTTGATGTTCTCCCTCTTCTGAGATGGAGACCACAGGCCCTGAACCATCCTGGAAGCAAAGGTTCCCCCCAGCCTGTGTCTGAAGCATCAATGAAAAGCTGTTGAGAAGTCTGGGGCAAAACAAGGGTAAGGCCTGGATGTACAGAAAGCTACTGAATCCACCAAAGTAGCTCTGTTTTCAGGCAGGGAAGTAGAGGAATCATAAAGTACAGTTTTGTACCTACCATAAATGTAGATGTTTGAGTGTTCACACTGCTGCAGTCATCACACTTGGGTTATCTGCCGTCAGGTGGTCCCACAGTCGGCCAGAGTTCCAAAGTCTTGGTCCGGCATCAGTTGCTGTCGCTTCTTCTCTGACGTCAGAGGCAGCTGACGCCATTTTCTTCAGTTTTTCTTGCCCCAGATGTCAGGTGCCCCCAAATAGGTAGGCAATACATAAGTCCCAGCTAAGAAAGTGGGGTTGGAGGGAGGGTAACCTGGACTGCAGCAGTGTATACACTCGGACATCTACATTTGTGGTAGGTACAAAACTGTACTATGTTCACTGTGCTACACTGCTGCAGTCATTACACTTGGGTTGAATCCCAAAGCTGAGGTTGGGTGGCTGGGTCTATATAGGGTTAGGAGTGGCTATGAGGCCCTACAGAACTGCAGTGGCAAAGCCAGCTCTGGATTTGGAGTATAGAGGTAAGTGGTAATGTTTGGTAAAGGTGTGCACTGAACTCAAAGTTGCAGCTTCCAAAATATCCTTGGTTGGTACTCCTCTAAGAAAGGCTGCTGAGGTGGCTGTAGCCCTGGTAGAATGTGGCCTAATGTTGTTAGGCACAGTTTTTCCATGTTGTGTGTAGCAGAAATGGATACAGTGTCCTATCCATTTTGAAATGGTCTGTTTTGAAATAGCCTTTCCCTGTGATCCTGCAGCATAGGATACAAACAGTTGCTCAGATTTTCTGAAAGCTTTTGTTTTGTCCAAGTAGAAACGTAACTGCCTGTGTATGTCCAATGAATGAAGAAGCCTCTCCCCTTTATTCTGGGGATTTGGATAAAAAGTGGGCAAATGAATGGTTTGGTTAAGAGCCACACTGGATACCACCTTTGGCATAAAGGTAGGGTTTGTTCTTAAGGAAACCCTGTCTTGATGAAAAATGATGAAAGGTTCCACTGCCATTAGTGGCTGTAACTCTGAGACTCTCCGTGCTGAAGTTATTGCCAGCAGCAGAGCAGTTTTCCATGACAAAAATTTAAATTCTGCTGAAATGGCTGGCTCAAAAGGTGGTAGAGTAAGTTTTTCCAAAACAAAGTTGAGGTCCCAAGTTGGTGTTGGTGCTCTCCGGGGCGGTCTTATGTTTTTTGCCCCTCTGAGGTATTGTCTTAGTAATGGATGTGAAAAAATAGGAGGATCCGTGTTGTAATGAGCTGAAATAGCAGAGGCGTAGATCTTAATAGATGAAAAGGAAAGACCTTTGTCCAGCATCTCAGTTAAGTATTGTAATACCTGAGGAATATTTGGGACAAGAGGGTTTAGGCCTTGAGCCTGGTTCCAGGCGCAGAATCTTTTCGTTTTTTCTGAATATGATTTCCTGGTGCTGGGCCTCCTGGCCTCCAAAATGACATCCATAACAACTATAGAGAGGAGTGTTGCCTGTTTGGTTAAGTAATCTGCCATGCAGCCAGATTTAAGGTTTTGAGCTGGCTGTGTAGGATCTGATTGTTTTGCTGAGTCAGAAGATGAGGTATTTGAGGTAAAATCCATGCTGGGCCTTGAGTCATGTTCCTCAATATTGGATACCAGTGCTGTCGTGGCCAGTCTGGAGCAATGAGGATGCTTTGTGGCTTTTCTAGTCTGGCTTTCAGGAGTACCTTTGCTAGTAGAGACAGTGGTGGGAAGGCATAAACTTTTAGTGTTTTCCAACTGAATGATAGGGCGTCCACTTTCCATGCTTGTGTGTGGTTTGTCCTTGTGCAAAATTTCTGTAGTTGGTAGTTCAGGGAGGAGGCAAAAAGATCTATGTCTGGGCTCCCCCATTTCTGAGTTATCATTGTGAATACTTGTGGATTTAGTTTCCACTCATGAGGATCCATGATATTTCTGCTTAGGTCGTCTGCCAGTGTATTTTTCTTTCCTCGCAGGAATTGTGCTTGCAGTTGAACTTGATAGGTCAGTGCTGCATTCCATAAAGTCATTGCTTGTCTGAATAGGGGGTAGGAATGTGTGCCCCCTTGCTTGTTTATGTATCACATCACTGTGGTGTTGTCCATTTTTAGTAGCTATTGTCCTGGATACAGACTGTCCTTGAAAGCTGTCAGGGCATTTTGTACAGCTAGCATCTCTTTTTGATTGATGTGGAGATGCATTTGGTCTGTGGTCCACTTGCCCTGGATACACTGTCCTGCCATGATTGCTCCCCAGGCGTAATCCGATGCATCCGTTGTTAATGTCTGCCTGGCTGTGGGTAAAGTAAAAGGCTGTCCCTTGTTGTGGTGACATGCCTGTGCCCCCCACTGAAACTCCTGTTGAAGGCAGTGGATGAGCGGTATTATTGCTTCCAAACTGTGGCAGTGCTGAGTCCATATGCTTTTCAGATACCATTGTAACTTCCTCATATGCAGTCTGGCATATGGAATTAGTAGTATGCAAGATGCCATGAACCCCAAGGCCTGCAGAATTTTTCTTGCAGGGAGTTGGGTTTTTGTTGCCATCAATTGAAAGTATTGAGTCAGTTGTCCTTGTTTGTCTGGCGTGAGATAAGCCAACTGGGCCGTTGTATTTAAGCTGGCACCCAGGAATATTATCTCTTGTGAGGGCACTAGTTTTGACTTCTTTTCGTTTACTGTGTACCCTAGGCAACTTAGTAAGCTTTTTACAAACGCCAGATGCTTTAGAAGAATGTCCTTGCTTTCTGCTTGAATAAGGCATTCATCCAAGTATGGGTATATTTAAATTCCCCTTTGTCTGCAAAATGCAATTACTGGTGCCAGGCATTTTGTGAAGACCCTGGGCACAGTAGATAAGCCAAAGGGCAGTGCAGAGAATTGGTAATGCGTTGAACCTGCTAAGAATCTGAGGTATCTTCTGCAATTTTGTCTGATAGGGACATGCAGGTATGCCTCCTTGAGGTCCAACGTTACTAGCCAAGCCTTCTTACCCAGCATGGGCAGAAGCTGCTGTAGTGTCAACATTTTGAATTTGGGAACTTCCAGGTAAGTATTTAGAACAGAAAGATCCAGAATGGGCCTCCAGGCTTTGTCTTTTCGGGGTACCAGAAAGAGTCTTGAGTAAAATCCTTGTCCTTGTTCCTGTGTTGGTACCTCTTGAATAGCTCTCATGTCCATGAGTGCTGTCATTTGTTTTTGACCCTCTGCCCATTGATATGGCGCAGGTTTGGCATTCCTTTTAGTCTTGGCAAAGTGTGAAAGTGGAACCTGTAACCTTGAGATACAATATTTAGAACCCATTTGTCTTTGGTGATCAAATGCCAATTGTGTGCAAAAAGTGCTAGTTTTCCTCCCAAGGGAGCTGCAAAGAGAGAGGTGCTTGGCAGCTGGAGGGGAAAGTCATTGGGATTGTTTCCTACAAGGGTGTGGCCTGTCTTCCACTCCTTTCTGGGTTGAAGTACTCCATTGGCAAGGCTTGTAAGAGCCTTGTGGCTGACCTCTGCCTCTTGGGCATCTGTATCTGCCCCTCTGAGGTCTGTCTGTAGTTGGAAAGGACCAATTTTTAGTTGGCCAATTTCTGCTAAAACGAGGGGGCTGAACCTGCAAGGAATCCTTCACCATTTGCATAGATTTTGCCTTATCCTCCATTTTCTTTAATACTTCTTCTGCTTTAACTCCAAATAAAACATCCTGCTGTAAAGGTGCATCCAATAACTTTGCTTTAACATGGCAGGTAAACTTTGTTCTTTTAACCAAGCATGCGCCTATGGATGGCAGACCCTGTAACTGCTGCTCTACAAGAGGCTTCTAATGAATCAAATCCACATTGCAAAGTATGTTTGCCCACTTGTTCTGCTGCATGCAATAAATCCTGCATTTCCTTATAGCCAGGAAGCTCAGAATTTGGAAGCATTTTTTGTTATAACTGAGACATCAAGTATTGCTGATATTTCAGCATGTGAAACTGGCAATTTAAGGCCTTCATTGCTAGAGTTGCAAAAGTGCATACTTTCTTTCCCCATCTGTCTAATGCTCTAGAATCCCTTTCAGAGGGAACTGGATTTTTAGCTGTAGAGGCCTTAACCCCTTTGGGAACCTGGGAAATGGTTTCTGGGTCAGCAACAAGGCTTTTGTAAAGAAATTTGTGAGAGTCAGGGACTCTGTAGTATCTGTCTGGTTTGATTGGGGCTGGAGGTAAAGACTCACGATTTAAACTAGATTCAGAGTTCACATCATCCACAATGTCTAATACTGGCAGAATAGCAAGGGGTCTGTGCTGAGGCAATAAAAGGAACTCTTGGAGCCTTTTCTTGGATTCTGAGTAATCCTGTCCCTCCCAGTGAAAATGCTCCCTCATAGTATGTAAGGTTTCCCCAAAAGAGTAGTCCTCTGGAGGAGAGGCTGAAGGGACTGATTCTTCAGCATCAGAATCCTCATATGGGGGTAAAGAGTATTTTTGATCTGCTGAGGAATCTGAGGAAATGGAAACCTGGTCAGATGATTCATAGTCTTCATCCTGTCTAGGCCTTTTATCAGGAGGGGGATGGGAACCCCTGATCAGAGTAATTAAGTCATCGGCCATTCTGAGCATCTGTTTCTTAGGCATTGGGGCCTGTCCTGGTGAATGCTGTACTGGCTTTTTTATTTTTAAAGGAGTTTTAGACTAAGTATAAGATTTAATAGTTAGTGTAGTCGGTCTGAATACACCTTCTGCAGCTGAGGGCTGTTCAACTGCTCCGGATTCCTCTGAAGGAATAGTCTCGGTAAGGCCTAACGGTAGAGTATCCGGAGGCCTAGCCATCTACACGTGGTAGTCGGAGGCAGCCTGTGGTTCTAAAGCAGCGGTCGTCAGGGGCTGCGAAGGCACTTCGCTGAAAACCGGAGAACTGGTGACTGGCCTAGCCGAGGCCTCGTCGTCAGGTCTGGGTCTCGGATGCCTGTCCTTGTCTTTGCGCTTTTTGTGTATTCCGGTCGTCGGCTGCTCCGATGGCATGGTGTAATTGAATTTTCTGCCAAAATAATGTCGGGCAAAATCAGACGTTTAATAGTGCGCTTGTTAAACTTAGCACAAAACTGACAACCAGTGACGTCATGGTCTCGGCCTAGGCATGGAATACAGTAAGAATGAAAATCCTTATGAGGTATTTGCTTCCCACAAAAAATACAATTAACTTTTACTGACATCGGTCTGAGGCAAGAAAAAGTTTCCCCAACGGGGTACTTAGCTTTATGGAAGACTTCGGTTCTGAAATTCGAATTGAAAATCTCAGGAGTCGGCCGACCGGCACTTGCGAACTGCTTCTGCTTCGGGCACCGCGCGGCAAGAAAGACCGAAGAAAATGGCTTCGGCTGCATCTTTTCTACCCCTGGCGCTCTGACGTCAGGGAAGAAGCGACAGCAACTGATGCCAGACCAAGACTTTGGAACTCTGGCCGACTGCGGGACCGCCTGACGGCAGATAACCCGAGTGTAATGACTGCAGCAGTGTAACATGATGAACATCCTGTAATTCTTTATTTTCCACACAGTCAGGACTCAACATCATTTTCTGTTTGAGCAGTCCAATAACATGTTGCTGATACTTTAACATATGAAACTGGCAGCTTAAAGCCCTAATGGCCAAGGTTGCAGAAATGTAAACCTTCTTACCCCATCTATCTAGGGCTCTGGAGTCTCTATCAGAAGGGATAGGATTTTTAGCAGTAGAAGCCTTAATGCCCTTGGAACCCTGTGAAATAGTCTATGGATCTGCAATAGAATTTTTAAAAAGGAACTTGTGGAACTCAGGGATCCTGTAGTATCTGTCAGGTTTTCTGGGAGCAGGAGGCAGGGAATTAGGGGCCAAACTACAGGAGGAATAGCTAAAGGCCTATGCTGAGGTAGGAGAAGGAAATCCCGAAGCCTCTTTTTTGAATCAGAAAAATCCTGGCTTTCCCAGTAGAAATGCTCCCTTAGAGTATGTAAGGTTTCCCCAAAAGAAAAATCCTCAGGAGGGGAAGCAGAGGAAATGGAGTCCTCTGCATGAGAATCTTCATAAGTAGATAAGGGCAAATCCAGATCATCAGAAGAATCAGAAAATACAGAATCCTGATCAGAAGATTCATAATCAACTTCAGTCCTAGGCCTCTTAGAAGGGGGGGGGGGTTGGCTACCCCTGATTAGAGTTATTAGATCTTCAGCCATTCTTATCATTTGTTTTTTAGGCATAGAGGCCTGAGCATGTGGCCTGGGAGTCGTTATTTTAGGCATGGACCGAGATTTAGGCCTAAGTAAAGAAGGAGGCGTTGGTTTAATATGCAAGTCCGTAGGCCTGAATACCCCCTCAGAAGTCGGTGCCTGCACAGCGGCTCTGGACCCATCCAAGGTAGAGACATCCGCGGGTTCCATAGTTGAAGCATCTTGTGGCATAACGGACTCCGACGAATCAGAAGTAGTGGGTATCAGGGGCTGCGAAAGCACCTCACTGAGTACTGGCGAACTGGCATCTGGCTTAGGAGAAGCGTCGTCAGCAGTTTTGACCTCGGCGGCCTGTCTCTGTCTTTATCTTTGCATTTTTTCGGAATCCCGGTAGTCGGATGGCTAATCGACGACATTTCTGGATAATTAAACTGAGAACCAAAATATTTAGAGGCGAAAATATACCGATGACGGATAGTGCGCCGATTAAATAAAGCACAAAACCGACAGCAAGGTACATCGTGGTCAGGGCCTAGGCAAAGAATACAGTAAGAATGAAAATCTTTATGAGGTATTTGTTTCCCACATGTAATGCAATTATTAACTTTTACTGACATCGGTAAGGAGCAAGAAAATGTTTCCCCAATGGGGTACTTAGCTTTAGTTGAAGACTTCGGTTCTGAAACTCGAAAATGAAAATTTCAGGAATTGGCCGACACTTGCGAACTACTTCTGCTTTGGGCACTGCAAGGCAAGAAAGAATGATGTAATGGCGTCAGCTTCATGTTTTATACCCCTGACGTCATGGAAGAAGGGACAGCAACTGACGTAGGACTCAAGATTTTGTTAATCAGGCTGAATGAGGGCTACCTGCAAGCAAATAACCCAAATGTAATGACTGCAACAGTGAAACACGAAGAAAATGAGAGGCAGAGGCAACATGAAAAGGAAATGCTGACTTCACCAGGGTCATGGAGGAAATGGAGAAGGGAGTAACTGTACCCCATTAGCAATAAAGGTCAGTATACTTCTTCTTCAGTACCAAGAAGGTGATAATTTTGATAGTTTCATTCATATGTTTGAAAGAGTATGCAAACAGTACAATGTTGACCGAGGGCTCTGGGTACAGCTCCTCACCCCCTTAACAACATGCTAAAGCTGCAACTGCTGTTTCTAAACTGTCTGATACTGACTGCTTAAATTATAATACAGTTAAGGATGTTTTAAGTTAACACCTGAAGCTTACAGGAAAAAGTTTAGTGAGCATAGATGCAAGGCAGGTGAAAGTGTGTGTGATTACATTGCTGAACTAAGAACTTATTTTCATAGGTAGGTGAGTGGGTGTCAGGTCACAACTTTTGAAAAGCTGGCAGGCCTTTTGGTGAGGGAACAAGCCCTTAGCACTTTGAGGACATGAGAATGTGATTGGCAGACAGGGAATGCAACTCTGCAGATGAGTTGGGGGAAAAAGCAGACCTATACTTAGCAAGCAGGGCATCACTGCACAGAAAAGGGATACCCAGTGTTGCACATGGGTATAAGGGAACCCATGGTGGGCAGCCTAAACCACTCCAACAGAGTCCGCCAGTAACAGGGGAAGCCATTAGTTCATATACACGGCCAGGATCAAGGGTTAAATTTTTAAATGTAACCAGTGGGGCCATGTAGCATATAGATGTCCACTGAGGCAAGGTGAGGAACAAAAGGTGGAGGAGCCAGGAAGTGGGAACAACAGAATGCCAGTAGTAAGTTGTCTGGAGACAACAAGGGTACCAAACTACCACAAGAGGTTATATCCTATCTTACTAGATGGGAAACAGGACACTGCTTAGACATACACAGCCTCTGACCTTACCATTGTGAGGACTGCAATGGTTAAAGAGAAGCACTACTTGCTTGGGCAGTCTACTAAAGTCAGAGTTTCAAGAAGGCCCTCATTCCAAATACCTTTGGCTAGGGTTCACCTTGACCAGCAGGGTGGAAAAGGAAGCAAGCAAGTGGGTGTGTTTGAGGATATCCCTGCAGATGTCCTGATAGGGAATTATTCTGATAATGCAGTACCTTGTGTGCATGCAGTTATATGCAGTCATGTTTGGAGACAAGCATTTGGGTCTGGTAGCCTGGGGGGATCCAGACAGACCACACACCTGACGCCAGGACTAGTGAGGAGAGAGAACTACCATGCAACAATGAGGCTGAAGGTGAGCCACAGCTGCTGGTGGGTACTGATATTCCCTTGAACAGACTGACTGCAAGAGTAGAGGTGAGTAGTAGTGCCCAGGCTGACAGTGAGGCACCACTGTCACAGGATACCAGACTTCCTGTGGAAGGGGAGCTGGGAAGGGTTACAAAGAGAACTGAGTCAGGCTCAGTTCGCAGACTTTACATTACAAGGCTTGAGGGAGGTAGCTAGGGAGGCGCCTAACTCTCAAGGAAAAGGGGAGTCCGCATACTGGAACAAAGGGTTACTGTATAGAGAATGGACCACTGAGGGAGGGCTAGAGGACGAGAGAATACAGCAGTTGGTAGTGCCCAGAGAGTCTACCATCTGGTACTTTTAGCCATAGCCCATGACATTCCCTTTGCAGGCCATATGGGCATAAAGCGTACCAAGAGACGTATTATGCAGAACCTTTATTGGTCTGGGATTTCCAGTGATGTAACAGTCCAGAATACAGTAAAGCTTAGTTTAGATATTGTTTTTCTTTATTTGTCAGTATCTGTCCTTCAAATGTTATTTTAAATATTGCCTGTGATTTTGAACTGTGATGTCACTGTGAATAGATATTTAATATTGTCTTGTTCTTTTATTTATTATTATTAAATATATTTAAACCTTTCACTGTGGCTGGCCTTTGTAGAGATATTTAAGTTTTGAAACTATATGCATATTTATTTGGTGGCACTGTCTGCGCTACTCCTAATAACCTAGCTCTTGGTCAGACTACCATTTGTATTAATATCAATTTAACTCAGTAAAATTGGACACCTTTTGTTAAGGGCCTTAAAGTAGCTAGTGAGGGGTTCTGGTGGCAGAGATAATTACCTTATAGTCTGGGCAAGAGGGGGCATAGCTAGTAAACCTGTGCCAGCCTTTCCCAGGTACGTGTGTGCATGTTTGTGTGATTCAAAACTCTGTGTGTCAGCTACTTGGGCAAGAACATGAAGCACTGGTTGGACAAAGAGAGTGTTGGAGGACTTGGCTTGGAATCCTGGCTAAGGACTCAACTCCATAGCTGTGCCGGTAGGGAGTCTTACTGGAGATCTGGAGAAAAAGAGAGAAACCAGCCCTGGACTGACCGTGTTCCCTTGTGTGCTCTTAAGGAAAACTGTGTTTGATTATGCTTGATGCAAAGGGCTGCATCTGGAGATATTGTGGGTGTATCTGTTATCTTCCCAGTGAACGCTCCCCACAGGTGAGGACTGGGGCTCCTTGATTACTGGCCCAGAGGTGGAGGGTTGTCATAAGGAGCATGTGAGCTTTCCTGCTTGGCTGCCCATAACCTACACAGCTACTCCATGGCAACATGTTCCATTGGCCCAGGCTGCTCACAATGCACCACATAGAGCTCCCAATGCAAACTGCCTAAGCAGTGAGTAAAGCCACTTCATTTCCACTCCAGGATGAGAAAACTCACTCCCACCCTCATGCTCTACTCCCTCCAGCTCCTCTGCCTGCCAATCAAACATGACACATCTGGGTAGGTATTTATTCCTCTGCAGTCCAGGTGGGTTTTTTTCCTAAAGTAAAATAACTTTATACACAATATGTACACTTTCATAGAATAAAATATCAACCTAATTAAAAACAGCTTTAAAGAGGCATTTTATAATCCTTCCATCATACTTATGTGCTACTAATTCTTCTGGAAAGGAGCATTTACTTCGACCCCATAAAGGACACCTGCCTTTACCCCCTCATTTTTTTTATCTGTCTCTCTTCTGCTCTACATATCAGTATCCATCCGTCATCATTTAGAAATAAAAAATGAAACATCAGTGCATTAAGCATCCATCTGCACTCAAGTATGTCAAAACTGATACAGTTCTACCAAATTGCATTACATTTCCTTTTTGGTGTCCTGTTCCTCTTTCCACAGACATAGGTGCTCCTATTACTTGGATAGAACAGAGTGCCTGTCTTGACTCTTACTATATAACTGTAAGGCGGGCCCCTTCCTTTTCAGGGACAGAATGTCCTTGTGGTCTATGACCTCTTATCCATTCCCCCTTAAGACAGGATAAAGATGGGGGCATCATAAACATGGCCAAGAGTGGGAATTTTATGATACAAGGGAGTGGGGAATCCTTAAATGGGTGAAGCGAGGGTGACACTGCAGCCATTGCCCCACCAACCCACAATGGTAGTCTGCCTGCAGCTTGGGAGACATCTCACTCTCCATTGCAGTACACCCTGTTGCAACCAGAACCTTTGCCCCCACCCCCCTCATGGGAAGGCAAGCTGAAGTAAGCCACTCATTTGCACTTACATCCCCAACCCAGCATCTAAACCACATGAACCACTAACAACTCAGGATGTATGGTTTCTAGATGTGATTGACGATTCCACAGTTTGGTGTTTTACTTGAAAAGGCTCACATTCTCTTTTCGTCAACTCATTTCTACTGCAATGTCCTTAAAGTACACTAGAATGGATGTGCAAGAGCTGCTCTGACCCCACCCCCAGAGGCTTCTTACAGAATGGTATGGCACAAAAGGCTGTGTTCATGATAGTACAGATTTTTTTTATAAAATATGCCACATTTATACCCTGACAGTGTAATCTTTCAAATAAATGCAAGATATCCCGCTTTGCTGGACATAGTAAGATAGTTAAAGTGTGAAAATCTACATGTTTTATTGAACAAATGACATCCCATGTAGCACTACAATGTCACTGTTCCTAGATTTCAGTGAACTGATTCACATTAGTACTTCACCACTGTGACATTACTGTTAACAGCCACTGGATCAGAATCAGTCACAAAATGAACAAAGCTGCCTCCTTCGATACAACAGTCCCATAAACACAAACAGAATACAACTCCATCTGTCACATTTTGTGTGCCTTACCTTGTAGTTAATAGCAAAGGTAGCCATCTGCATTGACATGGACATTATGTAAACAGTACTGTTGACAAGACTAGGTTCAAACTCCTTGTACAGATCGACAAACTCTTCATTTCTGCAAAAAATAAAATCATCTCAGCATGCTGTCTGTTTTTTTGAAAATGTGATGAAAGGTAATTACTTCAAAAATGCATTGCTTCTTCAATATCTTTAATTCTCTGTTGAAAATGCAGCCTACTTCAATACATCAATGCATCACTTCGTACAATCTTCACTTTGATTTATATATTATTCTGGCAATGTTTAGCACAGGCTCAACTCATTCCACTATTTCTGTCACCATCAACACCTCTGCTGACAGTATTTCAGGTGGTCACTATCTCTGAAATTGTTTTGATCCTCCCTGAATGTACACTCTTCCTGTTTCTCATCATACCCATTTGGTATCTAGTTCTGAGAAAAATACTTTACTGTTTTCTTTGTAAATGAGCTCTGTTGGAGGTCAATGCTTGTGTCTATTTTTTCTTTTTCTTGATTTTTTTGGTGATTACGATCATCAAAAGCTCACTTTTCTTGATGCACATACTCTCCTGTCCTGCCAGGCTTATTACCAATCAACATCTTTTGGAGGAGTTCCTTTTAGGTGGCCAATAGCCTATCAGCACCCACATAACTTCTGCCATGCAACAGGTGAGAGTCAAGTACCAGTACGCAGTTATTCATGGTTTCCTCAAGTTTTCTGATAAATGTGTACACACACACACACACACACACACTCATATATATATATATATATATATATATATATATATATACACACACACACACACACACACACACACACACATATATATATATATATATATATATATATATATATACACACACACACACACACACACACACACATATTATATATATATATATATCCAACACCCTTCTCCAGTTATCCAGAAAGTGCACTACGCCTGCCTATGCTGAGCAAGAGGTATGCTTTCGTACTCTACTAATTTTCTGCTGGTGTACTAGTCACTGTTTGGTAGGCTCCTCCCCAGAGTATTTCTGCATGATGCTGCAATTCCAGGTTATTTCCTAGGTAGCACTGTTGTGGCAGGACTCTCCCAGTATAATCCTCCAACAATGGGCAAGACAATCATGGATTCTTACTCTCAATCAGCACTTGGCCTCTGGTCATATCTGAACTGTTGAGGCTGTAGTCGGGGCTTCAACACTCCAAGACAGAGGTAAAAATGAAATATATTTGTGCCAGTATTTGCACTCAAGACCTTGCACCACAAGCACACATATGACAGTCACAGTACACATGGGTGTAATTAAATGACTTACCTCCCAGGACTATATGAAAAGAGACATGAGAGATATGAAGGAGCTCTCAGAATGTGTCTAAGGCTAGTAACAATTCAGCCTTGAACAGCATTTTACCATCACTAAGAATGATGTCAAAATATGAACAAAGGTTTATTGTTTTCAACAGCTGTCATTCAAAGGTGGTACAATATATACTTATACACAAAAAACACACACAGACACAAATACAGACATATAAACATACATGTCTATATCTATAAATGCATGTATGTATAGATACATATCTGTATGTCTACATTCTCTATGTGCATATAATCAGCCTAGGTCTAGGAGGAGACAGCGGACCATTCTAACCGCTTTGCCAGGAATGGCATGTACCTATCAACCCCCAACCAAGGCTTTTGTATACCAGCTAAGTCCTTGTCTATCCCCTACAGTATCTTTTTTAGGCAATGTCAGGCTTCTAAAGCTTCCAACATTACAAAACAGAGTCCAAATAACATAAAAAAAAATCCTCTTCTTACAAGCACTCATTACCCTGGAAAACACAGATATATCCATCTTCACAGAGACCTGTTGAAGACCAATGAAAGCACTCCATTAGTCCAGAATTCCAATGCCTATCACACATCGAGGGCCATCACATTAGTTGAAGGCACTAAGGGCAGCAGTGTCTCCATATTTTGAAAAAAACATGTACCCTCCAGATACGTCTGACAAGATAACCTAGAACTCCTCCATGCCAACTTACTAGTAACAAAACCCCTTATATCATGGCTAACTACCCTCATCAGCCCACATCTCATACCTAACTAGTGTGGAATCTCTAAATATTAAGCCAAACATCATTCGCCTAGGATACTCAGACTACTGCTCCATAAACTGGGGGACATATATAACCTGAAAAACATTAATCTCCAGAAATTTCTGGACTTCATCAATACAAACTGTCTGGACAAATTGGTTTGTATCCCAATCAGGGGGCACAAAATCCTGCATTCGGTCTTTGCCAGTACGGGTCACCTATGCTTCTCACCAACTGTAAGTTTCTCCCTGGTCAAATCAGATACAATCACCATAAAAGTGAAACCAGAAACAATTTCCAATACCTCAATATTCAGAGATTATGTGAAGGCTAATCTAGTAAAACTGAGTGATGACCTGCCTAAATTAAAAAGCCCCTTCCATCTTGACAACACTACTGCTTATGCAGAATCTTTTACTCCCCAAATTCTATGCATATGTAAACATAGATGTACAGATGCATCTGTTCCCGTCAGAAATAAACAATGCCAAATTCAAAAACAACCTCTCTATCATGGAACCCTTATAAAAACAGACCGTACAATAAAAGAATGCTCATGTTAAACTAAATAAGGAACTGTAGACCCTGATCACATAAAACAAAGTCAGATGCAAGATAAAAAAGGCACACAGGTACAGTGGACCCTGATCACATCAAACAAAGTCAGAGGCAAGATAAAAAAAATACACACAGGTACAGGATGACCATATAGTCTTCTTCAGCTATGACATAAACCTCAAAAACAATGCCCAGCACAGTACAGAGCTAACAGTAAATATCATATACTTGGACCCAGAGAACACTGTCGATCTACTAGCATAAAAATTTAGCTCAAACATTACCACCCTGCAATATTCTCAGATGATATACCTGGATCTACACCCTCTATAAATCTCCCAAGAATAAGTCCTTGAGATGCTAAGGCCAAGAACACTACTTCTATGGAGCCAGATAATAAACCGACTGCCTGCAAGCCAACCTGAAACATGACTTTGACAGATCCTTTAAAGATGCTATTAATATCATCCTCTAAAACAGGCTTCAAACAGGATGAATGAAGACAGCAACGGACATTCCCTTGCACAAAGGCGGTGCTTCAATAAGCCAGGGTAATTACATTCCCATAAGCCTAAAAAGTCTCATTTGTAAGGCTACGGAAAGGACCATTATGGAATTAATAAATAAGGATATAAGTAACCTACAAATTCTCCACCGAAATCAGTTTGGATTCGTCAGTGTTAGACCCTGCCTATTAACTTGGTCAACTTTTTGAAAAAGTTTTTATAGCAATGTATAAGGGCAAACAGAATACACACCACATATCTAAACCTTGTAAAGGTTTTTGACTCTATCCCACACACTGGCATTATATATTAACTATCTGAACTAAATGTAAATCCCAAGAAAACCAGTTGAATAGCAAACTGGCTGAGAAATAGAACCCAGGAAATAAACTGGGGGGAGGGGGCTATCCCTCCTCCAAAAAATCTGCCACTAGTGGTATACCTGAAGGTTCAGTCCTTGGACCACTCCTTTTTGGCATTTACGTCTTGGAGGTCAAAGCTAATGCTAAGGGTTTGTGGCTGACCAAGTATGCAGATAACTATATACTTGGTGCCAACATACTAACCAGAGGACACTATGATCCTCCAAGAGGGCCTGTCCCAAACAAATAGCTAATGTCAAAATTGTGGACTAAAACTAAATGCCAGGAAATATATAACTATCTTTCAGCAATCATGGCTCCCCTTGTAACAATCACAGGCAACACACCCCTGAAAATTCATCCTGTAGTCATGGATCAGGGAAGCTATGCTGGCAACAATAAGCCCTTTGATCACCACTTATCCATGACTGTAAGGAAGTGCTATTTTAATCATACAGCTTACATCTATGGATATGTCTTCCAGATCCAGTGGTGTAATCATCCCACTGTACTCGGCACTCATAAGTCGAACATAGAGTACAAGGCCCTTCAGTACATATTTGTTCCAACACTTGTCACAAATGGAATGACCACAAAATTCCCTCATAAAGAAAATTAAGGGTCTAAATCATAATAAACTACGTGGGCCATCTCAAAGCCCTGTAACTCTTGACAAATTTTTATGGAAGAGTAAGAAAGGGCAGAGGGCAATAACTTAACAGACCCTATCTTGCCCAGACCTATTATACATTTGTAAATCCAGTAGTGCCATAATCATGTCAGACAACTGCAAATTGGGTGCAATTACTGAATCCCCAAATGATGTCAGCATACTCCAGTAGGGTCCTAAGCAAATCAACAACTGCTGTCTTAGTCATGGTCCCAAATTGAATGCTGAGAAATGTATCATCATTCCCTTTGGCACAATATGCCTTCACACTGTCAAACGAACAACAATAACCTAAGTACCCACGAAGTGGTAAGGGACCCGGGATCACAAGTTGACTTCGACCACCATGCGTCTACCATAGTAAGGAAGGCTTTCTACGTAGCACACCTGATTTGTAAAGGCATAACCTGAACAGCAAAAGAGGTTATAACCCCTCTAAACTTGTCAGTAATCCGGCCCATAATTGAGTATAACTCCCCGTTTGGCACGTACTGTACAAAGTATCTGCAGCAACTGGAGAGACCTCAGAAGTTTCTAATTAAGAAGATCAAGGGACTCCCGCACATGGCGTACACAGACTAAAGTCCTGGTCACTATACCCTGCATCGTATAAACTTCTTAGGGGAGACTTACGCCTGGCTTAAAGAGCAATCTCAGACATAAACCTAATGAACTTGCTGCACATCCGTAAATCAAATGGGACTAGGGCTACCCATTCCAGGGACCTAAATATGGCCTGCAACTTAAAAAGGACATGTTGGAGGGACAGAACTCCCAGTGACCGCCACATCTTTGGAATAGGCTACCTACTCATGTGAAACAGAGCACCTCTATGACTGTTCAAGAGGAACCTGGATGAGTGGATGGGGCACCATAAATTCTTACTGGGAATAGTGCCCACAACCCTCATGGACATGGGCAGTCATTAATAAACGCAAACTTGGGTATTAACATTTCTATGGCATTACATTGAGATGAAACGGATGTCTTGAAATGACCTCCGGGTCGATAACCTAGTAATCTCCTATTATCATCTGCTCAAAGGATATCTGCTCAAGGGATATCTGCTCAAGGGATATCAATCTCTTCTGCAACATAAATAGAACATGTTGGAGGGACAGGTGCATATCATGCAGAATTCCTCTTCTGTGGAACTGTCTTCTGCTCCACACAGAGCAAAGTACTTCCTCTTTGCCCTATTCGAAAGTAATTCTGATGAATGGATATGTAACCGTAAATTCACTTCTGGTTTAGTAAACTTGTAGGCCAGCAAATACAGTTCCAAATGCTTTATTGCATATAGAAAGGGTGCTGAAAAACACTTATGATCACTTATGAAACACATATTAAGTTGGTTTGTGATTTACTTTTTTTGTGTCGATGTGGCATTTATTTATATATGTTTATTGTTCACATCCATTTTTTATACTTTACGTTGCAGGATTCATATGTTTGCACCTAATTAGTATATATATTAGATGACTATATTTCACTACATCTGTCCATTCTACTATTTAGATACCTAGTTCAGATAATATACATCTCTTGATTGAATGATGGACTTTTTGTTATGTCCTTCAGTATATCAATTTTAGAGCTATATATGTACAATACATACTCACAATGTTGATTTGTATAGTACGGAATAGTATACATTTTTTGATAGTGATGTACATTTGTACATTTGGTATATTATTCACATAAGCCACCCACAGCTGGTTATTGAGATCTGGACTATTAGACTTTAGTGTGTAAGTGAGCTTATATTATGTATTTTGTATACAGGTATCTTACAGGAATACACACCTATAAATTCCTTATGGAATAATTTGATATATGGTATCATATTACCAACATTTTGTCATGATCTATATGTATTTAATTTATGACAAATGTAGCCGTTGTGTATATTCAGGCATCAACTAATGATATGGAACATACCACTTTCCTATTGGCTACATGTATTTTTAAAAGGATTATTTTCACTGGTGAATTGTCTTTATTAATCACTTTTTCCTCACTGAAGAAGGCTTTGCCGAAACTAGTCTGAGGATTTAGGTTTTATTTTGGTGTTTTTCAGCACCCTTTCTATATGCAATAAAGCATTTGGAACTGTATTTGCTGGCCTATGGTGTTTTTTCGTATTTGGATCTGGCCGGGCAAGCTGTACGTGCGAGGGGTGGTGTTTTGTGTTAGTAAACTTGTCTCTCATAATAGGTACATCATATAAATCTTCCAGCATACCCTTGTTCTGACTTTTTTTTTCGTCCTCAAACACCTTTATTGAATTTTCACTTGTGACACAAATTTACATTCACATAATAGTCAGATAAAAGTAATCACACTATAATTAACATAACATTTTACTTCGCATATTTTGCTACATATTATTCAATTCCTGCCTTTTTTAAACAAGAAACATCTTTAATAAACCATTACTTACTACGCAGGCAATCATACATTTATACAAATAAAACAACCCACACCGACACAATCCTAGCTGTAGCCATTTTACATCACAAAGCATACTGACACACTCACAGTTGCAAACGTTACACATCACTTCTAATCCACCCAATCTTTTTGCCAAACATTACACAGCTCACTTAAGTCCTGCTGCCTTTTAAAGCTCATTCCTCTCTTGTATGTATTGCTTCCACAATTCCCATTTTTTCTATGTAGTTTGCTCCTACCGTTTTCTAAAGATCTCTGTTACTATATTCACTACATCTACGTCAGTCGCCCTGCTAGACAGGGGTCCAGGGAATTATAAAGTGTGGGAAGAAATAGCCAGGGAATTGTTATGCCTCGGCTTGTATTGGCCCTAGGGCTGATAGCCTAGTACCAACCTATGAACTTATAACCTAGTACAGTTGGTTTAGATTTTGAGTTCCATTTTCTAGTAATTGCTTTTTTGGAAGCCATCATTTTTTGACACAGCAAGGCCTTACCATGTTTAGGCAGTTGCATTTCTGTATCATAGCTCAGAAAAATAATCTTCCTTGTCAGTCTAATCTGCCCACCCAATATCTCTAACAGTGCATCCGGCAGGGAATCCTTAAAGTCTGCCAATTCACCATACTCCTAGAAAATATGTTCCCAATTACATTTTTCTTCCCCATCACACCTCCAACATTTGCTGTTACAGCCTGAGGAACATTTTTCTGGAGTCTACTTGGGGGTTTAGAAATATCTATGTGAACATTTCCAGGCAATAATCCTAAATCTTCTACATTCTGTTGAATATTTGGAAGACATATGTATATCCTCCCATTGTTTCTTTGTGAACTGTGTATGCAATCTCTCTTCCCAATCCTTTATAACCTCCTCTAACTGCTTCTTACAGTGATCATGCAATATTTTATATAATCTACTAATTATTCCTTTTTTAATGGCAGTTTCTGTTCTACCTTCTACTAAAAACTGTACCAGTGCTGGTCTTTTATTTAGAACCATCCTATTTCTTTCTCTGCCTGTACTCTGATATCAATCCCTGATAGGGAAGGCAATCTCCAACCTGCAGTCCAAATAAATTATTGGCGTCTTCCCATTCTATCATCTTTCCCTTTCTAGTTATTTGCTCCCAGTACCTTGGTTCCTTTCCCAGTTTTCTCCAGTAAATTCCAGCCTCCTCTTGCCTACTGTCTGTATTCCTAACTGCAGTCATCTCTATCAGCAGAATCTCCTTTCTCCATTCCAGTGCTGGCTTAGTTCTTAGAATATTTTCTACTACTTTATGGATATAACATTCTGTATGATTATTGTTATGCTCCTTAAAGGCCTGCATCCAAAATCTCAGTCTCTCCAGAATCAGCTTATCCCACTGACTCTTGCCATCTTCCCCTCCCAGATAAAGTTCTACAGCTCTTTATTAATTGTTATCCACAACTTCTCCACTAGTTGATAAAAATATGCCCGACCTGTGTACAAGACTAAAGGGACTAAAACATTTTAACTGCTTGTATCTTACTATCCATATAACAAAGCTTCCATTCTCTCAGTTTCTGTATTATCTTTTCTTTAATCTCTTCCCACATATCCTTAGCTGCCACGCTAGAATCATTTTTTTTCTTCAATAAATATTAAATTATCACGTATGACATAGGCAATCTTACATTTACATAAATGAAAAATAAACACTGACACCACTTTAGCTGCAAACATTATACATCACAGACACCAATGAAACAACTGTAGGTGCAAACATTATACACCACTTATAATCTATCCAGTCATTGTTAGTTAAGCATTATATGGTTTATTCAAATTCTGCCTCTTAAACCTTGTTTCTTCTCTGAATTTATAGTTCCCACAATTCCCATTTTTTCCTATGCAGTTTGCTCTGTCCCTTTTCTGAAGATCCCAGTTCCAGTTGTTTGATCTCTGTTACTATATTCACTACTACCCCCCCCCCAAGCCAGTGTTGGAGGAAGCCTACTAGCTTATCAGTGAGAGTGGTAAGCACTAGGTAACCCATCTACCACACAAGGAGTGGTTTCTGGCCCAGAAATTGTAGTTATTGGACATTTGGGCAGTTTTTCCAGCTCTCTCAACTTCCTGATTTAAAAGCCGACATTTGCACTTGTTTCCCTCCCTTCCTGTAACTAGTCTAGTCCAGATACAGATTTGCTGTATCCAGGACTGTTTGTAAGCTCCTGATCTCCCCAAGCCTTTCTATGTTGGAAGGAAGCCTTCTAGCTTATCAGTGGGAGTGGTACACACCAGGTAACCAATCTACCACATAAGGAGTGGTTCTGGCCCAGAAAGTGTAGCTATTGGCTGTTTGGGCAGTTTTTCCATCTCTCTCAACTTTCTGATTTAAAAGCCTGCATTTGCACTTGTTTCCCCCCTTTCCTGTAACTAGTCTAGTCCAGATACAGATTTGCTGCATCCAGAACTGTTTTGTAAGTTCCTGAGGCCCCAAAGCCTTTCTGTGTTGAGAGGGAAGCCTGCTAGCTTATCAGTGGGAGTGGTAAGCACTAGGTAACCTATCTACCACATAAGGAGTGGTTTCTTGCCCAGAAATTGTAGTTATTGGCCGTTTTGGCAATATTTCCATCTCTCTCTCTCAACTTTCTGATTTAAAAGCTTGCATTTGCACTTGTTTCTTTCCTGTAACTAGTCTAGTTCAGATACAGATTCTTCGTTTTAGCACTTTAATTTGCTTATTTGTGCTCAGCACTTGTTCAGAACTTGTCGTAAGCACTAAATAAACTACAAAGTACTACAGCACTCAATCTTCCTTATTACCTAGAGGAAAACAGTTTTTGTACTTACTTTCCTCACTTGCTTAGGGAAAAACAGCTCTTGCACTCATTTTCCTCACTTGTTTAGAGGAAAATATTTTTTTATTCAGGTATGTCCAAGGGTCAGCTCCCAGTGTTCTCTCCTGTCTATCTGATGAATCTGGGCATCTTGGGGCAATGTAGCAATTGCCTCATGTACACAGACAACCCTCTCCTCCTACCACGCAACACTACAACCTCAGAGAGATGCACTTATCTAGCCAAACTGGAGGTAAAGCTATCTGCAACCAATACTGAACTTGACAGTCAAGAGTAGAAGGTAAACACTTGCACCACACTACACTCATCACATAGTCCTACTAAACCTACAGCACCAAAATCCACACACAGAAACACAAAAACATTTGCGGTGGCTTTCAATAATAATCTGCTCAAGCAACAGAGACCTACAAAGCAGAAACGCAAGCAAACTCCACCCCCCCAACACAACCCAAATGACACACAGCCGACAGACTCAGTGTGTCACTCAACCACAGCCCAAAAGGCAAAACAACATACCCAACACACTAGTCATAGGTGACTTTATAGTCAGGCACACTGATGTCCCACTCACCAGGTTAAACAAGGAGAAGGTTACTGTCAGCTGCCTGTCGGGTGCCAAGATCTGCCACATAACCCACGCACTCAGGTCACTCCACAACAAGTACAAATATGACTCTGTCATTGTCCATGTTGGTGTGAATTACCTGAGATGTACCTCCCTGGATTACATGAAAAGAGACATGGAAGAGCTCTCCGATCTTGTAGCCCAGGCATGACCCTAGCCCTGAGTAGCATCCTGCCATCGCCCAGAATGATACCGCAGTACAAGGACAAAATGATTGACTTTAACAATTGGCTAAGCTTCTGGTGTCATTCTAAGAGGATCCAGTATCTGTCTGCATGGGACGACAAGATCGGCAGAACATGATGCTTTTGCCAGAGATGGCCTGCACCTGTCACCCCTGGAATTCCGGATACTGGCTAAGGCTCTCGATGCCTGTATAGTACCTTTTTAGGCAAGGTTCAAATGTCAAACTCACCACCGTAACAGGAAGAGGCAAGCAAAAACTGAGGGTAATGCTACTCAATGCTAGAAGTCTAAATCTCAAAATGCACTCACTCAAGGCACTCCTTAAAATGGAGAACATCGATATCTGTGCAGTGACTGAGACCTGGTTCAAGGCTCCAGACAGCACCCCTGCATTACCAGGCTATAACTCATACCACACTTTTCAGCCATCTAACCTGGACTAGAACAATGAAGGCAGAGGTGTGTCCATATTCATTAAGGATATCCACACCTCCAAGCTAGTTGCTCAGCATAATGCATCCGAGGTTATCCAAGTGCAACTAACTCTGGGCAAAACTGCAATCCAAATTGTAGCCTGCTACAGATCTCCCACCAAGGCCCAGGATTCCCACTCCTCTTTTCTTGATATACTGGAAAATATTAGGGTTCAACCAAACACCCTAATAGTGGGCGATTTCAACTACCCCACCATTAACTTTGAAAACTACTCGTACCAACTCCTTCGCTCAATGCTTTCTGGAATTTAGAAATTCGAATGCCCTGGATCAACTTATCGACACCCCCACCAGGGGCAACAATATCCTAGACCTAGTCATTACCAACATGAGTGACTGGTGTTCCACACCTGAAGTCAACTTCTCGTTGGTCAGATCCGACCATAAACTAATCACCCTAGATATTCACATCCCGCCCCCACCCCCCATTAAGGAAATCACGGTAAAAAATGTCTCCAAAACCAACTTCATGCTTAAGACAGAAGTGGCGAACTTCATGACACTCATGCAGATGGACAATAAAGTTGCGACTGCTGAATCCTACACAAATGCACTCTATAAGAACTTACATGAGTGTATGGATCATGCTATCCCAAACAGAACCAAGATGCTATTCTCCAAAAAAAGGAAGCTAATCTGGTGGTCCCCTGCCATAAACAAACTCTACAACAGAAGGAAGAAACTGTTGCAAAAGAGTAAAATCCCATGAGTGGAGGAGTTCCCTGGTCAGCCTCAGTAAGAAGCTGAGATCCCTTATAAGATCCTCCAAAGCTAGCTACAAAAACAAAATTGCCACTGATTTTAGGGATAACCACAAAGCACTCTATAGCTATGGCAATAATCTCAAATGGCAACACCAGATCTACTCTGAGTTACAGCACAATGGCATAAACATTACAGAACCAACTGATATTGCCAACATCCTGCCAGATAGGTTCACTGCTAACTCACATCCTAAAGGGCCCATATCTATACAAGAAGAATGCAGAGTCCCTGTAATCACAACTACACAAGTAAAAGTTGCACTCTCTAAAGCCAAAAACACAGCATCCATGGGACAGTCTGCGTTTTACATGAACATCAGAACAAACTGGCTCCCCACCTAAGCACCATGTTCAATCATAGCCTCACATCAGACTTTGTGCCCACTGAATGGCACACAGCAACAGTTACCCCACTCCACAAAGCCCCAGCCAACACTGATCCTGGGAATTATTGCCCTATTAGCCTGACGAGCCTGGTGTGTAAGGCCATGAAATGTATCATCACGGAATTCATAAACAGAGACATTGGTAACCTCCAAACTCTGGACCCCACCCAGTACAGGTTTGTGAAAGGCAGATCATGCCTCCTGAACCTGATTGACTTCTTTGAAGCAGTCACCAAAGCCGTAGATGAGGGTAAGGTGGTTCACACAGCCTATCTTTACCTCGCCAAGGATATCAACACCATCCCCCATTCTGGGATTATAGCTAAACTCACTAAATTAGGTATAAATCCCTACATCACAAGATGGAATGCCAGCTGGCTCACTGACAGAACCCACACTGTAAAAGTTGCAGACTCCAAATCTGACTTCAGACCAGTGACAAGTGGAGTACCACAGGGTTCAGTCTTGGGACCTCTCCTGTTTGTTATCTACTTCTCTGAAGTACAGGCTAACACAGAAGGCCTTTGGCTAATGAAGTTCGCAGATGACTGTAAACTAGGAGCCACAGTCGAGTCCACAAATGATGTGGACATCCTACAGAAGGGTCTCACTGAGACAGATGCCTGGTGTTAGAGCCATGGCTTCAAGCTCAGTGCCAAAAAGTGCATTGTCATCCTCTTTGGTAAAAACTTTGTACCCATAAACTACCACATAGGCAGCAGTCTACTTAATGCCGAATGTGAGATAAGAGACCTTGGGAACCCAGGTGAACAGTAGTCTCTCCTTTGATAATCACATCGCCACAGTACTTAGGAAATCCTTCTATGTGGCACACCTCATCACAAAAGGGTTCTCATCCAGGAAAAAAAGAGGTCATCATTCCGCTCTGCTCGACACTCATTAGACCCATTATAGAGTACAACGCCCCCTTTGCAATGTACCTCACAAGACATCTTCAGCAGCTGGAAAGGCCACAGAAGTACCTCACAAAGAGTATTACTGGCCTCAAACAGATGCCCTGCACTGACCGGCTCAAAAAAACTCTAGCTTTACTCCGTAGTATATCGCCTATTCCGAGGTGATCTCTGCCTAACATATAAAGCTATGTCAAACCCAGAGCTGTTGGGACATGCTACACCTAAAGAAATCCCAATCCCCCAAGCTACACACTCTAGGGACCTAAACCTTGTCACCACAATAAACAGGATATGCTGGAGGGACAGATTCCTGTCCCAGAGACTTCCCATACTCTGGAACAAGCTACCCATCTATGTCAAACAAAGTTCCTCACTAGCACTCTTCAAGAAAAATCTTGATGAGTGGATGGGAAATAGGAAATACACCCCGGGGATCACTTCTCTGGCTCTGCTTGACAGGGGCACATGAAAATAACTTTCTTGGGTGGCGTAAGCCAGGGAACCTTGTTGGCTAGGCTTACTCAGGTCCTTGGGCTGATAGCTTAGTATCAACCTATGAACTTCTAGTAAAGTTGGTCTAGGTAATTCCGATTCTGTATCCTAGCTCAAAAAAATCATCTCTCCTTTCAGTCCAATCCACTCACCCAGCATCTCCGACACAGCAGTCTGCAGGGAATCTTTAAAGTCCGCCAGCTCACTACACTCCATAAAAATATGTTCCCAGCCACATCTTTCTTGCCTGTCACACCTCTAACATTTGTTATCCACCTGAGTAAAAATTCTTTAGAGTCTACTTGGGGTATAAAAATATATATGTAAACATTTCCAGGCAAAGAACCTAAAGCTTCTAGACTCTGTTGCATATTTGGGAGATATACATATACAGTGGATATAAAAAGCGTAATGCCAGGTTTTTGTGATATAAAAAATGAGACCACAATAAATAATTTCAAAACTTTTCCCACCTTTAATGTGACCTATAACCTGTACAATTCAATTGAAAAACAAACAAATCTGTTAGCAGAAAAATATAAAAAAATAAAAAATGTACAATAAGCTGGTTGCATAAGTGTGCACATCCTTAAACTAATACTTTGTTGAGGCACCTTTTGATTTAATTAAAGCATTCAGTCTTCTTGGGTACACAACTGTCATCAATTAAAGAGACTGTGATTAACCCCAAATAAGTTTCAGCTGTCCCAGTAGGATTTTCCTGACATTTACTCAGTTGCCTTCTACAGCAAAAGCCATGGTTTGCACACAGCTTACAAAGCATCAAAGGGATCTCACTGTTGAAAAGTATCAGTCAGGAGAAGGGTACAAATTATTTCCACAGCACAGGATATACCATGGAACACAGCGAAGACGAGCATCAAAAAGTGAAGAAAATATGGGACAAAAGTGACGTTGCAAAGAACTGGACATTCCCTCCAAAACTGATGAAATGTCATGATGAAAACTGGTTAGGGAGGCTGCCAAGAGATCTACAGCAACACTGAAGGAGCTGCAGGAATTACTTGCAAATATTGGTTGTGTACTACATCTGACAACAATCTCCCATATTCTTCATATATCTGGACTATGGGGTAGGGTTGCAAGATGGAAGCCTTTTCTTACACAGAAAAACATCCAGGCCCGGCTAAAATTTGCAAAACAATGCATCAAGTCTTCCAAATGCATGTGGGAAAATGTATTATGGTTTGATGAGACCAAGGTTTAACTTTTTGGCCACAATTCCAAAAGGAATGTTTGGTGCAAAAACAACACTTTGCATCACCAAATGAACACCATCCCCATGGTGAAGCACGGTGGTGGCAGTATTATGCTTTGAGGTTGCTTTTGTTCAGCTGGAACTGGGGCTTTAGTCAAGGTGGAGGGAATTATGAACAGTTCCAAATACCAGTAACTTTTGGCCCAAAACCTTCAGGTGTCTGCTAGAAAGCTGAAGATGAAGAGGAATTTCACCTTTCAACATGACAATGACCCCAAGCATACATACAAATCAACAAAAGAATGGCTTCACCAGAAGAAAAGTACAGTTGTGTACACTTACCATAAATGTAGATGTCTGAGTGCATTCACTGTTGCAGTCATCACATTTGGGTTATCCCTGCCAGGGTAGCCCTCAGTCGGCCCAAATACCAGAGACTTAGTATGTCTGCATCGGTTGCTGTCGCTTCACGACTGACGTTGGGTCGTCAGTAGTATAAAGTAAAGCAGCCAACGCCATTACATCAGTTTTTCTTGCCCTGTCAAGAGCTCCCAAGTGGGAGCCAGGATATGGAGGAAGAACCCCACCAGTAGAAAGTAAACACCAGAAAGTTCCTTGTAATAAGACAGAGAGAGAGAAAGGGAGATGGAGGGAGGGAAACCAGGACTGCAACAGTGAATACACTCGAACATCTACATTTATGGTAAGTGTACATAAAGTACAGTTGTGTACAATTACCATAAATGTAGATGTTAGAGTGTATTCACTGTTGCAGTCTTCACACTTGGGTTATCTGCCTGTAGGTAGCCCTCAGTCGGTCCGAATTCCAGAGACTTAGTATTTCTGCATTGATTGTTGTCGTTCCAGGACTGATGTCAGGTCATCAGGGTTATAAAAACTGGCAACAGACGCGATTACATCAGTTTTTCTTGCCCCAAATGTCAGGAGCCCCCTAAATAGGGAGCTAAGCTATGGTGGGAAAAATCACCACCCATAAAAAGTAAATAACAATACCCCTGCAAGGGGTGAGTAATATATACATAGAGGAGAGAGAGATAGAGAAGGGGGCTGGAGGGAGGGAAACCAGGACTGCAACAGTGAATACACACTCGAACATCTACATTTATGGCAAGTATACACAACTGTACTATGTTATTCGCATCTCACTGTTGCAGTCATCACACACGGGTTGATTCCCAAAGCTGAAAAAAGGGTGGAGGCAAACAAAAAGAGTTCGGGCTGGCTAGTATGCCCCGCAGGACTGCAGTTGCAAAACCTGCCCTGGATTTGGAAAATACAGGCAGGTAGTAATGCTTGGTGAATGTGTGTACAGAACTCCAGGTAGCAGCCTCCAGAATGTCCCTGGTAGGGACTCCCCTGAGAAATGCTGTAGGAGTAGAAGTTGCCCTACTGGAATGTGTTCTGACCTCCTGAGGGGTTGGTTTCCCATGGAGTTTTGTAGCAGAAATGGATACAGTGTGCTATCCATTTGGAAATCATCTGTTTTGAAATGGCCTTGCCCTCTGCCCCTGGTGCAAAACTGAGTAATAACTGGTCAGATTTCCAGAAGGGCTTAGTCCTATCAAGGTAGAATCTGAGCTGTCTGTGCACGTCAAAGGAGTGCAGGATCCTTTCCCCTTTATTTTGAGGATTAGGGAAGAAGGTAGGCAAACAACAGATTGGCTGAGAGCACAGTGGACACCACTTTAGGCATAAAGGATTAGTCCTGAGGGACACCCTGTCAGCATGACAAATAATGAAGGGTTCCACAGCCATAAGTGTTTGTAGCTCACTCTTCTAGCTGAAGTGATGGCCAGGAGCAATGCTGTTTTCCAATAGAGGAATTTTATCTCTGCTGATGCTGCAGGCTCGAAAGGGGGTAGTGTGAGCTTTTCCAGTACAAAGTTAAGGTTCCAAGCAGGGGTGGGTGCTCTCCTTGGTGGCCTTCAGTTGTTTGCCCCTCTCAGGAACTGTTTGATGAGAGGGTGAGAGAAGCTGTAATGAGCCGAGATAGCAGCGGCATGGATCGTAATGCAGAAGAAAGATAGGCCTCTGTGGAGTAGATCTGCTAATTAATCCAGGATTAGATGTAGGGAGGGCAGAGTTGTGTCCTCTCCTTTAGACTGAATCCAGGAGCAATATCTTTTCCACTTATCAGCATAGGATTTCCTTGAACTGGGTCTTCTGGCTTCAAGAATGACGTCCAGCACCTGCTTGCTTAGGCTGGTCACTGGGGGAGAATTTAAAGAATAAGCCAGGCTGCAAGATTCAGGGTTTGCAGTTGTGGATGCAAGAACTGTCCTCCCTGCTCAGTGAGCAGGGTCGGGCTCTGGGATAGGTGCCAGGGTGGCACCAGTGACAGGCTGCACAGCAGTGGGTACCAGTGCTGGCGTGGCCAGTCCGGGGCAATCAGGATTGTCTTTGGTCTGTCCCATCTTATCCTGAGCAATATTCTTGAGAGAAAGGGCAGAGTGGGAAATGCATAGATTGAGAGGTTTACTCATTGGAAGGTTAGGGCATCCACTTTCCAGGCACTGCTGTGAGGAGTCCTGGTGCAGAATGTGCTGAGCTGGTGACTGCAGGGGGAGGCAAAGAGATCCACCTTTGGGGTCCCCCATTTCTGAATCAGAAGGCTGAAGGTTCTGGGTTCTAATTGCCATTTGTGTGGGTCTAGGAGATTTTTGCTTGTCATCTGCCTGGCATGAACTGAGCTTGCAGATGGACCTGCATGTCCAAGGCCATGTTCCACAGGGCCATGGCTAGCCTGCAGAGTGGGTTCCCCCCTGCTTGTTGATGTACCACATAAAGTACAGTTTTGTACCTACCATAAATGTAGATGTCCGATAGATATGCAACTGCAGTCCTTACATATGGGTTGTCCTGCCTCAGGCAGCCCTCGGTCGGCCGGATTCCAAAGTCTGAGTCCGGCGTCGGCTGATGTCGCCTCCTCCCCGACGTCAGAGTGGCTGGGGTATAAAAGTATCAGCCGACGCCATCTTCCTCAGTGTTTCTTGCCCCAGATGCCAGGTGCCCTCCAAGGAAGGCTAAATTTAGAACTGGATAAAATTTCCAGACATACACAATAGCAATAAACAGATACACCATAACAGATATCCCCAGCTAAGTATAAAAGGAGGGAAGTGGACCCAATACACAGAGGGGTAGGAGGGAGGGAAAACCTGACTGCAGTTGCATATCTATCGGACATCTACATTTATGGTAGGTACAAAACTGTACTATGTCCTTCAAGAATGCAACTGCAGTCCTTACATATGGGTTGAATACCATAGCCAAGCTGGGGGTGGTAGGCTCTAAGATAGGGATGGTGTAGCTAAAATGCCCTGCAGGACTGCCGAAGCAAAGCCTGCTCGGGATCTGGAATATAAAGGCAGGTTGTAGTGCTTGGAAAATGTATGCACGGAGCTCCATGTAGCAGCCTCTAGAATGTCCTTTGTAGCCACCCCTCTTAGGAAGGCTGTGGAGGTGCTGTAGCTCTGGTGGAGTATGGCCTGATATTGGCTGGCACACCCTTTCCATGGAAAGAATAACAGAATCTGATGCAATGTCCAATCCATTTTGAAATTGTTTGTTTGGAAATTGCCTTTCCTTGCACTCCAGGAGCGTATGCTGCAAATAGTTGGTCAGACTTTCTGTTGGCCTTTGTTCTGTCCAAGTAGTAGCGTAGTTGTCTGTGAATGTCCAAAGTGTGCAGCAGCTTTTCCCTTTATTTTGAGGATTGGGGAAGAAAGTAGGCAGGTGAATTGCTTGATTTAGAGACACCCTGGATATCACTTTTGGCATAAAAGAAGGATTGGTTCTTAAAGAAACCCTGTCCTGATGAAAAATGAGAAATGGAGGTACTGCCATGAGGGCCTGTAACTCCGAAACTCTTCTTGCTGAGGTAATTGCCAACAGGAAAACTGTTTTCCAGGAAAGAAACTGCAATTCTGAAGATGCTGCTGGTTCAAATGGAGGAAGAGTTAATTTTACCAACACAAAATTGAGGTCCCATGCAGGCACTGGTGGTTTTCTGGGAGGCTTGATATTCTTTATCCCTCTTAGAAATTGTCTTAGCAAAGGAGGAGAAAACACAGGTGGATCAGTGTTGTATTTTGCTGAAATTGCTGAAGCGTGTATTTTTATGGAAGAATAGGAAAGTCCATTAAACAGCATGTCTGCCAAGTATTCCAATATCTGTGGGATGATCATTACTGATGCATCCTGTCCCTTGTTGGTATTCCAGATGCTGAATCTCTTCCATTTGGCTGAATAAGTCTTTCTGGTGGAAGGTCTGCGTGCTTCCAATAATATCTGTTGAACTTCCTTGGAGAGAGAGATATGGGGAGAGATCATGGGACCCTCCAAGCTGTCAGCCGTAGAGTTCGCAGGTTGGGATGAACCATCCTGTAATTGTGCTGAGTCAAGAGTGGAGGCCATTGAGGCAGGGGCCACGGCTTGGTGCAAGTTATGCTCCTTAGTAATGGATACCAGTGCTGTCTTGGCCAATCTGGAGCTATTAGGATGCCCTTCGGTTGCTCTGCTTTGATCTTCAGTAACACTTTGGTCATTAATGGTAGAGGTGGGAATGCATATATAGTTAGGGAGTTCCAGCTGAATGAGAGAGCATCTATTCTCCAGGCTTGTGGATGATGTGTCCTCGAGCAGAACTTTTTCAGGTGATGATTGAGGTGGGAGGCAAAGAGATCTATGTCCGGCCTCCCCCATGCTTGAGTTATTTGTGCAAAAATGTCTGGATGCCACATCCATTCGTGCGGATCCAAGATGTTTCTGCTTAGACTGTCCGCCAGAACATTGTCCCTGCCCGGAACAAACTGGGATTGCAGCTGTATGTTCAGTTTCAGGGACTTTTCCCAAAGAGTCATTGTTAGTCTGCAAAGGGGGTAGGAATGAGTACCTCCCTGCTTGTTTATGTACCACATAACAGTGGTGTTGTCTGTCTTTATTAGTAGATGACCTTGTTGAAGATGTTTTCCGAAGGCCTCGATTGCATGCATTACTGCTAACATCTCTTTTTGATTGATGTGTAGATGTACTTCCTGGGGAGTCCATTGCCCTTGAATACATCTGCCCTCCATGTGCGCCCCCCATCCATGGTCTGAGGTGTCTGTTGTAATGGTTTGGCTTGCTTGAGGTTTGTTGAAAGGCATACCTTGGTTTAACTGGCTTGCTTGTGCCCACCACAGAAATTCCCTTTGTAGACATGGGATGAGTGGGATAATTGCTTCTAAGTTGTGGCTGTGCTGAGACCATAAACTTTTTAGGTACCATTGTAGTTTTCTCATGTGTAGTCTTGCCAGTGGAATCAGTAGAATGCAAGATGCCATGAAACCCAGGGCCTGCAGGATCTTCCTTGCAGTCATCTGGGTGCGCTTTGCTAGGCTTTTGAAGTAATGTGGTAATTGTTCTTGCTTCTCTTCTGTGAGGTAAGCCATTTGTGATTCTGTGTCTAGTTTGGCTCCTAGAAAAAATATTTGTTGGGATGGCAGTAGTCTTGATTTTTGTAAGTTGACTGTGTATCCCAAAGCCTGTAGTAAGTGAATGACATAATTCAAGTTTTTTGTCAAGGCTTGCTTGCTGTCCGCTTGTATAAGGCAGTCGTCCAGGTAAGGGTATATTTGTATCCCTGAGTCTGCAGTGTGCAATTACTGATGCCAGGCATTTCGTGAATACTCTGGGCGCAGTAGATAAGCCAAAAGGCAATGCTGAGAATTGATAATGCTGTGACCCTGCAAGAAATCTGAGGTATCTTCTGCAACTGTGTCGGATTGGGACATGCAGGTATGCCTCCTTGAGGTCCAGAGTAACCAGCCAAGACCCCTTGCCCGGCATGGGAAGGAGTTGCTGTAGCGTCAGCATTTTGAATTTTGGTACAATGAGAAAAGTGTTTAGAGCGGACAAGTCCAGTATAGGCCTCTATTGCTTTTCTTTTCTTGGAACAAGGAACAGTCCTGAATAAAATCCCTGGCCTTGTTCCTGAGGAGGAACCTTTTCTATTGCTTTGATTTGTCTCAGTTTTGAAACTTGTTCGAATGCCTCTGCCCTTTGATTTTGTGGCAGGTTTGGCATGCCTTGTCTTATTGGTAAAGTATGGAAGTGGAACCTGTAACCTTGGTCTATTATGTCCAGAATCCATTTGTCCTTTGTTAAAATGTGCCAATTTCTTGAAAATAAGGATAATTTTCCGCCTAAAGGTGCTTCTCTTTGAGCCTTGGTCGGCGGTGTCAAAGTCAAGTCATTGTGATTGTCCTTGTGGAGCAGGGGACGTCCCTGCGCTACCTCTTTGATTAGTCGGTTGCCATTGGCGTCCCCTGTAGGAGCCTCTGTATTGCCCTCTTCCTCGGGCACGCCTGTTTTTACCCCTTTGAAACTTGTCAGTGTCCGGAAAGGACCAGTTCTTAGAAGGCCAATTCCTGCTGAACCTAGGTGGCTGAACCTGGAGGAAATCCTTGACTGTTTGCACTGATTTAGCCTTTTCCTCAATTGATTTCAACACATCTTGAGCATTAGCACCAAATAGCTTCTGCTTTTCCAGAGGTGCATCTAGAAGCTTTGCTTTAACATGATCTGGCAATGCCTGTTCTTTCAACCATGCATGTCTACGTATGACAGCCCCTGTCATAGCTGCCCTACATGAAGCTTCCAATGCATCATAACCACACTGAAGAAAATGATTACTAACCTGCTGTGTGTTATGGACCAAATCCTGCAAGGCCTTTCTATCTAAAGGCTCAGGAGAGGCTAACTTTTTCTGTAAATCATCCATCAAGAAATCCTGATACTGAAACATATGAAAAAGGCAATTAAGGGCCCTCATGGCAAGCGTGGTTGAGGTATAAACTTTTTTGCCCCACCTCTCCAGGGACCTAGCTTCTCTGTCTGAAGGCAAAGGATTTTTGGCCGTGGATGTGGCCACCCCTTTGGGCCCCTGGGAAATTGTTGCTAGATCAACAGAGTGGGCCTTAAAGAAATGTTTGTGAGTTTCAGGAACCCTGTAGTATCTGTCTGGCTTGACAGGAGCAGGGGGGAGAGAATCAGGAGAAGTCCTGGTGAGAGAAGGGATCTGAAAGCTGTTAGAGCATGCTGAACAGCTAGCATCTCTTTCTGGTTGATGTGCAGATGAATTTGACTTGGGCTCCAGTGGCCCTGAATGCACATGTCGTCCAGGTGTACCCCCAGGGATAGTCTGATGCGTCTGTGGTTAGGGTCTGGGTGGCATTGGATTGAGTAAAGGGAAGTCCCTTGTTGTGGTTGCATGCTGCTGCTCACCAAAGAAACTATGTCCTTAGACAAGGTATGATAGGAATGACAGTTTCCAGCTCCTGAGAATGTTGGCACCAAAGACTTTTTAAGTACCACTGAAGTTTCCTCAGATGCAGTTTGGCATATGGAATTAGTAGGATGCATGAGGCCAAGAACCCTAGGGCCTACAGGATTTTCCTTGTGGATAGCTGGATTCTGGTGGCCATTTGAGTGACATAGTCTGTCAGATAGGCTTGTTTTTCTGGAGTAAGGAATGCCATTTGGGATGCTGTGTCCAAGCTTGCTCCCAGGAATACAATCTTTTGACTGGGGACTAGTTTTGATTTCTTTTTGTTGATGGTGTACCCCAGGGAGGTTAGAAGGTTTTTTTACAAATGTCAGGTGGTGCAATAGCATTTCCTGGCTGTCTGCCTAAATCAGGCAGTTGTCCAAGTATGGGTAAAATTGAATTTTTCTCTGTCTGCAGTAGGCAATGGCTGGGGCCAGGCATTTTGTGAATACTCTGGGAGCAGTGGATAAACCAAAGGGAAGTGCAGAGAACTGATAATTCACAGATCCTGCCCTGAAGCGTAAATATTTCCTGCATGAGTCCCTGATAGGGATGTGCAGATAGGCTTCTTTTAAGTCTAGGGCGGTTAACCAGGCATCTTTGGCCAGCATAGGAAGAAGCTGCTGCAGGGTGGGCATTTTGAATTTTGGTACCACCAGGAAGGTGTCTAGAATGGAAAGATCTAGGATTGGGCGCCAAGTGCCCTCTTTTCTGGGTACCAGGAAAAGTCTGGAATAGACCCCTTGACCTATCTGTTCCGCAGGATCAGGCTGAAATGCCCTTATGGAGAGCAGGGATTGAACTTTTTTTTTGCCTCTGCCCACAGGTTTGGAGGAAGGTCTGGGAACTCTTTTGGGGTTGGCAGTGAGGGGAAGTAAAATCTGTACCCCTGGGATACAATGTTGAGGACCCATCGGTCTTAGGTGATGGAAGTCCAATTTTTTGCACAATGGGCAAGTTTTCCTCCTATGGGCACGAGCAATTGGGCAGAAGTGGGGAGTGGAGTTGAGAAGTCATTGTGAATTCTTTCCGCAAGGGGGTGGCTTAGCACTCCCTGTTTTTGAAGAGGAGGCCCTCCACTGCTTAGATCTCTGCATACCCTGAGATTGTAGTCTGGGGGGGTCTGTTTCCAAGCTGTAGAGGTGGAGGTTGCTCTGGTAGAGTGAGTTCTGATCCCCTTAGGGGGAGATTTCCTGTGTTGCTTGTAGCAGAAATGGATGCAGTGTGCTATCCATTTGGAAATGGTTTGTTTGTACATGGCTTTGCCCTCTGCTCCTGCAGCAAAGCTGACTAACAACTGATCAGTCTTTCTGAATGATTTAGCCTTGTCAAGATAGAATCTGAACCATCTGCGCAGATCTAGAGAGTGCTGTATTCTTTCCCCCTTGTTTTGTGGGTTAAGGAAAAAGGTGGGCAAATGAATGGATTGGTTGGGTGCCACACTGGACACCACTTTTGGCATGAAGGATGGGTTAGTCCTGAGGGAGACCCTGTCAGCATGGAAAATGACGAAGGGCTCTACAGCCATTAGTGCTTGCAGCTTGGATACTCCTCTTGCTGAAGTGAGGGCCAGAAGCAAGGCTGTCTTCCATGAGAGAAACTTTACTTCTGCTGAAGCTGCTGGTTCAAAGGGGGGCAGGGAGAGTTTCTCTAACACAAAGTTTAGGTCCCAAGCTGGGGTAGGTGCTCTTCTGGGTGGCCTCAGATTGGTAGCCCCTCTGAGGAACTGTTTGATGAGAGGGTGTGAGAAATGAGCAGAGATAGCAGAGGCATGGATTTTAATGGAGGAAAAGGATAGACCACTGTGTAGTAGGTCAGACAGATAATCCAGGATGAGAGGTACGGAGGGCTGTGCCATATCGGCTCCCTTAGCCTGGTTCCAGGTGTAGAATCTTTTCCATTTGTCAGCATAAGACTTTCTAGTGCTAGGGCATCTGGCCTCATGTACAACATCTAGAACCTGTTTACTGAGATTGGCAGCTGTGTACAGTGGTTAGGGAATAAGCCAGGCTGCCAAACTGAGGGTCTGCAATTGGGGATGCATGAATTCTCCTTCCCTCTAATTCAGGAGTGTTGGGATCTGTGGAAGATGCCATGGTGGCAGAGGGGACAGGCTGCGCAGCAGTGGGTACTAGTACTAGTGTGGCCAGTCTGGGGCAATCAAGATTGCCCTTGGTTTTTCCTCCTTTATTTTGAGCAGTACCCTGGTAATGAGAGGTAGGGGAAATGCACAGACCGAGAGGTCCCACTGGAAAGATAGAGAATCCACTTTCCATGCCCTGCAGTGAGGTTCCCTGGTGCAGAACTTGCTGAGCTGATGGTTAAAGTGGGAAGCAAAGAGGTCTACCTTCGGGGTGCCCCATTTTTGAGTTATAAGGGTGAAGGTTCTTTGGTTTAGCTGCCACTCGTGTGGGTCCAGAAGATTTCTGCTTAAGTTGTCTGCCAGAGAGTTGAGAGAGCCTGGCAGGAATTGTGCTAACAAGTGTAGTTGCATGGCTGAGGCTGTGTGCCAAATGGTCATGGCGAGCCTGCATAGCGGGTAGGAGTGAGTCCCTCCCTGTCTGCTGATATACCACATCACTGTGGTGTTGTCTGTTTTGATCAGTAGAGTCCCTGGGGAGAGAAGGTGTCTGGGAATGGTCAATGCATGCTGGACAGCTAACATCTCTTTTTGTTTGATGTGCAGATGTATTTGATGTGGGCTCCATTGGCCCTATATGCACCTGCCATTAAGGTGTGCACCCCAGGCATAGTCTGATGCATCAGTGGTGAGGGTCTGCGCGGGGTGGGATGGTCAGAAGGGTAGTCCCTTGTTGTGGTAGCACGGTTCTGCCCACCAAAGAAAATTTTTTCTTAGACAAGCTATCATTGGTATAAGAGTTTCCAGGTCTTGACAGTGTTGACACCAAAGGCTTTTTAGGTACCTCTGAAGTTTACTCATATGCAGTTTGGCACATGGAATGAGTAGAATGCAAGATGCCATGAACACCAAAGCTTGCAGGAGTTTCCTTGCGGATAAATGGGGTCTGGTGGCTAGGTGAGAGAAATAGGCTGTCAGGTAAGTTTGCTTTTCTGGTGTAAGGAATGCCATATGGGATGCTGTGTCCAAGGCTTGCTCCCAGGGCTCTAATTTTTGGGGTGATTACTAGTTTGGATTTCCTTTCATTGATAGTATACCCTAGTTAGGTAAGTAGGTCCTTTACAAAGGTCATGTGCTTGAACAGCATTTCCTGACTGTCTGCCTGAAAAGGGCAGACATCTAAGTATGGGTAAATTTGAATATTTCTTTGCCTGCAAAAAGCAATAGTGGGAGCCGGGCATTTTTGAAAACTCTGGGAGCAGTAGATAAGCCAAAGGGAAGCACAGACAACTGAAAGTGCAGAGATCCTGCCCTGAAACGTAGATATTTCTTGCATAATTCCCTAATTGGGATGTGTAGGTAGGCCTCTTTTAGGTTTAGGGTGGCTAGCCAAGTATCCTTGGAGAGCATAGGCAGTAGTTGCTGAAGGGTGAGCATTTTGAATTTTGGTTTCACCAGGAAGGTGTTCAGAATGGATAAATCGAGGATGGGGTGCTAGATGCCTTCTTTTCTGGGTACCAGGAAGAGCCTGGAGGAGAAACCTTGGCTTATCTGTTCTGCAGGAACATGTTCTATTGCCCTCATGGAGAGTAGGGAAATGACTTGCTTTTTGGCCTCTCTCCACTGGTTTTGAGGTAGATCTGGGAACTCTTTTAGGGTTGGTAGAGTGTGAAAAGAACATCTGTATCCCTGGGACACTATGTTGAGGACCCAGCGGTCGTTGGCAATGGCGGCCCAGGTGCTTGCGTGGAAGGAGTGTTTTCCTCCCAGGGGCAAGTGCAGATGGGCAGAGGGAGGGGGTGGAAAAGGAGAGTCATTGTGAGTTCTTACCATGAGGGGTTGGGCTTTGCCCTCCCTGGTTTAGAAGTGGAGGTACTCCATTGCTTTGATCTCTGCATTCCCTGTGGTTGTTGTCTGGGGGGGTCTGCTTCCCCGGGGTCTGGGCTGAACTGACCTGGAGGGGGCAGGAAAGGACCAGTGCTTGGAGGGGCAATGCCTACTGAACCTGGGTGGCTGGACCTGCAGGAAATCCTTAACTGTCTGCATTAGATTTAGCTTTTTCTTCCACCTTTTTTAAGGCCTCCTCTGCCTTGGTGCCAAATAAGTTGTCTTTGTGCAAGGGTGCATCCAATAGTTTAAATTTGACATGGTCTGGCAAGGGGTGTTCCTTAAGCCAAGCATGCCTTCTAAGGACAGAACCAGTGACTGCTGCCCTGCAAGATGCTTCTAGGGCATCAAAACCACAGTGTAAGGTATGCTTAGTTACTTGACTTGCAAAATGCATTAAATCATGCAACTCTATTTTCTGCACAAGCAGGAAAAGTTGATATTTTTTGTTTGAGGAGCTCCATGGAATGCTGTTGGAATTTTAGCACATGGAACTGACAATTTAGTGCTCTAATAGCAACAGTAGCAGAGGTGTATACTTTTCACCCCATCTGTCTAAAGCTCAGGAATCCCTATCTGAGGGGGTGGGATTTTTAGCAGAAGTTGCTTTAATTCCTTTAGGACTTTGGGAGATAACCTCACGGTCAGCAGTAGGACTTTTGAAAAGAAATTTGTGAGAGTCAGGGACTCTGTAATACCTGTCAGGTTTCCTGGGAGCAGGAGGGAGGGTGTTAAGAGTCAAACTAGGTTCCATGAAAACATCATCCACAACATCCAGGACAGGAGTGATGGCCAAGGGTCTGCACTGTGAAAGATCTAAGAGCTCCCTGAGTCTCTTTTTAGACTGAGGGTAGTCCTGACATTACCATTGGAAGTGCTCCCTTAAAGTATGAAGGATTTCTCCAATGGAAAAATCTTCGGGTGGAGAGGCTGAAGGAATGGATTCCTCTTCATTAGAGGGGTTGCATGTCTTTATATTCAGAGGCATCAGTCATCGGACTCCTGTTCAGAAAAGACCACTGGGGACAAATCTCTTTTTCTTTTGGAAGGGGTAGCTAGGTTTCCCCTGATCAACATTATAAGGTCTTCCGCCATTTTAAGCATTTGAGACTGAGGCATGGAAGCAGGTGCCTGAGAGGGGGTTGTTGGTTTCTTGGGTGTGGTTTGCACCCTGGGCCTTAGAACTTGGTAGTTTTCGAAAGAACAAAAGACGCAAAAAAAGTCATTGGTTTGTGTTGAGAATCGGTAGTGTGAAGTACTTCCTCGGAAGCCAGTGCCTGCTCAGCGGCTCTGGACCCATCCAAGGTAGAGACAACTGCAGGATCCTTAGTCGATGAAGAGTTCTGCGGCATACTGGACTCCAAAAGGGTCTCGGTAACGGCCTGCGAATCCACAGAAGCGGGCATTAGGGGCTGCAAAAGCACCTCACTGAGGACCAGAGAACTGACGACTAGCTTAAAGGAAGCCTCGTTGGTAGGTTTGGACTTGTGCGGTCTGTCTCTGTCTTATCCTCACATTTTTTTTGGAAGATCTGATGTCAGATAGCTTACTGAAGCCATATCGGAAATAGAGGACTGAGAGCGAAAATATCCAGCTACAATAAGGGCCCAACAATGTAAAGTTCTGGCATTGAACAAAGCACAGAAGCGACAGCGGGGTACGTCGTGGTCTGGGCCTAAGCAAGTGACGCAGTAAGAATTAAAGTCTCTGTGTGGTATTTGCTTTCCACAGGCGAGGCAATTGTGAACTTTTTCTGACATCGGTTAGAGCAAGAAAAAGGGATCCCCAACAGGGTACTTAGCTTTAGAAGACTTCAACTTCAGTTCGGGAAAACGAAACTCAGGTGGTGGCCAACTGGCACTCGTGTGAACTGCTTCTGCTTCAGGCTCCTCGGCAAGAACGTGATGCAATGGTGTCTGCTGCCTTACTTTATACTACTGATGACCTGATGTCAGTCCTAAAGCAACAGCAACCGACGCAGAAATACTAAGCCTATGGTATTCGGGCTGAGTGAAGGCTACCCTGGCAGGGATAACCCAAATGTGATGACTGCAACAGTGAAACACAAAGAACATATTAAAGTTTTGGAATGGCCCAGCCAGAGCCCAGACCTAAATCCAGTAGAAAATATGTGGGGTGACCTGAAGAGGGCTGTGCACAAGAGATGCCTTTGCAATCTGACATATTTGGACCGCTTTTGCAAGGAAGAGTGGGCAAATATTGCCAAGTCAAGATGTGCCATGCTGATAAGACTTCTACCCAAGATGACTGAATGATGTAATTAAATCAAAAGGTGCTTCAACAAAGAATTAGTTTAAGGGTGTGCACACTAATGCAATCAGCTTATTGTACGTTTTTTATTTTTTACATTTTTACCCTAATAGATTTGTTTTTCAATTGAATTGTACAGGTTATAGGTCACATTAACTCGTTCACTCCGGAGCAGCTCAGGAAATGCTGCCTGCTTACTTCCACCATTGGAACAACAGTGCAGCCTGAGCTCATTTTCAGATAATCCATCTGTAATAACATTCAGAAAACAAATGATCATAACTCTTTAACCATAACAGCTAGACTAAAATGTAAATGTGAAAGTTGTTCAGCAGACACTGACCTTTGCAACAGTGTAAATATTGATAGAGCGTACCCAAGTCATTATTAAATATTTGCCAAGGAATGCAGCTAATGTGCATTTTTTTACCTTTTTGGTATAACAAATCACAATATCTTGGTGAATGCACCATGTAGACCCATACAATTTGTAATTGATTTATTTATATGAATGTCAGCTTTAAAATGACAACTTAACCATTACTGTGTGATGCTCCTTTACAGAGATATTCACAGAAATATGATTAATATTATAGTTCTCATCATTGATAAATAAAGCACAATATCTCATCACCTGTGACAGACAGAGACTACATATCAGTGTACAAGTTGTGTGGCTCTATGTCAGCTTCAAAATGATGCATCACTTGTGTAATCACCATGCTCCCTTGCAAAGATATGGGCATAATAATGAGAAGTATTGTAAATGTATAATTTTCATAATCCTACAAGACTAAACAAACTGTGATATCAGTACATGTGTACGGCATACAGCCACAGTTCTTTTATCATGTTGTAAGGACTAACACGGTCTTCAAAATGAGGTATCACTTGGTACAATTACATGCTCCCTAGCAAAGTTATTTACCAAAATATGAAAAAAATCATAATCTAAGTCCTAAACAAACTATCTGCACACATGTGCACAGCATACAAACACAGCTCTTTAATCATGTTGTAAGGACTAACACTGTCTTCAAAATGAGGTATCACTTGGCACAATTACATGTTCCCTAGCAAAGTTATTTACCAAACTATTTTAAAAAATCATATTTTTCATAACCTTAGCCCTAAACAAATGTTGATATCTGTACATGTGTACAGCCCACAGGCACAGTTCTTTTACTGTGTTGTAAGGACTAACACTGTCTTCAACATGAGATATCACCTAGCACAATTACTTGCTCCCAAGCAAAGTTATTTACGAAAAAATGAAAAAAAAATTTCCATAACCTAAGCCCTACACAAACTGATGTCTGTACATGTGTACAGCATACAGACACAGTTCTTTTACCATGTTGTAAGGACTAACACTATCTTCCAAATGAGCCATCACTTGGCACATTACATGTTCCCTAACAAAGTTATTTACCAAAATACGCGGTGATGGTGCTGCGGTAGCGTTGTCGCCTCACAGCAAGGCGCTGTCCGGTTCGATTCTCAGCTACAGCGTCTTCTGCGTGGAGACATGCGTGAATGGGCGTACCTTCGTTGAAGGTTGTGCGTCAGGGCTGGTAAAGTACAGTTTTGTACCTACCATAAATGTAGATGTTCGAAGATCCACATTGCTGCAGTCCTAACACTTGGGTAGTCCGCTGTCCCAGTCGGCCCGAATACCAAAGTATAAGGCTGACGTCGGTCAAGGCGCATTAGTCTGACGTCAGTACGTCAGGGTACAAATGCGCATGACCGACGTCATATCCTCAGTCTTTTCTTGCCCCAGATGTCAGAAGACCCTAAAAAGATAAGGCCAAACCAAAAACAACAACAACAACACACCAAACACCCCTGTACCCAATATATGTACAATATATACAAAGCTAGAATGGTACAATCCCACTCACACAACCACCCCTAAACACAGAGGGGAAGGAGGGAGGGTAAATTGGACTGCAGCAATGTGGATCTTCGAACATCTACATTTATGGTAGGTACAAAACTGTACTATGTTCTTCATCTCACATTGCTGCAGTCCTAACACTTGGGTAGAATCCCAAAGCAGAGGTAAGGGAGGATGGCAAATCACAAAGAAGCAGGAGCTGCCAACATGCCCTGTAAAATAGCAGTGGCAAAACCAGCCCTAGATTTAGAGTAGAGAGGAAGGTGGTAATGCTTAGAGAAAGTATGCACTGAACTCCAAGTAGCTGCCTCCAAAATATCCTTAGTTGCCACCCCCCTTAGAAATGCTGTGGAAGTGGCAGTAGCCCTAGTGGAATGAGGCCTAATCCCAGCTGGAACCTCCTTGCCATGATGGGAGTAACAGAAAGTAATGCAAAACCCAATCCACTTAGAAATAGTTTGTTTTGACACCGGCTTGCCCTGAGAACCTAGAGCAAAAGAAACAAACAACTGCTGAGACTGCCTAAAATCCTTAGTCCTGCTTAAATAATAACGCAACTGCCTGTGTACATCTAAAGTGTGCAAAATCTTTTCCCCCCTATTCTGGGGATTTGCATAAAAAGTAGGCAAATGAATAGTTTGGTTTAAAGCCACACTAGAAACCACTTTAGGCATAAAGGAAGGATTAGTACATAAAGATACCCTATCCTTATGAAAAATCAAGAAAGGCTCCACCGCCATAAGGGCCTGCAATTCAGATACCCTTCTTGCAGAGGTAATGGCTAACAAAAAAGCAGTCTTCCATGACAAATATTTCAATTCAGCCGTAGCTGCAGGCTCAAAAGGTTGAAGAGTGAGTTTCTCCAACACAAAATTGAGATCCCAAGCAGGAGTAGGAGCTCTACGTGGGGGTCTTATATTCTTTGCCCCTCTAAGAAATTGCTTGAACAAAGGATGAGAAAACAATGGAGGGTCACAATCATAGTGAGCTGAAATTGCTGCAGCATGAATCTTAATGGAAGAGAAAGACAAACCTTTGTCCAATAACTCAGTAAGATATTGAAGAGCCACACTCAAATTAGGCTCCGAAACATCCAAATTTTTTGCTGCACTCCAAAACCAAAATCTCTTCCATTTTTCTGCATACACTTTCCTTGTACTAGGTCTTCTGGCTTCCATAATCACATTCAAAACTTGTTGAGGAAGCTGAGACCTGATATGGCTCAATACAGAATATGCCAGGCTGTTAGATGAAGAGAGTGAAGCTTGACATTGAGTAGATGACCGTCCTTCTGAGACAATAGGTGTGGAATCAAAGGCAAGGGCCATGGAGGCTTCCTTACCAGACTCCTCAGTAATGGGTACCAGTGCTGCCGAGGCCAATCTGGAGCTATTAAAATCATCCTTGGCTTGTCTTGTCTGACCTTTAAGAGTACCTTTGGGAGGAGAGGCAGAGGTGGAAAGGCATACACATGAAGATTTTTCCAACTGAAAGAAAGAGCATCCACTTTCCAAGCTGTGGGATGAAACCTTTTCGTGCAAAACTTTGGCAGCTGGTGGTTTAGTGGAGAAGCGAACAGATCTATGTCTGGAGTTCCCCATGACACTGTCAATTTCTGAAATACATGAAGATCCAGTTTCCACCGTGGGGATCCATGATTTGCCTGCTTAATACATCTGCTAAGGAGTTCTGTGCTCCCGGCAGAAACCTTGCCTGAAGATTTAGTTGCAAACTGAGAGCAGTCTCCCACAAAATCATTGCTTGCCTGCATGGAGGATAAGAATGTGTTCCCCCTTGCTTGTTGATGTACCACATGACAGTTGTGTTGTCTGTCAGAATCAACACCTGTCCTGGAAGAAGTAAATCCTTGAAAGCCATTAATGCAAACTGGACTGCTAACATCTCCTTCATGTTGATATGTAGATGCTGTAGTCTGGCAGGCCACTTGTCTTGTATCCACTTTCCATTCAGATGAGCTCCCCAAGCTGTGTCTGAGGCATCTGTCGTTAAAATCTGACTCGCCTGGCCGGGTCACAGAGAGTCCCTGTTTTAGGTGACATTCCTGAGCCCACCACAAAAATTCCTGTTGAATGCAAGGTATTATTTGAATGACAGTGTCCAAATCCTGGCAGTGCTGTGTCCATACATTTTTGAGATACCATTGCAGCTTCCTCATATGCAGTTTGGCATTGGGAAGCACCAGAATACAAGATGCCATGAACCCTAAGGCTTGAAGGACTGTCCTTGCAGTCAGCCCGGACTGATGAGATAGTTGATGGAAGTAAAGAGAAAGATTATTTTGCTTGTCCGGGGTTAAAAAGGCCATCTGGGTTGCTGTATTCAGTCTCACACCCAGAAAGCACATGTCTTGAGAGGGTACTAGACTGGACTTTATTTCGTTCACAGAATACCCTAGGCATCTTAGCACTGCTATCACATATTCCAAATGCTGAAGAAGAACTTCCCTTTCTTGAGCCAGAATCAGGCAGTCGTCCAAATAAGGATAGATTTGTATTCCTTTTAGCCTGAAGAAAGCTATCACTGGAGCCAGAACTTTTGTGAATACTCTGGGCACAGTAGATAAGCCAAAGGGCAATGCAGGGAACTGATAATGAAAATTTCCAGCTCGAAAACGCAGATACTTCCTGCAAATTAGTCTGATAGGAACATGAAGGTAAGCTTCCTTGAGATCCAAAGTTACCATCCAGTGATCTTTGCCCAGCAGAGGTAAAAGCTGTTGTAACGTCAACATTTTGAACTTGGGAATGTCCAGATAAGTGTTGAGGATAGATAAATCCAAAATTGGTCTCCACGTGTTCTCCTTTTTTGGTACTAGGAACAGGCGTGAATAAAATCCTAGGCCCCTTTCTGGCACAGGAACCGGCTGAATGGCCCCTATTTGGAGTAACAGAGAAATTTGCTTGTGAGCCTCTTTTCTTTGTTGAGGAGGAATGTCTGGCATACCTTTGAAAGGAGGCAAGGTATGGAAATAAAACCTGTAACCGTGGTGGTGAATGATATCCAATACCCATCTGTCTTGGGTAATTAAACTCCAGTTTTCTCTGAAAAGTGCCAACCTTCCTCCCAAGGGTGCTGCCAGACGAGAAGATTCTGGCAGCTGAAAAGGCAGGTCATTGGGTCTGCTTATGAAAGGACTGACCCTGCCCTCACCAGAAGACTGAGCAGGTGAACTCCTGTTCTAGGCCTAAAAGAACCCTGAGCTCTGCCCCTACCACGTCTAGACCTACCCCTAGATTGGGAATCATAAGCAGGATATGTCCACCCCTTAGTAGGCCAATTTCTACTAAACTTCGGAGGCTGAACCTGCAAAAAATCTTTAACAGTCTGCATAGACTTAGCCTTGTCTTCCATTTTCTTTAGAACTGCTTCCACAGGCGAACCAAACAACACATCAGATTGTAAAGGAGCATCTAAAATCCTTGACTTAACATGCTCAGCTAAATTCTGATCCCTCAGCCAGGCGTGCCTGCGAGAAGAACCGAACCAGTGGCAGCCACCCTCGAAAGAGGCCTGTACAGCATCAAAACCACATTGCAAAGAATGCTTACCCACCTGTTCAGAAACATGAACTAAATCTTGCAACTCTTTACACTCAATACCTTCCGCCAGAGCATCTACCTTAGACTTTAATTGTGAAAGGAGATAATTTTGGTATTTCAACATGTGAAACTGGCAATTCAAAGCCCTCATGGCTAAAGTGGAAGAAGTATACACTTTCTTTCCCCATCTATCCAAAGCCCTTGCCTCTTTATCTGGAGGAACAGGATTTTAACAACAGAAGCCTTAACACCTTTAGGCCCCTGAGAAACAGTTTCTGGGTCTGCCCTAGGACTCTTAAAAGATACTTATGAGCTTCAGGCACCCTATAATATCTATCGGTTTAACTGGAGCAGGGGGCAAAGAATCAGGATTCAGAGAAGCCTCTGCAAAAACATCTTCCACCACATCCAGAACAGGAGGAATAGCTAAAGGCCTATGCTGGGGTAGAAACAAAAATTCTCTAAGCCTTTTCCTGGAATCAGAGAAATCCTGACCTTCCCATTTAAAATGCTCCCTCATGGAATGAAGAGTCTCTGAAAAGAAAAATCCTCAGGAGGAGAAGCAGAAGGAGTAGAATCATCCACATCAGAATCAGAGTAAGGAGAATACTCCTGCAAGTCTTCAGCCGAAGACTCAGAAGCATCCGAATACTGCTCAAAACTCCCAAGCTCAGGTTCCACCCTAGGCCTCTTATCAGGAGGGGGCATAGAACCTCTAATCATTGTAATCAAATCTTCTGCCATCTTAAGCATATGCTTCTTAGGCACAGACCCTGAAGAACTAGGGGTAACACCTGAAACAAAACCCAGCCTGCCCCTGGGAGAAGCCTTGGAAACAGAAGGGGAGGGCCTAACCACCTTAGGCAGGGAGGGAAGAACAGCTACCTGAGAAGCCCCTTCAGCTTGGCCTACCTCCTGAGAGGTCACATCTTGCAGTAATAAAGTCTCTCCCTGGGACTCCAAAGAAAAGTACAGTTTTGTACCTACCATAAATGTAGATGTCCGAACTGGATAGCATCTGCAGTCATCACAGCTGGGTTGTCCTGTCGTCAGGCAGCCCGTCAGTCGGCCGGATTCCAAAGTCCGGGGCCGGCCTCGGCTGATGTCGCTTTTCACCCGACGTCATCTCTGTTGGTCTTCGGGTATAAAGGCATCAGCCGACGCCATTTTCCTCAGTGTTTCTTGCCCCAGATGCCAGAAGCCCCCTTGAAGGCTAAAAATTTTGGATAGATGCCAATGTTTCCAAAAGGATATAGGTAACACAAAAATAAGCATGTATGTACATATATACAAACAAATACACCATAAAAGACTCCCCCCCCCCATCAGCTAGCTATTAGGAGGGTAAAACACCCTAGGAGTACCTCAGAGGGGGAGGAGGGTAATCCTGACTGCAGATGCTATCCAGTTCGGACATCTACATTTATGGTAGGTACAAAACTGTACTATGTCCTTCATGGATGCATCTGCAGTCATCACAGCTGGGTAGAATACCATAGCCAACTAGGGGAGGAGGATAAAGGTAGATTATGGTGTGGTTAGGATCCCTTGCAGTACAGCAGTGGCAAACCCTGCTCGGGATCTGGAATATAGAGGCAAATTATAATGCTTGGCAAATGTATGCACGGAGGTCCAAGTAGCCTCAATAATGTCTTTGGTAGCCACTCCTCGTAAGAAGGCTGCGGTAGTGGCTGTTGCCCTTGTAGAATGAGGTCTTATGTTCTGTGGAATTGGTTTTCCATGGAAGGAGTAACAGAATCGTATGCAATTTCCTATCCATTTGGAGATTGTCTGTTTGGAAATAGCTTTTCCTCCTTCCTGTTGCATAGGCCACAAAAAGTTGGTCAGTCTTTCTGTTGCTTTTGGTTCTGTCCAAGTAGTAGCGTAGCTGTCTATGTACATCCAATGTATGTAGTATTCTTTCCCCTCTGTTTTGTGGATTGGGAAAGAAGGTAGGTAGGTGGATTGCCTGGTTTAAAGACACTCTGGATACCACCTTAGGCATAAATGTTGGATTAGTCCTCATGGACACTCTATCTTGGTGGAAGGTTAGGAAGGGTTGCACTGCCATTAAGGCCTGTAGTTCTGAAACCCTCCTTGCTGAAGTAATTGCCAGTAGGAAAGCAGTTTTCCATGACAGGTGTTGCAGGTCTGCTGTCGCTGCTGGTTCAAAAGGTGATAGTGTTAACTTTTCTAGTACGAAGTTTAAATCCCAAGCTGGCAATGGTGGTTTCCTTGGAGGTTTTACATTCTTGATTCCTCTGAGAAACTGCCTGAGCAAAGGGTGTGAAAAAACAGGTGGATCAAAGCTGTATTCTGCTGAAATAGCTGATGCATGTATCTTGATGGAGGAGTAGGACAGGCCTGAATGGAGAAGTTCGCCAGATACTCCAGAATGTTTGCATATCTATGTTTGACACATCTTTTCCTCTTTCAGAACTCCAAATGACAAACCTTTTCCATTTTCCAGCGTAGTTCCTTCTTGTTGAAGGTCTGCGTGCTTCAAGAATGATGTCTTTAACTCTTTGGGAAAGTTCTTGATTAGCTGCTGCTATGTGATGTTCCATGCAGTCAGTTGTAAAGTTTTTAGGTTTGGATGTATGGTGCTGTAGTTGTTCTGAGTTAGCATCAAAGGTATCAGGGTATTGGCCACATATTGTTGAGACAAGCTCCTCAGCAGTGGGTACCAGTGTTGTCTTGGCCAGTTTGGAGCTATCAGAATTATCCTTGGATGTTCTTCCTTGATCTTTAGTAGCACTTTGTGTATCAAGGACAGAAGTCGGTATTCCTGTACTGTTAGGCCTTTCCAGCTGAAGGAGAGCGAATCCACTTTCCATGCTAGTGGGTGGAATGTCCTTGTGCAGAATTTTTTGAGCTGATGATTGTGAGGTGATGCGAATAGATCTATCTGAGGCATTCCGCATTTCTTTGAGATGGTCTTGAAGATGTCCGGGTGCAGGTGCCATTCGTGGGCATCTGTTGTGGTTCTGCTTAATATGTCTGCTAGAGTATTTTGCTTTCCTGGTACAAATATTGCCTGTAGCTGGATGTTGTAGCTGAGTGCCAGGGTCCACAGCTCCAAAGTCATTCTGCATAGGGGGTATGAATGAGTGCCTCCCTGTTTGTTGATGTACCACATGACTGTGGTGTTGTCTGTTCTTATCATCAACTGACCCTCTTTGAGAAATGGTCTGAACTTTTGGATTGCCAGTTTCGGCCAGCATTTCTTTTAGGTTGATGTGCAGGCGAAGTTGATCCTGAGTCCACAATCCTTGCACGCATTTGTCCAACATATGGGCCCCCCATCCTAGGTCTGAAGCGTCTGTTGTGATGCTCTGGCTTGCTTGACATCTGCGAAAGGGAAGGCCTGGGTTGGACTGGCATGCCTGAGCCCACCATAGGAACTCCTGTTTTAAGCATGGAATTAGTGGGATTTCTGTTTCTAGACTGTGTCTGTGCTGGGACCATAAATTCCTTAGGTACCACTGTAGTTTTCTCATATGTAGTCTGGCAAATGGGACCAAGATTATGCATGAAGCCATGAAACCCAAGGCCTGCAGTACCTTTCTTGCTGTTAACTTGCTCAGTTTTGTTAGTGCCAAGAAGTAAAGAGGAGTTCTTTTGTTTTTCTGTAGTTAGGAATGCCATTTGCCTTACTGTGTCCAATTCCTCCCAAGAATGTCCTTGTTTGGGATGGTATCAGCCTTGACTTTGTAAATTGACTGTGTATCCCAGTGCTTGTAGCAAGTAAATGACCCTTCGTAAATCTGTTGTCAACTTGCTTTTGTTGTCCCTTGTAGCAGGCAGTCGTCCAGGTATGGGTAAATTTGAATTCCTGTAGTCTGCAGTAATGTGCGATTACTGATGCCAGGCATTTTGTGAATACTCTGGGCAGTAGATAAGCCAAAAGGCAATGCTGAGAATTGATAGTGCTCTGATCCTGCAAGAAATCTGAGGTATCTTCTGCAAATTGGTCGGATGGGGACGTGCAGGTATGCCTCCTTGAGATCTAGAGTTACCAGCCAACACTCCTTGCCCAGCATGGGAAGAAGTTGCTGTAGGGTCAGCATTTTGAATTTTGGGACAATGATGTATGTATTCAAGGTAGACAGGTCGAGAATTGGTCTCCAACTTTTTTCCTTTCTTGGCACTAGGAATAGTCTGGAGTAGAACCCCTTTCCTTGCTCTGCTGTTGGCACTTTTCCACAGCTCTCATGTTTGCTAACTCCATTATCTGCTGTAGAGCCTCTGTTTTTTGATTTGGAGGTAGATTTGGCATTCCTCTTTTGACTGGTAAAGTGTGGAAATGGAATCGGTAACCTTGATCTATGGTTTGTAAAATCCACTTGTCTTTTGTTATGTGGTGCCAGTTCTTTGAAAATAAGGTTAACTTTCCGCCTAGAGGAGCTGCTATTTGTTCCTGGTAGGGATTTAGGATTAAGTCACTGTTGGTGTGTTGATGTAGTGGCAGTGGTTGTGTCTGTTCCTCTGTTGTTACCTTGCCACTGTCGTCCTCTGTAGGCACCTCCTCTGGATTGGTTTCTGCCTCTGGGACGTCTATTCCTGCCCCTTGAAATCTTGTGGAGTCAGGAAAGGACCAATTTTTGGCAGGCCAGTTCCTGCTAAACCTAGGGGGTTGAACCTGCAGGAAATCTTTAACAGTTTGAACTGATTTTGCCTTTTCTTCCATATTCTTCATAACCTGCTGGGCAGGTGCACCAAACAAACTTGTCTTATCCATAGGAGCATCTAGCAACTTAGCTTTAACATGATCCGGTAGAGCTTGCTCCTTTAGCCATGCATGCCTTCTAATTACTGTGCCAGTCATGGCTGATCTAAATGAAGCCTCCAGTGCATCATAGCCACATTTTAAGGAATGGTTACTAACCTGTTGTATGTTATTTACCATTTCTAATACATATTTCTTGTCAAGAGATTCATCAGTGGTTAGCTTTTTAGTTAACTGATCAAGCATAAACTCTTGGTATTGTATCATGTGGAACTGACAGTTTAAAGCTCTAGCTGAGAGAGTAGCTGAAGTGTAAACCTTTTTACCCCATCTATCTAATGACCTTGCTTCCCTTTCAGAAGGAATAGGGTTTTTAGCTATGGTCGCGGCTACTGCCTTGGGACCCTGGGAAATAATTTCGGGGTCTGCAAGTGGAGCCTTGTAAAGGTGGTGATGAGTATCTGGTACCCTGTAAAATCTGTCTGGTTTGGCAGGGGCTGGGGGTAATGAATCTGGAGCAGAGCAGACATCGTTGAAAGCATCATCTACCGCAGAGAGAACAGGAGGTATAGCTAAGGGCCTGTACTGTGGAAGGTGCAGAAAAGTTCTAAGTCTTTTTCTGGAATCTGAAAAATCTTGTTGCTGCCATTGGAACTGCTCCCGCATGGCATGTAAGGTTTCCCCAAAGGAGAATTCTTCTGGAGGGGAAGCAGCTGGAATGGATTCTTCAGCATCAGAATCTTCATAATTGGAGAAAGGGGCCTCTGGCTGGTCCGTTATGTCTGATTCATCAGCAGAATCATCAGAAGACACTGGTTCAGGGGGCTCTGCCCTAGGTCTCTTTTCTGGGGGCTGAGAGGCCCTGTCAGGGTGAGGTAGAGATCCTCTAATTAAAGAAATTAAATCTTCTGCCAAAGTAAGCATTTGAGAACTAGAAGAGGGCCTAGTTGAGGGTGGTTTAACAGGCACTGTTTTCTTAGTCTTGGCTGCTTTAGCCCTGGCGAAGGCCTTAATGGACATGGCTGCTGGAGGCCTAGCAGCACCACGTGCTGGAGTAGAGACATCCAGGGGAATGATGTCTGATAAGTCAGTGGCAGCCACCGTAGTGGATAAAGTTTCTGAGGCCAATTCAGGCGTTGTAGCAGGGGCCTCAGCTGTGGAGATAGATTCGGCAGTACCTTGATCAGTTTTCGGTTCGGCGAAACCGAGACACTCGCGGTTTGCTTAATGGTTTCGCCGAAACCACGGACCAAGTGTCGGTCTTTTCTTTGCGTTTTGGCAGAAAGTGTTGTCGGAGGATCCGGCGACATAACGCAAAGTCAGAACCGAAAACTGTTCTGCAAACTCCGACCGGCGCCTAAGCGTTAATCGGTTGAAAGAAGCGCCAGGCTGAACAGGCTGCTACGTCGTGGGCTGGGCCTAAACAAGGCAGACAGTAAGAATGAAAATCCTTATGAGGTATTTGTTTCCCACAGGTTAAACAATTATTAACTTTTTCTGACATCGGCTGAGGCAAGAAAGAGTCCCCAACGGGTACTTAGCTTTAGAAGTCTTCGTAGTATTCGGTAGAAGTAATCTCTGGATCCGACCGACCGGCACTTGCGAACAGCTTCTGCTTCCACGCGGCAAGAAAGACTGAGGAAAATGGCGTCGGCTGATGCCTTTATACCCGAAGACCAACAGAGATGACGTCGGGTGAAGAGCGACATCAGCCGAGGCCGGACCCGGACTTTGGAATCCGGCCGACTGACGGGCTGCCTGACGACAGGACAACCCAGCTGTGATGACTGCAGATGCATCCATGAAGGACATCTTCTGGCTGAACCCCTGGCTCCACCGAGCCCTCTAAAGAACCGGCGTCAGGGACGGACGGTTCTTCCAGCCTAGGCTTTGCTGCTTTGTCCTTGCGCTTTTAGAGAAGCGGGCGGAGCATCCGACGGCATTTTATAATTACACCGCTTCCCAAAAACTAACCTGGCACAATCTAATCTTCTCTTTATAGTGCGTTTGTTAAATCTAGCACAAGAGCGACAGCCAACAACGTCGTGCTCAGGCCCTAAACAAGGTATACACAAGGTATGGTAATCCCTATGAGGTATCTGTTTCCCACAAGAAATACAGTTATTCACTTTTTCTGACATCCGGTAAAATACTGAGGCAAGAAAAAACCAAAATATTCCCCAACGGGGTGCTTAGCCAACTTTGATTCGGTCTGAAACTCCGACTTCGGAAAATCTCAGAACGCCAACCTGCACTTGCAACGCTGCTTCTGCATCGGACCATGCGGCAAAAAAGACTGAGGATATGACGTCGGTCATGCGCATTTGTACCCTGACGTACTGACGTCAGACTAATGCGCCTTGACCGACGTCAGCCTTATACTTTGGTATTCGGGCCGACTGGGACAGCGGACTACCCAAGTGTTAGGACTGCAGCAATGTGAGATGACGAACATCTCGGCACGTAAAAATCAAGTACCAATCATTAGTAGACCGGAGTTCCGCTGTGGCGAAAAGCCGAAAGACACAACAACAACATCATGAAAAAAAATCATAATTTCCATAATCTAAGTCCTGAACAAACTGCCATATCTGTATATGTGTACAGCTGAGGGGCACAGTTCTTTTACCATGTTGTAAGCTCAAACACTGTCATCAAAATGAGATATCACTTGGCACAATTACATGCTCCCTAGCAAAGTTATGTACCAAAATATGAAAAGAAAAATCACAATTTCCATAATCCAAGTCCTAAACAAACTGTGATAGCTGTACATGTATACAGTCCATGGGCACAGTTCTTTTACCGCACTGTGAGGACTAACACTGATTTCAAATGTTCAAATGAGGTATTACGTAGCATATTGACATGTTCTCTAGCAGAGGTACAATTACAGTTCTTTTACTGTGGTCTAAGTAGTGAAAAAGGTTTTCATGAAGTGCTGTAGACTTTCACTTCAAATAAAGAAAATAGTGGTGTCTTCTTAGGTTACTTTAATAAAACAATAAAATCACATCCAGTTAGCGCTTTCGTCTCAACTCTACAGAGACTTCTTCAGACAACTCTACAGAGACTTCTTCAGACTGAGGTTAACATCTACAAAATTCCTTTTTTTAAGGCTTCAATTGTCACATGGTTTAAACTCAGAACATGATACATTCACTTTAAAATGTCACTTCCTATTCCTTCCAAATTCCAAAAAGCTAACTTTGTGAAAATACTACAATACACTTTTTGGCGTTTAGCTTGAGGCCATGGCTCTGGCACCAGTTGTCTGTTTCTGAGGCCCTTTTGGGGAATGCTTGTGTCGGCTGGAGAGTCGATTATGGCACCCAGTTTGCAGTCATCTGCGAACTTGGTCAGCCACAGTCCTTCCGTGTTGGCCTGTACCTCTGAGAAATTTATACCGAACAAGAGAGGTCCCAGGGCTAAGCCTTGTGGGACGCCACTTGTAACTGGTTTGTAGTCTGACATGGCTCCAGCAATTCTAACCATGTGGGTTCTGTCCTTGAGCCAGTTTGCAACCCATGTAGTGACATAGGGGTTTATATTTAAGCTGGTGAACTTATCTATAATGCCCGAGTGGGGAATTGTATTGAAGGCTTTTGCGAGGTCAAGGTAGGCTGTGTGGACCACCTTCCCCTCGTCAATGGCCTTGGTGACTGTTTCAAAGAAATCAACCAGGTTTAAGAGGCAGGATCTGCCCTTAACAAAGCCGAACTGGGTAGGATCCAGTGTCTGTAGATCCCCAATATCTTTATTTATGAGGTCCATGATGATCCTTTCCATAGCTTTGCAGACCAAGCTAGTCAGGCTTATGGGGCGATAGTTTCCAGGATCCGTTGAGGCACCACCTTTGTGGAGAAGGACCACTGTTGCTGTACACCACTCTTTGGGGACATATCCTGTAGTAAGGCTGAGATTGAACAGTAGTTTTATGTTTGGGTTTAGCTCTTCTTGGAGTTCATGTAGGACGCAGCCCGGGACACCGTCTGGTCCCATTGATGCTGTGTTTTTTGCTTTGGAGAGGGCAGCTCTTACCTGAGCATCTGAGATGTCAGGGGGGCAGCACTCTGCTGGGATAGATATTTGCCCTTTTGGTGTGGGGGGGGGAGTTTGCGCTGAACCTATCAGCTAGGATGTTAGCAAAGTCTGTGGGTTCGGTGTATTTTTTGTCATTTTGGACTAATTCTGAGCATATCTAGGAATTCCCACCCAGGTTCCTAACATTACTAAAGAAAGCATTGTGATTATCCTTAGTGTCCTGTGCAATTTTTCTCTCGAAGCTGGCCTTAGACGATTTTATGAGTGCCCTTAGTTTTTTGCTAATACTGATCAGAGATGCCTTCCCTTTTTGGGATTTTGCTCTATCATGCAGTAGCTTCCTCCTTCTATTGTATAGTTTGTTTATGGCTGGGGTCCACCAGACAGGACGTCTGGCTTTGGAGGATTGGGTCTTGGTTTTATTTGGGATTGCATGATCCATGCATTCCTGAAGGTGTTCACAGAATGCGTTTATAAAGGATTCTGCAGTCTGGGCCGTATTTTCCACAGGCCCGGGGGCTTTGAAGGATTCCACCTCGGTTTTGAGGAGTGTGAAATTTGCTTTAGAGAAGTTTTTCACTGTGGTTTTCAGGGCAGGGGGTGGAGTCGGGATGTGAATATCCAGTGAGATTAGTTTATGGTCTGATCTTACCAATGAGGGATACACTTCTGGTCTGGAGCATAGAGTCCCCATGTTGGTGATGGGTCCAGTATGTTTTCACCTCTTGTGGGAGTGGTAACAAGTTGTTCCATAGCATTTGAGTTTATAAATTCTAGGAACCTTTGGGCTAGGGTGTTGGAGCTAGAGTAATGCTCCCAGTCTATGTTTGGGTAGTTGAAGTCGCCCAATATAATGGTGTTTGGAGAGACCTTCATATTTTCCAGTGTTCTCAGGAAGGCCGAGTGGGGTTCCTGGGTTTGGGAGGGTGGTCTGTAGCAGGCTATAAACTGGAAGGCAGTTTTACCCACTGTTAGTTGCACATGGATAGTCTCTGATGCTTCGTGCAGTGCCACCAACCTGGAGGTGTGGGTATCTTTGTCGAATATTGATACTCTCCCTCCTTTTGTGGTTCGGTCCAAGTTTTGGGGCCGAAAAGCATGGTATGAGGTATAACCTGGTAGTGCTGGGGTGCTCTCAGGAGCCTTGAACCAGGTTTCTGTTACTGCACAGATATCGATGTTCTCCATGCTAAGGAGAGTTTCGAGTGCATGCATCTTGAGGTTTAGACTTCTGGCGTTGAGTAGCATTACTCTTAGTTTCTTATTCCTTGTGATACCTATGAAGGTGGGTTTGTCTTTTGAGCCTATTATGCCTAGGAAGCTATTAAATAGTGTGGAACACCTCCGGTAAAAAGTAAATGCCATAGCCATAAAATATGGCCAAAAAGAGGATAAACAGAAAGTATAGAAAAAGCCAGGGGGCAGGAGGGAGGGAAACCAGGACTGCAACAGTGAATACACTCAAACATCTACATTTATGGTAAGTGTACACAACTGTACTATGTTCTTCGTGTTTCACTGTTGCAGTCATCACACTTAGGTTGATTCCCAAAGCTGAGGAAGGGTGGAAGCAGTCAAGAAGTGTTCAGGCTGGCTAGCAGGCCTTACAAGACTACTGTGGCAAATCCAGCTCTGGATTTACAAAAGATAGGTAAGTGGCAATGTTTGGTGAAGGTGTGTACAGAACTCCAGGTTGTAGCTTCCAGGATGGCCCTGCTAGGGACTCCCCTGAGAAATGTCATAGAGGTTGAGGTAGCTCTAGTGGAATGAGTTCTGATCCTCTGTGGGGTAGGTTTTCCATGGTGTTTGTAGCAGAAATGGATGCAGCGTGCTATCCATTTGGAAATGGTTTGCTTTGAAATGACCTTGCCCTCTGCCCCTGTACCAAAGCTGACTAGCAGCTGGTCAGATTTTCTGAAAGGTTTAGTTCTGTCAAGGTAGAAAGTACAGTTGTGTACACTTACCATAAATGTAGATGTTCAAGTGTATTCACTGTTGCAGTCATTACACTTGGGTTATCCTGCTGGCAGGCTACCCTCAGTCGGCCTGAATTCCAAAGTCTAGGTCTGGCGTCGGTTGCTGTTTCCTCGTCCCTGACGTCAGTGCGCAAGGGGTATAAAAGATGCAGCCGATGCCATTTTCTTCAGTCTTTCTTGCCCCAGATGTCAGGTGCCCCCAAAAGGGTAGGCTAAAAATATGCCAATAAAACATGCATGCACCAAAATATATTATACCTTAATCTACATGCAAATACACCACATAGGTTGTATAGATTAGAGAAGTGCAGATAAGTTCCAGCAAAGATATGGGGGATGGTGGGTGGGTAACCTGGACTGCAACAGTGAATACACTCGAACATCTACATTTATGTTAAGTGTACACAACAGTACTATGTTCTTCGTGTTTCACTGTTGCAGTCATTACACTTGGGTTGAATCCCAAAGGTATGGTTGGGAGGCTGGAGCTAAATAGCATTAGGAGGGGGCTATGAGGCCCTGCAGAACTGCAGTGGCAAAGCGTGCCCTGGATTTAGAGTAGAGTGGTAAATGATAGTGCTTTGTAAAGGTGTGCACTGAACTCCAGGTAGCAGCCTCTAAAATGTCTTTGGTTGGTACTCCCCTGAGTAAGGCTGCTGAAGTGGCTGCTGCTCTGGTTGAATGTGGCCTAATGCCCTTAGGCACTGGCTTGCCATGTTGTGAATAGCAGAAACGAATGCAGTGGCCTATCCACTTTGAAATAGTCTGCTTTGAGATAGCCTTTCCTTGTGATCCTGCAGCATATGCCACTAGTAGTTGCTCTGTCTTTCTGAAAGCTTTGGTTCTGTTCAAGTAGAAGCGTAGCTGTCTGTGTATGTCCAAAGAATGCAGAATTCTCTCCTCCTTATTCTGTGGGTTTGGATAAAATGTAGGCAGATGAATAGTTTGGTTAAGGGCCACAATGGACACTACACCTTAGGCATAAATGTCGGGTTTGTCCTCAGAGAAACCATGTCTGGATAAAAAATGATAAAAGGTTCCACAGCCATGAGTGCCTGTAGCTCTGAGACTCGTCTTGCAGAGGTTACTGCTAGAAGCAAAGCTGTTTTCCAAGATAAAAACTTTATATCAGCTGTAGCGGCTGGCTCAAAAGGAGGCAGGGTGAGTTTTTCCAAGACATAATTGAGGTCCCATGCAGGTGTTGGTGATCTCCTTGGAGGCCTTAAGTTTTTGGCTCCTCTGAGGTACTGCCTTAACAAAGGATGAGAAAAGACTGGTGGCTCTGTATTGTAATGAGTTGAAATGGCAGAGGCATGAATTTTAATTGATGAGAAGGATAGGCCTTTGTCCAGCATCTCAGTTAAGTATTGCAAAATCTGAGGAATATTTGGTACAGCTGTGTCAATTCCTTGTGCCTGGTTCCAAGCACAAAATCTCTTCCATTTTCCAGCATAAGATTTTCTGGTACTAGGCCTTCTGGCCTCCAAAATGACATCCATCACAGCTTTAGTGAGAGGCGCGTTTTGTAGGACTACATTATCCGCCATGCTGCCAGATTTAAGGTCTTTAGTTGGCTGTGCAGGATCTGATTGTTTTGTTGGGACAGTAGATGAGGTATTTGAGGCAAGGTCCAAGCCAGGGCATTGAGACAAGTTCCTTAGTATTGGATACCAGTACTGGCGGGGCCAGTCTGGGACAATCAGTATCATCTTTGGCTTCTCTTGTCTGACCTTTAGTAGTACCTTGGGGAGGAGAGGTAGTGGAGGAAAGGCATATACTGCTAAGCTTTTCCAGCTGAAAGATAGGGCATCCACTTTCCATGCTTGTCTGTGATAAGTCCTTTTGCAGAATCTTTTTAGTTGGTAGTTGTGAGGAGAGGAAAATAGATCTATATCTGGGTATCCCCATTTCCTTGTTATCATGCTGAAGATTTGTGGATCCAATTTCCACTCGTGGGGATCCATGAGGTATCTGCTTAGTTCATCTGCCAGAGTATTTATCATTCCTGGCAGGAATTGTGCTTGCAGATGTACTTGGTAAGTCAATGCTGTGTCCCACAAAGTCATGGCTAGTCTGCAAAGGGGGGTAAGAATGAGTGCCTCCCTGCATGTTTATATACCACATGACCGTGGTGTTGTCCATCTTTATCAGTAGTTGTCCTGGATGAAGTAGGTCCTTGAAGGCTGTCAGGGCATTCTGAACAGCTAGCATCTCTTTTTGATTGATATGTAGATGCATTTGGTTTGCGGACCATGTGCCTTGAATACATCTTCCTGCCATGTGGGCCCCCCAGGCATAATCTGATGCATCCGTTGTTAATGTCTGCCTGGCTGGGGGTAAAGTGAATGGCTGTCCCTTGTTCTGGTGACAAGCCTTCGCCCACCATCAAAACTCCTGTTGCAGGCAGGGAATGAGGGTAATTATTGTTTCCAGGCTGTGGCAATGTTGAGTCCAAACACTTTTTAGGTATCATTGAAGTTTCCTCATATGCAATCTCGCATATGGAACTAGTAGAATGCAGGATGCCATGAAGCCCAAAGCCTGAAGAATTTTTCTTGCAGATAAATGGGCCTTTGTTGCCAACATGTTGAAATAGGTAGTCAGTTGCTTTTGTTTGTCTGGCGTGAGATAAGCCATCTGGGCATTTGTATTTAAGCTTGCACCCAGGAATATTATCTCTTGAGAGGGTACTAGTTTTGATTTCTTTTTGTTGACTGTGTACCCTAGGCCTGTTAGACATCTCTTTACAAACGCCAGATGCTGTAGTAGAATGTCCTTGTTTTCTGCTTGAATGAGGGAGTCGTCCAAGTAAGGATATATTTGTATTCCTCTTTGTCTGCAGAATGCAATTACTGGTGCCAGGCACTTTGTGAAGACCCTGGGCGCAGTAGATAAGCCAAACGGCAGTGCAGAGAATTGGTAGTGCAATGAGCCAGCTTTGAATCTGAGGTATCTTCTGTATGTTTGTCTGATTGGGACATGCAGGTATTCCTCTTTAAGGTCTAAAGTCACAAGCTAAGCCTTCCTGCCCAGCATGGGTAGAAGTTGCTGTAGAGTCAACATCTTGAATTTTGGTATATCCAGATAGGTGTTTAGAAAAGATAGGTCCTGTATTGGTCTTGTCCTTTCTTGGTACCAAGAACAGTCTTGAATAAAATCCATGTCCCTGCTCTTGCTCTGGTATTGTTGAATGGCCATCATGTCCATGAGGGATGAGACTTGCTTTTGTGCCTCTGCCCATTGATGTTTTGGCAAGTGTGGCCAACTGTTTGTCCTTGGCAGGGTATGGAAGTGAAAGTTGTAGTCTTGCGACACTATGTCTAGGACCCATTTGTCCTGGGTTATTATGCGCCAATTTTGAGAAGAAAGTGCTAGTTTCCCCCCTAAAGGTGCTGCCAGAAGGTAGGTGCTTGGTGCAGGCTGGGGAAAGTCATTGGGACTGTGTCCTGTATGGCTGTGATTTGTCTTCTCCACTTTTGGTGGTAGAAGCACCCCATTGTTTAGACCCGTATGAACCTTGGCGCTGGGATCTGCCTCTTGGGCGTCTGCATCTGCCCCTTTGTGGTCTGTCTGACACTGGAAAGGACCAATTCTTTGTAGGCCAGTGCCTGCTAAATCTTCGAGGCTATACCTGTAAGAAATCCTTAACCGTTTGCATAGATTAAGCTTTGTACTCCATTTTCTTTAACACCTCTTCTACTTTAACACCGAACAGGGTATCATGCTGTAATGGAGCATCTAATAATTTTGCTTTAACATGATCTGGTAAATTTTGTTCCTTTAACCAAGCATGCCTCCTAATGACAGAACCCGTGACAGCGGCCCTGCAGGAGGCCTCCAAAGAATCAAAACCACATTGCAAAGTATGCTTTCCAACTTGCTCAGCTGCATGTAATAAATCCTGCATTTCTTTGTTTTCTGCACCTTCAGAATTTATCAACATTTTCTGTTTAAGCAGTGACATAATATACTGCTGATATTTGAGCATATGAAACTGACAATTTAAAACCCTTATAGCCAAAGTAGCAGAAGTGTAAATCTTTTTTCCCCATCTGTCCAATGCCCTAGAACCCTGTCAGAGGGGGTAGGGTTTTTTTGCAGTGGAAGCCTTGACCCCTTTGGGTCAGCAGCAGGGTTTTGGAAAGGAATTTATGAGAGTCAGGAACCCTGTAGTACCTGTCCGGCTTAACAGGAGCTGGAGGTAAGGAGTCAGGGGTCAGACTGGACTCTGAAAATACATCATCTACAATGTCTAACACAGGTGGAATAGCTAGGGGCCTGTGTTGTGGTAGTAAAAGAAAGTCTCTGAGCCTTTTCTTAGATTCTGAAAAATCTTGGCTCTCCCAGTGGAAATGCTTCCTCATGGTATGCAAGGTTTCCCCAAAAGAGTAATCTTCAGGAGGAGAGGCTGAAGGGATAGATTCTTCAGCATCAGAATCCTCATAGGGAGGAAGAGTGTATTCCTGATCAGAAGAGGAATCAGAAGAAAAGGAAACCTGATCTGAAGATTCATATTCTGTCTCTTGCCTAGGCCTTTTATCAGGTGAGGGATGGGAACCCCTGATCAAAGTAATTAAGTCTTCGGCCATTTTGAGCATCTGTTTTTTGGGCATGGAGGCCTGTCCATGAGGCTGTTGCACTTGTTTCTTTATCTTTAAAGGTGCTTTAGTCTTTGCCTTTGAAGCTGAAGTTGTTTTAATGTATAATTGAGTAGGTCTGAAAACAGCCTCAGAAGCCGATGCCTGCTCTGCAGCTCCGGACTCATCTGAGGGAACAGTCTCCGAAGGTCCAATACCCTGAGTTTCCAGCGGCCTAGTAGCAGCCTGCAGGTCTAAATTAGCGGGTGTCAGGGGCTGCAAAGGCGCCTCACTGAGAACCAGCGACTGGCTTAGAAGAAGCCTCGTCGTCAGTTTTGGACATCGGATACTTGTCCTTTTCTTTTTCTTTGCCTTTCTTGTGAATTCCGGTAGTCGGATGGCTATCTGATGATATCGTATAATTAAATCTTCTGCCAAAATAGTGTAATGTAAAATCGTACAGACGCTTAATAGTGCGTTGGTTAAATCTAGCACAGAACCGACAACTAGCAACGTCGTGGGTAAGAATGAAAGTCCTTATGAGGTATCTGCTTCCCACAAGAAATACAAGAAATACAATTAACTTTTTCTGACATCGGTCTGGAGCAAGAAAAAAGTTTCCCTAACGGAGTACTTAGCTTTAAATGAGGACTTCGGATCTGAAATTTGAACATGAAAATCTCAGGAGTCGACCGAACTGCTTCTGCTTCGGGCACCGCGAGGCAAGAAAGACTGAAGAAAATTGTGTCAGCTGCATATTTTATACCCCTGGCGCACTGACGTCAGGGAAGAGGCGACAGCAACCTACGCCGGACCTAGAGTTTGGAATTCAGGCCAACTGAAGGTAGCCTGCCAGCAGGATAACCCAAGTGTAATGACTGCAACAGTGAAACACAAAGAACATCCTGAGCTGTCTGTACACGTCCAAGGAGTGCAGGATCCTTTCTTTATTCTGAGGATTAGGGGAAAAAGGTTGGCAAATGGATGGATTGGTTTAAAGCCACACTGGATACCACTTTGGGCATAAATGATGGGTTAGTCCTGAGGGAAACCCTATCAGCATGGAAAATAATGATGGGTTTCACAGCCATTAGTGCCTGTAACTCAGACACTCTTCTTGCTGAAGTGATGGCTAGAAGTAAGGCTGTTTTCCAAGAGAGGAATTTTAACTCTGCTGCAGCAGCTGCAGGTTCAAAAGGCGGAAGCATGAGCTTCTCCAGTACAAAGTTAAGGTCCCAGGCTATGGTGGGAGCTCTCACCTCAGGAACTGTTTGATTAGAGGGTGAGAAAAGAGAGGTGGCTCAGTACTGTAATGAGCTGAGATGGCAGAGGCATGAATCTTAATGGATGAGAAAGATAGGCCTCTGTGGAGCAGCGCTGCTAGGTAAGCTAGGATTTGAGGTAAGGTGGGCACGTCTATGTCCTTTCCTTGAAAATGGCTCCAAGAACAATATCTTTTCCATTTTTCAGAATAGGATTTCCTAGTACTAGGCCTTCTGGCCTCAAGGATGACGTCCAGCACCTGTTTGCTGAGGGTTCCTGGTGGTGTATTCAGGGAATAAACCAGACTGCAAGGTTTAAGGTTTTTAGCTGTGGATGCAAAATCTGTCCTTCCTGCTGGGACAGCAGAGAGGGTCTGATGTAGGTGCCAGTGTGGCACTGTTGTCAGACTGTGTCGGAGTGGATACCAGTGCCGGCGTGGCCAGTATGGGGCAATAAGGATTGTCCTTGGTCTATCCTGTTTGATCTTGAGTAGTAGTTTTGAGAAGAGGGGCATAGGGGGAAAGGCATAAATTGAGAGGTTTTCCCATGTAAAGGTTAGGGCATCCACTTTCCATGCTTTGTTGTGAGGATTTCTGATGCAAAATTTGCTCATCTGATGGTTTTAGAGGGAGGCAAAGAGGTCCACCTCTGGTGTCCTCCACCTCTGGATTAGAAGTTTAAATGAGTTGGGTTCCAGTTTCCACTCATGTGGGTCCAGCAGATTTCTGCTTAAGTCATATGCCTGTGAATTTTCTTTGCCTGGCAGGAATTGAGCTTGCAGGTGCACTTGGTTGCTCAAGGCTGTGTTCCACAGGTCCATGGCTAACCTGCAGAGTGGGTAGGAATGAGTTCCATCCCTGCTTGTTTATCAGGAGCTGTCCTGGAAGGATAATGCATTTGAAGGCTGTCAGAGCATTCTGAACAGTTAACATGTCTTTTGATTGATATGCAGGTGAATTTCTTCTGGGTTCCATTTGCTTTGAATGCATGTGAGCCCCCCATGCATAGTTTGACGCGTCTGTTGTCAGGGTTTGGGCGGTGAGGGGTTGAGTGAAAGTAAGTCTTTTGTTGTGGTTGCATGCCTCTGCCCACCAAAGGAACTCTGCCCTTAGACAATGAATGATAGGAATCACCGTTCCCAGCTCCTGAGAATGTATGTTGACACCAGAGACTTTTTAAGTACCATTGAAGTTTCCTCATATGCAGTCTTGCATATGGAATCAGTAGAATGCATGAGGCCATGAACCCTAGGGCCTGCAGTATTTTTCTTGCAGATAGCTGGGTTTTGGTGGCCATTAGTTTGAAGTAGTTTCTCAAACAGATCTGTTTTTCTGGAGTGAGGAATGCCATCTGGGAAGCTGTGTTCAAGCTTGCTCCCAGGAATACAATCTTTTGACTGGGCACCAGTTGTAATTTCTTTTCGTTGATGGTGTACCCCAGAGAAGTTAGAAGTCTCTTTACAAATGCCAGGTGCTGAAGTAGCAATTCTTGACTGTCCACGTGAATCAGGTAATCATCCAAGTATGGGCAAATTTGAATATTTCTCTGCCTGCAGTATGCAATGGCTGGAGCTAGGCACTTTGTGAATATCCTGGGTGCAGTAGATAAGCCAAAGGGAAGTGCAGAGAAAGTACAGTTGTGTACACTTACCATAAATGTAGATGTTAGAGTGTATTCACTGTTGCAATCATCACATTTGGGTTATCTGCCTGCAGGTAGCCCTCAGCCGGCCTGAATACCAGAGTCTTGGATTCCTGCATCGGATGCGGTCTCTTCTTCCATGACGTCAGGTCATCAGGGGTATAAAACATGCAGCCAACACTATTACATCAGTTTTTCTTGCCCCAGATGTCAGGTGCCCCCACAATGGGAAGCAATTATATGTTATGGTACCCTTCCAACAAAAAGCAAATACACCAGAAAGCTTAAATACACCAAACAAGAAGGAAGGGTAGAGCCAAGAGAAGTCGGGGGGGGGTGGAGGGAGGGCAACCAGGACTACAACAGTGAATACACTCAAACATCTACTATTATGGTAAGTGTACACAACTGTACTATGTTCTTCGTGTTTCACTGTTGCAGTCATCACATTTGGGTTGATTCTCAAAACTAAGGAAGGGAGGAGGAAGTTAGAGAGCATTAGGGCCAGCTATTAAGCCCTGCCAGACTGCAGTGGCAAAACCAGCTCTGGATTTAGAAAAAATAGGCATGTGGTAATGCTTGCTGAAGGTATGTACAGAGCTCCAGGTAGCTTCTAGGATGTCCCTAGTAGGGACACCTCTGAAAAAGGCTGTAGAGGTACATGCAGCCCTGGTGGAATGTGATCTTATCCCCTGTGGGGTAGGTTTTCCATGAGCATGCAGTTTGGATGTCGGTTTTCTAGGCATGGGTCGAGTTTTAGGCGTGGATGAAGAAAATGGCGTTGGTTTAAAATGCAAGTCTGTAGGCCTGAATACACCCTCAGAAGCCGGTGCCTGCACAGCAGCTCCAGACCCATCCAAGGTAGAGACATCCGCAGGTTCCATAGTCAAAGAAGCATCTCGTGGCATACTGGACTCTGAATGGGTCTCAGTAGAGGCCTGCGAATCTGAAGTAGAGGGTATCAGGGGCTGCGAAAGCAGACTGGTGATTTGCTTAGCGTCAGTGGCGGTTTTGAACCTATGCGGTCTGTCTTTATCCTTACATTTTTCAGAATATCGGTAGTCAGATGGCTTACCGAAGCCATTTCTGGATATTTATACCAAGCACCAAAATAATTTGCTGCAAATATAGACCGATGACAAATAGTTTGGCGGTTGAACAAGGCACAAAACAGACAGCAAGGGATGTCGTGGTCTGGGTCTAAGCAAGGAAAGCAGTACAAATGAAAATCTTTATGAGGTATTTGCTTTCCAAAAGTAATACAATTGTTAACTTTTACTGACAGCGGTTAAGAGCAAGAAAAGGGACCCCCAATGGGGTACTTAGCTTTTTTGAAGACTTCAGTTCTGAAACTCGAAAACAAAAATTTCAGAAGTCGGCCAACTGGCACTTGCGAACTGCTTCTGCTTCGGGCACCAAGCGGCAAGAAAGACTGATGTAATGGCGTCGGCTGCATGTTTTATACCCTGATGACCTGATGTCATGGAAGAAGAGACAGCATCCGACGCAGGAATCCAAGACTTTGATATTTAGGCCGGCTGAGGGCTACCTGCAGGCAGATAACCCAAATGTAATGACTGCAACAGTGAAACACGAAGAACATCAAAGGTAGATTGTAATGTTTTGTGAAGGTATGGACAGAAGACCAAGTAGCTGCTTGTAGGATGTCCTTAGTAAGCATACCTCTAAGAAAAGCTGCAGAGGTAGACGCTGTTCTAGTAGAATGGGTCCTAATACCCTGAGGAAAAACCTTCCCATGCTGCAGGTAACAAAAGTGAATACAGTGAGCAATACATTTGGAGCTAGTTTGCTTTGAAATAGCTTTACCATGAGATCCAGGAGCAAAGCTAACCAACAACTGGTCAGACATCATGGAAGAAGAGAGAGCATCCGACGCAGGAATCCAAGACTCTGGTATTCAGGCCGGCTGAGGGCTACCTGCAGGCAGATAACCCAAATATGATGACTGCAACAGTGAAACACGAAGAACATCTGATAGTGCATAGAGCTTGCCCTGAAACGTAAATATTTCCTGCAAGATTCCCTTATGGGGATGTGCAGATAGGCTTCTTTTAAGTCTAAGGTGACTAGTCAGGCATCCTTGGCTAGCACAAGAAGTAGCTGTTGTAGTGTAAGCATTTTGAATTTTGGGACCACCAGGAAGTTGTTGAGAACTGACAGATCCAGGATAAGGTGCCAAGAGCTCTCTTTTCTGGGCACCAGGAACAGTCTGTAGTAGAAACCTTGTCCCCTTTGCTCTACTGGAACAGGTTGAATAGCCCTGATACTGAGAAGAGAAAGTACTTGCTTTTGAGCCTCTGCTCACTGGTTTGGAGGAAGGTCTGGCAACCCACTTGGGGATGCCAGTGAGTGAAAGTAGAATCTGTACCCCTGGGATACAATTTTTAGAACCCATCAGTCCTGTGTAATGGACATCCAGTTTTTTGCATGAAGGGCAAGTTTTGTTCCTAGGGGTGCAAGTACTTGGGCATGGCTGGGAGGAAGACAGAAAAGTCATTGTGAACTTTTTCCATAAGGGGGTGGCTTACCACTTCCTGTTTTTGAGGTGGGAGCACTCCATTGTTTAGATCTCTGCATACCCTGAGACTGTAGTCTTGGTGGTCCTGTTGTCCCTGGGTTTGGACTGAGAAGGCCTGGAAGGGAATGGAAAGGACCAGTTTTTAGAAGGCCAATGCCTACTGAATCTGAGTGGCTGTACCTATAAGAAATCTTAAACAGTTTGCATAGATTTAGCTTCTTCCTCCATCTTTTTAAGAACAACTTCTGCTTTTGTGCCAAACAACGTTCCTGGTTTAATGGAGCATCTAGTAATTTTGCTTTGACATGGTCTGGCAAGATTTGTTCCTTCAGCCAAGCATGCCTTCTCAGTACAGACCTAGTGACAGCAGCCCCCCTGGAAGATGCTTCTAAGGCATCAAAACCACACTGCAAAGTATGTTTACTAACTTGGTTTTCAGAATGCATTAACTCTTGTAAATCTTTATTTTCTGCACAATCTGGAAGCAACATTTTTTTTGTTTAATCAGTTCCATAATATGTTGCTGGTACTTTAACATGTGATACTGGCAATTCAAAGCCCTAATGGCAAGAGTTGCAGAGGTATATACATTCTTACCCCATCTGTCTAAAGCTCTAGAATCCCTGTCCGAAGGGGTAGGGTTTTTGGCTGTAGTAGCCTTAATGCCTTTAGGTCCCTGGGAAATGGTCTCTGGATCTGCAGTGGGGTTCTTAAAGAGAAATTTTTGAGAGTCAGGTACCTGTCAGGCTTTTTAGGTGGTGGTAAAGTATCAGGAGTAAGATTGGATTCCATGAAAACATCATCTACAATATCCAGGACAGGTGGTATAACTAGAGGCTTGTGCTGAGGCAAATCTAAAAATTCCCTGAGTCTCTTTTTGGACTGAGGGTAGTCCTGGCATTCCCAGTGGAAATGCTCTCTTAAGGTATGCAAGGTTTCACCAAAAGAAAAATCCTCTGGAGGGGAGGCAGAGGGAATGGAATCCTCTGCATCGGAATCCTCATAGGTAGATAAGGGTATGTCCTGGTAATCAGAGGGATGACAGTCATCGGGCTCATGGTCTGAAGAATCAGAAGGAAACAATTCTTTGTCTTTTAGAGGGGGAAGGCTGGCTTCCCCTAATCAAAGTTATAAGGTCTTCAGCCATTCTAAGCATTTGTTTCTGTGGCACGGGAGGTTGAGCATGCGCTTTGGTGTGAACTCGGCCTGAGAACTTGGTAGTTTTAGTCAAAAACAAAGTTGTCAGTTTAATAGGAACATCAGAAGGTCGGAATACACCCTCAGAAGCCGGTGACTGCACAGCAGCTCCAGACCCATCCAAGGTAGAGACATCCGCAGGTTCCATAGTCGAAGAAGCATCTTGCGGCATACCGGACTCTGAATGGGTCTCAGCAGAGGCCTGCAAATCTGTAGAAGTGGGTATCAGTGGCTGTGAAGGCACCTCACTGAGTAAAGGTGGACTGGGGACTAGCTTAACGGAAGCGTCGTCGGCAGTTTTGGACCTATGAGATCTGTCTCTGTCTTTATCCTTACGGTTTTTCAGAAGATCAATAGTCGGATGGCTTATCGAAGCCATTTTGGAATACGGTGAATGAGAGCGAAAGAATTTAGCGACAAAGATAGCCCGACGACGAATAGTCCAGGTGTTAATGCACAAAACCGGCAGCGAGGAATGTCGTGGTCTGGGCCTTAACAGGTGACACATTAAGAATGAAAATCTCTATCAGGTATTTGCTTTCCACAGGCAAGACAACTGTTAACTTTTTCTGACATCGGTTAGAGCAAGAAAAAAGGATCCCAAACGAGGTACTTAGCTTTAGAAGACTTCAGGTTTGAAACTCGAAAAAAAAAATTTCAGGTAGAGGCCGACCGGCACTTGCGAACTGTTTCTGCTTCAGGCTCCAATGCAGCAAGAAAAGCTGATGTAATGGCATCGGCTGCACGTTTTATAACCCTGACGACCTGACGTCATGAAGATGCGACAGCATTTGATGCAGAAATCCCAAGACTCTGGTATTTGGGCCGACTGAGGGCCATTTGCAGGCAGATAACCCAAGAGTGATGACTGCAACAGTGAAACACAAGAACATCTGGTTCCAAAAATATGGACAGCAGTGTAGAATGGACATGCACAGATGAACAGTAAGTCATGTGAATAGTCGGCACCATGGTGGCCAGCACCGAAACATGCAGTGCAGAACTGTTCACTACAGTCGGTGCTGATGAAGTTGGTTCCATAGGTTTTTTGGCAGTTAACATCGGTTCTGCAAAGTGTGTGGGAACAGAAGATTTAAGTCTCCTGTGTGCTGGAGCTGTAGGGACGCCGCCACCAAGAGACTCCTCTTCTTTCCAAGTTCAATTTTAGAGGAAGGGGAAGACGCATGAGATTTTGAAGTCCTATGCTGACTGGACAAAGCCTCATTAAAAGACATCTTAATCAGTCTTTGCAAAATATGTTTGTCTTTCCTTCTACAAGGACCTGATGACTAAAAGCTTGACAAATAGCACAATCCTTTTGAAAATGCACCAGGCTCAAGCAGTAGACACAAGATGAGTGCCCGTCAGAATTGGGCATTTTCCTTCCCCAATCACAACATTATTTAAAACCAGTCATCCCTTTACTTTTACCTGCCACGTTGACTAGTAAAAAAATATAAACGGCAGACAATCATACACACACACACACACACACACACACACACACACACACAGACACACACACCAGACAGAAGTAAGACGTAAAGGGGAAAAAAGGCTTCCAACAACAGTACGCCGGAACTACCAAGAGGTAGAGCCAAAAGGGATAGAGATACCAACCATGGTAGAATAGATACCACGAGGTAAAAAGGTAAATAGTACTCACTAACCAAAAGAAATATCAGACTCCAACTGTAACAGGGAAAAACGACCAGCAATAGTAGGGAAGAACACTGACGTGTAAAGGAAGAGAATAGTAAAACAAACAGAAGGTGACAAGTTACCTGTGTAGGTAGAAAAGGTTTAAGTAAATTTCAAATAAAAAATAATGAAGTTACACTTAGCTCAAGAGTTTGGCTGATGTGTCTTATGTAGAAGAGTGGCAAACGAGATCTGAGGTAATCTAGAGAGGGGCATTCTGGGTAGGGACTTAGCTTGAGAGTTTTTGGTTCTCGCGAGCTATTATAATGGCCGAGCCAGTTCTGAGAGTTGGAACAGAGCCCCATACATCAAGGATAAATGAAGATTGACATCAGCTCTTTGATTATCTGTCATGATCTGATTCATCCTCTGCAACCAGAAGGACAGAGTTCTCAAGTTCATCCATCTAGGATGCATCCTAAAAGAATCTCTCATACCATGGCTCCACAGAATGACTTGGATAGTACAGCTGTGTAAGTAAATTTACCCTAACATTAGATGTTTTAATGGATCATTTTTGCAGTGGGCTAAGCTATTAGTTTTACAAAGCTTAAAGGCACATTCCATGTTCTCCACCTGCCAGGAGAGTCAGCAAAGACATATATAAAACGCAGTTAGATCAACAAAAGCCTTAGACCTCTCTTGCCCCACAAATGGAGTCAATGACCCTGAAAAGCAGAAAGGCTAAAAAAATAATGTTAAAGACGATCAATTATACAGAGTATATACAACTACACCCTGGCAATACATAAACAACCAAGGTTGAAGGAGGGATGGAATGGTTACTGCAACAATGATCGATTAGAACATATACTGCTATGGTTAGTTTTCTTACACAACTGTACTATGTTCAACGTTAGATCATTTTTTTGCAGTAGACTAAGCTATTAGGATAGATTTACATAATTTATTTTCTCCTTCCTATATGCTACTAAGTTAAGAACCCAGAATCCCCTAGAGAATGATCCTAGCAAAATCTATTCTGCCTGCAGAATGCTATAGCCGGGGCCAAGCATTTGGTGAATACTCCGGGAGCAGTAGATAAGTCAAGGGGCAGCACAGAGAACTGAAATTGTTGAGAGCCTGCTCTGAAGCACAGGAATTTTCTGCAAGATTCCCTGATGGGGATGTGGAGGTAGGCATCTTTTAGGTCTAGTGTGACTAGCCAGGCAGGAGCTGCTGCAAGGTTAGCATTCTGAATCTGGGGACCGCCAGGGAGGTGTTCAGTTTGGACAGATCCAGGATGGAGCGCCAAGTGCCCTCTTTTCTGGGAACAAGGAATAGTGTGGAGTAAAAACGTTTTCCTGTTTGATCTGGGGGGCCAGGTTCTACTGCCCCTGGGATATGAGAGTTTGGGCCTGTTTCAATGCCTATGCCCACTGGTTTGGGGGAGGTTAGCCTTCCTCCTAGTTTTTGCTGAGTGAAGGGAGGAAGAGTCACTGTGAGTGCTTACCATAGAAGGTGGGCTTTGAACTTCCTGCCTTAGAGACAGAAGTTGTCCATTGTTTGCTTCTTTGTTGGCCCTGAGATAGGGGCCTGGATGGCCTGTCCCTGCGGGACTTACCTTGTCCCTGTCTGCTAGGTCCAGGGAAGACCCAGTGCTTAGAAGGAAAGTTACTGCTGAATCTGGAAGGTTGAACGTGAAAGAAATCTTTTACTGTTCACACAGATTTTGCTTTGCCTTCCATCTATTTAAGCACTTCTTCTTCTTTTTCCCCGAACAGGCGCTCCTTATCTAGGGGTGCAATCAATAAGTTTAGACTTAACATGAACAGGGAGAGTTTGTTCCTTCAGCCATGCATGTCTCCTAATAACAGATCTTGTCACTTCTAGGGTGTAATATCCACATTGTAATGAGTGTTTGGCCATTTGACAAGCAGAGTGCAGTAAATCTGCAAGCTCTTTTAAGTTGGCACAGTCAGGAGAGGCAGCAATCTTCTGTTTCTTTGGGTCCCTGTGTAATGACCTCAGGGTCTGCAGCAGGATTCCTGTACAGGTAATTGTGAGACTCCGGTACTCTGTAGTACCTGTCAGGTTTACTTGGGGCAGGAGGGTAGGGCGTCAGGGACTAAGCTGGATTCATGGAAAACATCACCCACCATTTCTAAAACAGGTAGGATGGCCAGGGGTCTGTGCTGGGGTAGGTTCAGAAACTCTCCAAGTCTTTTCTTAGACTGTGGGAAGTCTTGAGATTCCCACTGAAAATGTTCCCTGAGGGAGTGAAGGGTTTCCCCAAATGAGAGTTCCTCTGGAGGGGAGGCAGAAGGGATGGATTCCTCTGCAGCTGAATGTCAAACAGCTAAGGGATGTTGTTACTCTTCAAAAGCAGAATAATCAGATTCCACATACTCTTGGTCTGTCATAATTTCTGGAGAAGGATGCCTTTTGCTTTTAGGAGTAGAGGCCTGAGTACCTCGGATAAGGGAGATGAGATCCTCCGTCAATTTAAGCATTTGTGCTTGGTGTGGGGGAGCAGTAGCAAGATGGTGGCTAGAAGCACTTCTAGGCCTGACAGAATCTGTCGGTCTCTGAGAAGTGGTAGTCGGATGTGAAGACGTCTTTTTTGTCTAGATTCGGTAGTGCGAAAGGTCTCCTCGGAAGCTGGTGCCTGCGTCACGGCTCTGGACCCAACCGAGGCAGAGAAAGCCAAAGGCTCAGAAGATGAAGTAGATTTCTGGGCATATTGGACTCCGAAAGGGTCTTGGCAGAGGCCTGCGTAGATAGCGAGTCGGTAATCAGGGGCTGCGAAAGCGCCTCATTGAATTCCAGAGAACTGACAACTTGCTTAGCGGTAGTGTCGTCGAAATGCTTAGCCTTGTGTGGTCTGTCTCTATCGTTATTGCTTCGTTTTTTTGGAATGACCACAGATTGTTGGGTGACAGACGCCATATCGGAATTCAAAGATGGAACATAAAAATAATTGTCTACAAAAAGAGCTCTACGGCAAATAGTTCTCACATTAAAGAGGGCACAGAACCGGCAACAAGAGATGTCGTGGTCTGGGCCTAAATAAGTGATGCAGTAAGAATGAAAGTCTCGGTGTGGAATCTGCTTTTCACAGGCGAGACAATTGTTAACTTTTTCAGACATTGGTTAGTGTAAGGAAAAAAGGGTCCCCAACGGGGTACTTAGCTTTATATGTTTTCGGCTGAAACTGAAATTCTGGTAGCGAACAACAGGCACTCGTGCAAACTGCTTCTGCTACGGGCTCCACGGCAAGAACAACTGCTGTAATGATGTTGGCTGCTTTGCTTTATAGCACTGTAGACCTGATGTCAGACTACAGGCGACGGTAGCTGGAGCAAAAAAACATTGACTCTGGTATTCGGGCTACCACAGCAGGGATAACCTACAGGTGATGACTGCAACAATGAAACACGAAGAACATCTATCTGTATTCATTGGCCTTGATGATATCAGTGAACTGAAGACTGCAGCAAGCTTTTCCAGGGCAGGATAAAAGTCTTTTGAAAGTGAAGCCACCACAGTACAGTAAGGTACTGCTCTAGTGGAAAAAACAGTTAATTTAAAATATTTTAAATGCTGTATTGCTGTTTATAAATAGCAGAGACGGTAAACATGGATAAAAGGAGAGAGAAGATAAGCATTTAATGATATAATCCTGTTGTTGTCCTTCAATAGAATGCTAAGCCACCTGGGAAGAAATCCCTAACAGGCAAAGAGCTGAAGTCTTTCCTTCAGAATCAGGGATATAAGAAATTATCTGGCAGGCCTGAGAAAGAAGAGTCAAATATACCTGGACATATGGGTTTGATAACTGACATCCCTAAAAGCCAAGGTAGCAGAGACATAAGCCTGCTTACCTAGCCATTCCATAGTCCTGCTATCTTTATCAGAAGGGAGTAACTTAGCAGAAGGTAGTAACTGAGATGGCTTGCCAGATGCCACAGACACCAAAGAGGGGTCAGCAAGAGGACACTTGTAGAGAAATTTGCAGTCATCAAGCACCCTATAAAACCTATCAGGTTTCTTGGGGCCAGGAAGCTGGGAATCTGGAGCCTAAGACACAGTAGAAAAGGAATCCAACAATGCAGCCAAAAACAGGTGGAACAGCAGAAGGCCTAGAAAAGTCCATTTGCAGAAGCTTGTAATAACTCTTCTGAAACTCAGAAACCTGAGCACAATCCCATTTAAAAAAACTCCATCATTCTGGACACTGTCCCCAAAAGAAACCTCCTTGAAAGGAGTGTCAGGACTACTGGACTCCTATTCCCCAGACCCATAGTCCAAAGGAGAGGGGATCTGAAGTGAATATGCAAGGGATTCTTTATCTGAATCCACCTCCTCCTTAGAAGAATCCTGTTCCCTGGGTCTTTTAAGGGGAGTAGAGGACCAAGGGGTGAGCAGGATATCAGAAACTCCATGAGGAAGTTTCAAAGCCATAAGGGCATTAAACAACCTGAGTGAAATTCTGCCATTCACTCTGAAGATCCTTAGGAGTCTGAGAAACATGCTTTGTTTTTTGTTTCTTTTTCAAAGGGATATCCGCCTTGCAAAATTTAGAAGGCTCAGACTCAGGATGGGATTCGTAACTGTAGTCAGAACTCCCTCTCTAAACAAAATCTGAGGACCACCCCTAGGCTCTTTGGAAATAATCAGCCATGGTTCCCCCTGAACATCAGAAGCAGATGTCTGAAAGGCTACCAGGGATGTAAGTGAGGCAGGATCCACGCCGGCCTCCAAAACAGTTACGGTACAAAAATCCAAAGGCTGAGCTGTGTGATCCACCGGGCCTTCAAGAGTCTCAGAAGAGACATCCGGTGGAGGCAGCAGAGCAGAAGAATTGGACCTAGATTTATTGGCTTTTTTCTTTATGGACAGCTAACCTTCAGAGTGGGAAGTTCTTTCCACAGTATTTTTCGCTAAAAGCGTAAGACACTGGTTCTCAAAGTACAAGGCCAAAGAGGAAAGCCAACTACAGATATTCTTTGGAAAGAAAGCCTGGCAAATACAACAGGACTTATGGTCATGGGAAGCGCTGAGACAAAATAAGCACTGCTTGTAACTATCTTTATGGGGAACCCATCTCCTGCACCGGCATTTACCCTTTCTGGATGACATGAACCTCACAAGCAACACACACAAAAAGAAAAAAGATAAGAGCAAAAAACCCACAATGGGGCACTTACCTGAAACGGCTTGGTAAACCAGCAAACAAAGAGGACATTCAGACAATCAAAAGATGCCATTTGGACTAATGGAAATGAAGTTCTGAGGATGGTACTACTGGATGTCATCTTTATGCCTTATGCTATACAACGGGAGCGTACATGTGACATACAGCATACCGTTAAGCAACCTAAAGGCTTTGGTATACTTGCCAGACTTTGGGCCACCCTTGACAGTGGATCCCTATTGTAATGAATACTGCAACACTGAAATAGAAGGACATTTACTGTTGCATGGACCAAAAGGGAGTCACCACCACCTTTGGGAAGTCCTTCAGCAGCTTTAGAAAAATCCTGGATCTCAGGGGGAAGGGTGGAAAAGCACAGAGGAACATTTCCATCCACTGGAATGAGAAGGCATCCACTTTCTAGGCCTGTTTTACAAAGAATCATGGAGCATATTTTTTCTGTCTGTTTTGAAAGGAGGCAAACAGATCTACTTAAGGTGTTCCTCCTTAGATGGATCAATTCCTGGAAGACCCATGGGTGCAGTTTCCATCCATGAGGGTCTCTCTTGAGCCTGCTTAGCTTGCCTGCTACAATGTTTTGCTCTGACAAAATGTATGAAACCTAGACAGTGAAACTGAGCTGAAATACTAATGTGAACTCTTAACCTCCCAACCTGCACATACGGCAAGTGCAACGGCTTAGAATATCAATAGTAAATCCAAAAAACAAAACTGAGCCAGCACCAAATGTGTGGTATAAACTAAATAACACAATGTAATGTTTAAAAATACATATCACTGGGTGAAGGGACATAACTGCCGACTCCCATCCCAAACTGGTTTCGGCTAAACAGCCTTCTTCAGTGGAAGACAAAAATACATAACAAACACAGAAATAAAAGGTCCTTCTTATAAAGCAACAAGCAGAGCCTAACAAACAATCCCATTGGCTAATTCATAAGTGCTCATTCAAACCAGGAGGGAAAAGCCCCCCCCCTAGTTTAATGATCCATTTTTTTCTCCTTAATATTCAAAATGTTATGCCAACCAGCTTTATCCCTACATTTCCATATAATGTGATCAATAATGGAAAATCTGAATACTGAAGTACTATGTTTACAAGTGTGTTTATATAGGGCATTCGGGGTCACTGTTTAGCCATTATAAGAAAATGGATTACAGGAAGAATCTTCCACATCAAAGAACATTGACAGGAGATATATTAAGAGGATGGTATCAGTATTTAACATTTCTTTTTTAGCCAACTGCAGTACTAGGTGGGTGATATATTTGGCGACTTGCACATGCTCTGCGTTTTATGTGGGGCAAACATCAAGACCATTGAAACTCAGGATAGGGGAACATATGAGTGACATTAGACTTAAAAAGTCTACGAATGAGAATAAGAAGGACCTTTTGGTTCTGTGTTTGTTATGTATTTTTGTCTTTCAGTGAAGAAGGCTGTTTAGCCGAAACCGGTTTGGGATGGGAGTTGGGGGTTATGTCCCTTCACCCACTGATATGTATTTTTACACATTAAATAGTGTTATTTAGTCTATACCACACATTTGGTGCTGATTCAATTTAGCTTTTTGTTTTTTTTCTGAATTACTAATGCCCAGGCTATCGTTGGGTGATGTACCACATCACTTTGGTGTTGTCTATAATAACTTGCAGAGGTCCTTGAAACCAGAGTTATTTTTGGCTTTTGAACCATTTACAACTACCAACATCTCTCTGAGATCTATGCGTTTTGTCTGTCTTATTTGTTTGACAGACCATGAACATTTATGCTTTTTTGAGGCAGCACCCCCACTCAAAGTATGAAGCATCTGCTGTGATGGACTGAAGAGGTGGAAGACAGGAGAATGTGAAAACCAGGCTTCGAAAGAATTGCTACACTCACCACAAAACCTCCCTGCTTTGACTGGAAAGACTCAGGAAACGTTTTTGGTTCATCCCTATTTCGTCAGGGGAAAGAAAAACACTTCCCAGGGCAGAAATGGATAAGCCAGAAAACTTATTATATGTGAAGGGATGAAAGAAGACCTTTTTTTAATAACTTCATTTGAAATCTGAGACTGAGTAGAAGTTTCTAAAGACTTGCCAAAGACTCTTGACAACTGGAAAAAGGGTCTGCAAAGATCAGATATTCATTCAAACATGAAGTCTGCAAAAAATAATTACTGGTGTCAGACACTTTGTAAGCACCCCAAAAGAAGTAAATAATCCAAAGGGTAAAACAAAGAATTGATTTTGAAAGCCACATATAGATAATCTTAAACAACTGAAATATTTGCCATTGGGAGTGCAGTGGTAGGTATCTTTTAAGTGTAACTTTACCATGAAAGCTAGTAATGGGATAAAGGTAACAGGGACTGGAATGGGAAAAAAGAGGTACTTGGGAACATATTTTCTGGGAGTGCGGTGGGTTGCCAGACTTTAATGTTTCCCTGAGGGATGCACTGTTGGAGATGCTGGGTGGGTGGATTGGTGTGATGAGGCAGATGATTTTTTCTGAGCTATGATACAGAATCGGAATTGCCTAGACATGGTAAGGGCCTTGCTGTGTCTAATTATGGTGGCTGCCCAAAAAGCAATTACTAGAAAACGTAAATCAAAATCTAAACCAACTATATTACAAGTAGTGACTACAGTAACAGAGAGAAAACAACTGGAATTGAGATCTTTAGAAAAAAGTAGGAGTAAACTACATAGGAAAAATGGGAATTGTGGGAACAATACATACAGGGGAGGAATGAGGTTTAAAAGAAGGCCGGATTTAAATGAGCTATGTAGTGTTTGACTGAAAATGATTGGGTAGATTTATAATAAGTGATGTGTAATGTTTGCAACTGGAAGTGTGTTAGTAAGGTTTGTGATGCAACTAGGATTGTGTCGGTGTGGTTACTTTTCATTTATATAAATGTATGATTGCTTATATCATAAATGATGGTTTAACAAAAATGTTTTTTGTTTAAAAACAGGCAGGAATTGAATAATATGTAGCAATTTATGTGAAGTAAAATGTCTGTTATGTTAATTATGGTGTGATTACTTTTATATGAATATTACATGAATGTAAATTTGTGTGTGTCACAAGTGAAAATTCAATAAGGGTGTTTGGGGGGAAAAAAGCAGAACAAGGGTATGCTGGAAGATTTATATGATGTACCTATTATGAGGGACACGGTTACTAAACCGGGAGTGAATTTACAGTTACATATCCATTCATCACAACTGAATAATTTGTGTAATGCTGCTTAGGTTACGTGACATACAGCAATATATGTAAAGTATAAAAAGAAGTTATATACTCACCATGAAGTTCCATCTGAGTTGCTTTTCATTTGTCTTCACAGCCTGTGGGACACGGATCTGGGACAGATCCGACTCAGCCACATTTTCCAGCATCGGATCCAAACTCCGTGCTCCTCCCCTACCCATAATGCCCCTGTCTACCTCATCCCCTCAGATCGAGTTTGCTGCCAACCATAGCACCTCGACCTGACCAAAGGCCTAACCCCTTGACAGAAATACACAGAGAACACCATATGAAAGTCTAAGTTTTGCTAAAGTAAGGGCTATGTCTCTTCTATCCAGTCAACCATACAGCCCACACAAGGCAGGGGGAAGGAAGGAGGGACGGTTGAAGACAAATGAAAAGCAACAACTCAGATGGAACGTTATGGTGAGTACATAACTTCTTTGTCTACAGTTGTTGCTTTCATTTGCTTGCGGAGCCAAAAGATGCCCTGCTTCTGGACCGAAGATCCAACTTGTAGTGTGAAATTAATGTGTGCGAAGATGCCCAAGTAGCTGCACAGCAAATGTCATCCAAAGAAACTCTAGACCAAAAGGCAACTGAAGTAGCCACAGACCTAGTAGAATGTGTCCTGACGTGACCTGGTGGCTTGGCTGTATACGCCAGAACTATGTACTAAGAAATCCAATGAGCAATTGAGACCTTTCATACAGGTTTCCCTAAAAAGGGCTTAGGGTACGAAACAAAAAGTTGATCCGACTTATGAAAGGACTTTGTTCTATGCAAATAAAAATGTAATTGCCTACGAACATCCAGCAGGTGCAATTTATACTCTCCCTTATTCTGAAAATTCAGAAAGAAAACAGGGAGATTGATGACCTGATTACTGCTCGATTCCGAAGCCACTTTTGGCAGGAAAGAAAGGTTAGCGCGTAAGGACACCCTGTCCCTATGGAAAACCATACAAACAGGCTTAATTAATAAGGCTTGAAGCTCTGACACCCTTTTGGCTGAAGTAAGAGCAATCAGGAAAGATGTCTTCCAAGACAGAAATTGCAGATCCACCAAAGCTGCGGGTTCAAAGGGGGAAGAAATCAAGGCTTGAAAGACCAGAGTAAGATCCCAAGGTGGCGTTGGGTGGTCCTTGATTGGAGGCCTAAGTAAAAAGGTCCCTTTCAAAAAGGCTTTACAAAGCTTTGAGGAAGCCGAGCTATCTCCTATATGGAAGTTAGAGATAACTGCCAGCTGAACCTTAACCATAGAAAAGCTGGCACCCTGTTGAAAAATACCTGCCAGAAACTCTAGGATGGCAGGAACTTGAGCAGTGAAAGGATCTAAATCATGTTGAGATGCCCAAATCAAAAAAACATTTCCACTTACTAGAATAAGCCTACCTAGTGGAAGATTTATGAGCTGCTACCAAAATCTTCTTAACCAGAGAAGATAGCCCGGTAGTCCTAATTATCATGGGAACTGGAGCAGCCAAGCTGTAAGCTTCAGGCAGGCCAGATCTGGATGTGGACTCCCTGAGTGATGTGAAATGAGATCCGGAACCGGATCCAATGTCCAGAGAGGACACACTACATGACACCACAGTGAGGGAAACCATACTCAGTGAGGACAGAATGGGGCAATGAGGATGCTTGAGCTCCTCAGCCATTGAGCTTTCTGAATGAACTTTGGAATCAGAGGAGGATAAGCATACAGAAGACCAGAGGGCCAAGCATGAACCAGAGCATCTCTGGGGGACTCCCCTGTGGGGTGTTCAGAGCAAAAAACTCGCTGCACTTCGTGTTGGAAGGCGAGGCGAAGAGATCGCAGCAAGGCTGACGCCACTTTAGAAAGATCTGTTTTGCTATTGAAGGATTCATAGACCACTCATGTTGGGCTACCCCGGAATGTGCACTGCTACCAGAAAACGACCGGTGATCGCCCACTCCCACAATCTCATGGCTTTGTGGCAAAGGGGATAAGACCTAGTTCCCCCCCCATTTGTTGATGTACCAGACTACAAACATGTTATCTGTCTGGATGGCAATCGTCCCTAGGGGAAGATGGGCATGAAGAGCTTGCAATGCCAACAGGACCACCCTCATCTCTAGGACACTGATATGCAGGTTGGTCTCCAGGGAACACAACATGGCTTGGACTGTCCTTCCTGAGCAATTACCCCCCCCCCCCGAGTAGGGAGGCATTTGTGGTCACCGTGGTTTAGCAGGGTAGGAAGGATGAATGGGTGACCCCAATGAAGGTCTGGGGAATGAATCCACCAGAGAAAAGAATCGCTGCAGGCTCGAAACAGACGAACAGGGTGGGATAACAGAAGATCCAGTAATGACCACTGGACCGCTAGAGTCCGCTGGAGCACCCACATGTGCAATTGAGCTATGGGAATGAGGGTGATTGTGGCCGCAATGGACCCCAATGCCCATAGAACATATTCCGCTGGGGGAGTTTGAGCTTGAAGAATGCACAAGACGTGATGCTTGAGAGATAGAAGCTTGTCCAAAGTTAGAAAAACCTTGGTCTGAATGGAGTCTAACCAAGCTCCAATAAAATCCAGAACCCGAACCGGGTCCAACAGCGACTTGTTGATATTTATGGTGATACTCAACTGGTGGGCAGTCTGGAGGAGGAGGTCCCTGGCTTGGCAGAGTCGATACCTGAAGGGAGTGGAATAGAGCCAATCATCCAGGTCGGGGAAGATCTAGAAACCCTGCAGCCGCAGGTGAGCTGCTACCACTGCCATCATTTTGGAGAACACACTTGGGGCTGTGGTGAAAACAAAGGGTAGTGGCATTTTGGTGAAGGGGACTGAATATCCTCTGGATATGATTTACAACATCCAACGATCATCTGTGATTGACTTGCAGGCTGTTGGTGTAGTGAGAGGCAACCTCTGACTGCCTCCAGAGATGAGCAGCCGGGCAACCCTTCAGGGCTGCTGTGCAGGCCTGTCTGGAAAAGAATCCTGAGACCCTTGGTTCCTGGGACACCCTCTGCTGCTAGGGCAGCATCTGCCAAATCCCCCTCTGTCTCAGAGGGAAGGCAAGTCCTCAGTCTCTTGGGAAAAACCCTGAGACTTCCGGAACCACATCTTCTTCACCCGTCGCAGATTCCTGGAAAAGGATCATTGAGGGGTTGAGAATTGGATTCCGATGGCAGACTAGGTCTACCCGTCCTTCTCACTCTGGACCAATGTGTCTCGTACTGTCTTCCCAAAGAGAATGGAACCATCATATGGGGCATTTATAAAAGATGCCTTAAAGGGCTTTGAAAAAGGAACAAAGTTGGAGCCAGACATGATGCGTAATGGCAATGCCTGCCCCAGGCTCTCTAGCAGCACCTTCGGTAGCATGAGATAGGAGCCGCATACAGATGCTGGAAATGGAGATGAGGGTGGCCATCTGTGAAGAAAAGACCTTCTACTACTCCGCCGACATGGACCCTGGGGCAGACTCAGCGGTCTCCTTGACCAGGTCTCGCTGAAGCCTGATCACGTGTGCCATATAGTTCAGCACATGAACAGAGAATGTTGCTGAAAAGTAGACCTGCTTCCCAAAATGGTCCATGGTCCTAGACTCTCAGACCAGCGGATGGACTGTGAAGCCTTCCTGAGACAGTTCCTTCTTGGAGGCTTCTGCTACCACCATGGCATCAACCGGGGATCCCTTCTACCAATGCAGTTTGTCTGACAGTGCGCTGAGGATCTTATCAGGGCGTTTAGGGATAGGCTCCACTATGCCGGGTTCCTTCCATGCCCGAGATGTAATAAAATCCACAAGGGCATCTGTGGGAGGGGACACCCAAGAGGCAGAGGGTCCTGTGCCAAATGCCTCGAACACTGACTTGTCAGGACTGTGTTTTTGGGAAGACCATGGTCTGCGTTGGCTAAGGATTTCCATGACGGCTCCAAAGGAGACATTATCTGTCTGAGGGGAACCCTCCCCTTCCTCCAAGTTGGTGTCCTCCATGAAAGACTCCGATGGGGAATCTAAGTGTCTCCTTTTACAAGTATGTTTCCGAGGAACCTCCTCGGGGGGGGGGGTTCTCTGGGGAGGACTCGAAAACTTCAGGCTGTTCTCATGGGGGAACACCTCGGGAAGGAGAGGCAACAGGCTGTCCCAGAAAGGGAAGGATGGTGGAATCCGGACCAAACAAAGAGGAAGCCAAGAATGACTCAGAGGACGAAAGCGCCAACGGTCTCGCTGGAACCGAGTGGCCCCTCTCCACCATGTAGAAGGCAGAAGAAGAACGAACCCCCTGATGCTGGAACCATGATTGGGTCCGTGATCCTCTAAGTCAACAGGGGAGCAGGAGCTGAACCTCCAGGTGCCGAGACTCCGAGTGGATGGCCTGACTCCGAAAACTCAGCGCAGACATCATCCCTTCGGATCAGGCGTTGAGGCTAGAGCTCCGAGAGCCAGCCAGTTCCGAGCTAGTCAGAGCCCACCTGCTCAGGGCAATGGTTGGCGTTGAGGTACCAGGTACCATTGGCACTGACCCCTCGATGCCGAGGGGCCTCAGACCCAATGATTCTGGAGCCGGTGGTCAGATTGTAGAAGAAGTAATTGGCAAAAAATTGGATTGCATGCCCCCAGCCATGGAGGGGGAGGGGGCAGGCAAGACTCCCATCTGAATCTGAGTGAAGATAAATCTCTGCATCATCCTGTCCACCTCAGCTTTGGAGAGGCTGTGGGTGGACTGGGTGGAGAAGGCCACAGACACCGGCCTACAGAGGCAGTGGGAAGAGGCTGACACAGTGGAATGGCCCCAAGAAACCTCTGGCTCCATGGAAAAGCAGGTTGAACAGAGCCGAGGGGAGCCCGTGCCGGGTGAGATTTCGCCAGGGGCTCGGCCAAGGAAGAGTGGTTGGGGGACAGCTTCCAATGCCTATCCTGCTCTCTCTGCTTACGCTTCTCCCCGTTCCTGGTTCTCTTGCTGGGAGGTTGAGTCCCAGAGGCTGGAGCGGAGGAAGAAGCTGAAGTGGAAGCAGCAGCCTCCATGGAAGGAGGAGGATGGAGGCCCTCAAGTATCAAGCTTATTCCTCCTATCAACGCATGAGGGTTTAACCCCACGAAGATCAAGCAGGAAGAATCCAAGTATGGGACCCCTAAACAGACCATGCACAGTGTGGCCATCAGAGGGGCAAAGATTATGGCCACACTCTGTCCACTTCCGGAACCCTGGCTTTGGAGTCTTTACCATGGTTAATGGAAGAAGGGAACCCACTAACAGACACACACACCTAAAGAGAGCAAGAGAGGGAGAAGAGGGAAAAGGGTACAACTTTTCTTTTTTTTAAGAAAATTTAAGACCGACGCCTGAGAGCAAGGGTAGAGGAATATGAAAAGGAGATAGAAAAGATCAAGAAGACAAAATTAAATAACAGAATTCACTCATCAAAAGCCTGGAGCAATGGACCACGATGCTAGCAATACATGTGGCAAACAAGATCTGAGGAGATGAGGGAGACAGGGCATTGTGGGTAGGGGGAGGAGCTTGGAGCTCAGATCTGATGCTGGAAAATGTGGCCGAGTCGGATCTGTCCCAGATCTGTGTTCCACAGGTTGAACAGCAAATGAGAACAGCTTCAGATTGTTTGCTAATTTGCTAATACAGTTTGATTACTTTTGTATAAATGTAAATTTGCTCATGTCACAAACAATAATTCAATAAAGGTGTTTAAAAAAAGCAACAACATTTTAAATTTTGGGACCTTGACAAAAAAATTGAGAAAGAAAGGTCTAGCACAAGCCTCCAAGTTTCTCCCTTTGTTGGCACCAGAAAAATCCTTGAATATAAAACCCTTTGCCCATCTGGCAGAAAGGCAGTGGTTTTATGACTCCCTTAGATAACACTTGCTCCACAATGACAGGAAACATGGATGTTTCGTTTACTGGGCAGAGGTGAACCCCTTAAAGGGAAAGGGGCTCCCACTGCCAACTGTACCCCTGTTTAATGACTTTTAGAACCCATTTGTCTAAATTAATCTGGTGCCAAAGTGAAATATGTACACTTGGATGACAAACCTATTGGGGAAGCATGAAGAAAAATATTCTGACTTTTTGGACTGTCCTTTACTTTTAGAGCCTCTTTGCCATTTGGTTTAAAAAAATGTTTGCTGGCACCTGGCTGCTAAGATTACTTTTTGAAAAAAGGGCCTAAGGTCTAAAGAAAAAAAATATTTACTTTAAGAGTTGGAAGATTTGAGTCAACCCTTGAATCAACTTTCCCTTCTTGTTGAATGTCTTAAAGACTTCAGCTGCTGAAGGATCAGAGAACTTCCATGTCCAGTGGAGAATTTAAAATCTCAGTCTTAACATTTTCTGGTAGATGTTGAGAAGGCAAAAAAGCAAATTTTCCCATGACTGACCCAGAAATAGCAGCTCTGGAGACGGTATCAGCTGAGCCATAAGAACTCTTTAAAAAAGTTTAATTATACGAAAAGCAGATAAAATAGAGGCATTCAAAGAATTCTTCATCTCAGAAGAGGAAAGGATAACAGTTAACTTTTTTATGTTCTCAAAACACAGAAACTAAAAATTTAGCATGTGTGCCTGACAGTTTTAACTCTGAAAGTTAAAGTGGCAGACTAACCTTTCTAAATTTGTCAAAAACTTTCCCATCCTTGTTAGAGGGAATGGGATTAGTACTAGTAATCTGTTTAGCTGAATCAGTTTTAGATAAGGAAATGACTGCAGGGTCTGCCATATGGTTAATGTGCGAGTCTGAGGTATTTTGAATAACCTTATCAGACTTCCTTGGGGCACAAGGATGACTGGCAGGTAAGCTGCAGTCTGTCAGGAAAACATCCACTAAAACAAGAGAAAGAAAACAATAAATTACGGAATATTCAAATTTAACAAATCATAATGCTTCTATGAAGAAATACAGATTTCATTATCACACTGAAAAGACACTTTCATTTTACTTAAAAAAAATCCAAAAACAATACGGGGGGTGGGGGGGGGATCTGAAGCAATTCATTCTTCAGGTCACTCTAAAGCATCACAATCTCCCTCCAATCCCTGCTCTTCCAACTGGAAATCAGTGCCAGAAAGAGAAGGAACACTTTCCTTTCCTGTCAGAAAAGGAGCTAGTTACATTAAAAGCAGAAATGAACTTCACAGCAAATCACAGTAATACCTTCCCTGTCCTTAGAAACTGACATAGGAAAACAATGTTTTTAGTTTTCTTTCCCTGGTGACTCCCATGTAGAAAGATCGACTCAGGATATAGTCACTACCCCGGGGATCAGGCATACTTTCTCACCAATGCTGTAAGCCTTCACCACCCTTTCCCCTAAACCAGACAAGGCTGGTTCTCCCTTATGCAGACAGTATATGTCTAGCCTTTGGGCCTTAGTGGCTCCAGGTGCTAAACCAGAGGGGCAAGGAGAAAATAACCAGTGGTCTAAGGAACCAAATCTGGCCATAGCATAGTCACCTACTGACGGCTGAGGCTTGGAAGGAACCTGTCTGACACCCAAAGACTCCCAAGTAAGATTCTTCTTCTTCCTGCAGACAGGGGAAGGTGGAACAAAGGAGTCTAGCAACTGCTCCTTGGGTATGGCTTAGAAAGGAGCACTGAAGAGGGTAGCAGATCCTGTATGAGATGGTAAAGCTTGCTTGAAGTAAACTGGTTGTTTTTAGTAAGAAAAAACTGACAGGACAGAGCTTGACGATCTTGAGGGACCAACAAATACTTTACAACAGTATAAAACAATGTTTTATTTAATGCAGTTTGTTTATTTATTTAATTTATTTATTTATTTCAGTTTGATTACTGGGGAGGTCCACTGGGCTTGGGGGCCCATTTTCAGTGGAGGCCCGGGGAGAAAAGCTCCAACAAGGAAATACAACAGTTTAAATAGTTTGATTACAGAAACAGTTTCAATTAACATGCAGTATGACAGTATGTATTATAGATAACAGGTAGTTACAAAAGAATAAACACTAAACAAATTTCAATTATTGTTACGGAGGGAAAAAAAGGCTTGCATAATGAAAATACAAGTTTTACTGTTTTGTTCCCTAAGCTAAATAATTTTTAGAAAGGAATAGGAAGGTGAAATAGGAGGAGGTTAGCCTGGAGTAAAGGGAGAAGACTGTTTACGAGTTGTAGGCTGAGGAGTGCAGTTGCAGATTCTGTTTAAATAGAGGTAGGAATGAAGTTGGGTTTTGAAGTTATTAAGGTTGGTACACATCCTTAGTGATGAGGGCAGGGCATTCCATTTTTTAGCTAGGGTAAAGGATAAGAGAAGCTCACCTGCTGGGCGCTGGGGTTTTTGAACTGTGATCAGGTTTAGTTGAGAAGATCTAAGTGGTCTAAGGGGGGATATAAGGTTGTAGAATATTAGAAAGAGCGTGGCAGATAGAAGGGTTAACAATAGTTTGAAGGCTGTGGTGATTTGGATAAAGTTAAGTTGATTGGGAAGTTCGAGCCAGTTTAGAGAGTGAAGGGAGGAGCAGTGATGAGAAGAGGATTTGGCGTTTATGGCAAATCTAGAGATTTTGTTGTAGCATAGTCCCAATTCGGTGGTAAGTGTGGATGAAAGATTAGTGAGCAGGGGGGCTCCATATAAGAGGGAGGGAAGGAGGTAGGTAGAGGCAAGGGTGGAATGAGGAGAGAGGAAGTGGCTGTTTCTATACAGTAAACCTAGTTTTATGTGTGTTTTTTTGATGTTTAGCTGGATATGGGTATTAAATTTTAGTTAATCATCAATTGTAACACCGATAAGTTTGGTGGAGGGTACAATCTCGATAGAGGAGTTACTAAGGCTGGTAATGTGAAATGAGTTTTTATCAAGGGAGGAGGAGGATTTAGAGGGGGAGAAAAGGAGGATCTTAGTTTTGTTAGCATTTAGGGAGAGATGATTTTGTAGCATCCAGTTTTCAGTGGTTGAGAAGGCACTTTGAGTTAGGACTTGGAGGTCTGTTAGGTTAGAGGCAGAGCAGATCAATGTGGAATCATCAGCATATTGCACAATTTTGGTGTTAGGGATGGCTTTGTGGAAGTCATTAGTAAAGATATTGAATAGTAATGGGCCGAGTATGGAACCTTGAGGTACTCCGGTAGGGGTAGGAAGAAAAGTAGAGGAAGATTGGCCCCATCTCACAGCTTGGGACCTGTTTGAAAGGTAGCTGGAGAACCAGGAAAGAGTCTTTGGGCAAAGGTTGAGATTAGATAGGTGATTTAGAAGGTGGGTGTGAGAGATGGTGTCAAAAACTTTAGATAAATCCAGTAGGACAGTGGATACTATATTACCGGAGTCACAAGCTGAATTGACTGAGTGCAAGAAGGAGAGAAGGGCGGTATTAGTACTGTGTCCTGGGCAGAAGCCGTGTTGGGTAGGAGAGAGAAGTTGGTGCTTGGTAAGCAATGGAAGGAGTTGCAGGTGGATACATTTTTCTAGGATTTTGGAGATAGGGGAGAGAATGGCTATAGGGTGGAAATTTGAGACAGTACAGTTTTTGCCGCCTTTGTGGAGAGGTAGAATGTAAGTGGTACGCCATAGTTTAGGTACATAGGATGTCCTATTAATTAGGATGCTGATAGGTAGAGCAACAGAGTCAGAAGCTATTTTTAGGAAGGAGGATGGAATGTTATCAGGGGCATTGGAGCAGGGCTTTAGTTTATATAGAAGTTTCTTTATTTGGTCGGTAGATACTGGTTTGAGTTTGAAAGAGGAGGGGGGAGAGCAGATTATGGAAGATTGAGCAGGGAGGGGAGGAAGGTGATTGTTAGTAAATGTCTTGGTTAGCTCAGCGATGGAAGAGGTGAAGAAGGAATTAAATAGTGAGGCTATTTCAAGGTCAGATTTGCTAGTATCAGGACAGGGGTTGTTTTCAGTACCTGGTCTGAGGAGGGAATTGATGGAATTCCAGAATTGTTTGGGGTTTCTAGCATGTTTTTTTATCTTTAATGACTTGTTTCCTTGGTTAGGTTTCTTAACTGCTTATACTTGAGGAATATTTCGGGTTGCTTGTATTTAAAGTAGGACTTCCAGGTTTTATCCCTTTGGAGCATGAACTTTTTTGTGGCTTTGGTGAGCCAAGGGGAGGTATTTGCTTTAACTCTTTTTGTTCTTGTTGGAGCTAGAGAGTTAAGGACTGTTAAGAATGTTGAATTGAAATAGTTGACTGCTTCGTCTAATGGTAATATTTTTAGAGGGTTCCAGTTGGTGAGTTTAAGAGAGTCAGAGAAAGAAGTAGGGTTGAAGTTAGAGAGGTTTTGAGTGTGAGTGTAGTGAGAGTGTGGGGAGGTGGGAGTAGCTCGAATGGTGTAGGCAGGGAGGTGGTCTCCTAAAGCGTCAGGAGTGATGCCAGATTTTATAACTTTGTTTGGATGAGATACTAGAATCCAGTCAAGTATGGAGCCAGGGGGATTAGCTTTGTTAGGTCTGGTAATGGAGTTAATAAGTTGGGAGAAGTTAAATAGGTTGATAGTTATTGTGGGATTTGGGTTAGAGATTTTTTCCCAATCAATATTTACATCACCCAAAATGTAGGTTTCTAGCTTAATATTGGAGGAAGTCCAGGAGAGGATGTTTTCTAATGTATTGGTATTGTTGCCTGGAGGGATATAGAGACAAATGATGCAGATACTTTTATGGTTGTTCATTTTTAGTAAGCCAATTACTAGTTCAGCATTATTGAATGAAGGGATGGGGTTAGGGTAGGGAGTAATGGACAAGAGGTTGGAGTAGATTAGGGCAACGCCACCACCTCTTCTATTAGGTCGGTCAGATCGGAGAGAATGGAATCCTGGGGGTAGGAATTCAGAGTCATTAATGTGAGGTTTTAGCCAGGTTTCAGTGACAGCTGCTATATCAGGAGAGTTATGGTTGAGCCAGGCATGGAAGAGGGATAGCTTATTTTTTAAGCTTTGGGCGTTGATGGTGAGGAATTTGAGGTTTTTGTTAGTGGATTTCTTGTTGGTGTTAGGGAGATTTGTAGGATGGAGAGTAGGACCCGGGTTGGGGTGAATATCTTCAGCCAAGTGAATGAATGTGGGATGGAGGAGGTGTTTATTAGTTTTGTTTTTAGATAAAGGATGCTGGTAGAAGAGAGGTTTATGTTTATGGCTAGCATCTGAGCTTGGAAAAAGCTTTACTTTTAGGAGGAAGATTGGGTAGGAGGGAACTAAAGAAGCTGAGATGTTGTGGTAATGGAAGGTAAGGTGGTGTTGGAGAGTAAGAGGAGGGGGGGAGTAACTGGACATGAGTATAGCAAGTGATGTGGTATAGAGATATTAGAAGGAAAAGGAAGAAAGAGAGGAAAAGGATCTTGGGAGGAAGGGAGAGCATGGTAGTAGTGGTCAGTTGGAGGAAAGTAGAAGAGAGAGGTGATGGGGTGTTGGTAATGGGGGAGTGGTTAGAAAGAGGTAGGGGAGGGGACAAGGAGAGTTAGGATTGGTTGGAGGAGGGGGAGGGATGGATAGGGGGATAAATGTAGAGGTACTGGGGGCGGGCGGGTGAGATTTGGGGGCACGGTAGGGGAGCGGAGTGAGCTCGCAGGGCAAACGGAGCGGGAAGAGCCAGAGAGGTGGGAAAAGGGTGAAAAACAATCAGTGACCTAAGGCTGGATAAGGAGAATTACTACAGGGTGCAGGTAAGTGTTTTAAACATTGGTTTACAATGAAAGCAAGGATGTTAAGTTTGGTAAGAGAAGAACTCTCTGGAAGTACGTATGTAAGTACCTAAATCTGTGAGTGTAGGGCAGGGGCACCTTTGGGCAGAAAGTAGTAGAGCAAGGAAAAGGGAAAATACTGCAGTTCCTTTTATTAGGAATATGCTGCCACCTAGTGGTAAAAGAAGGGAGGTGCACACAGAGAGGAAAAGGTTCCTCTGAGAAGTTTGGCTACAGTGAGTAGATAGAGCTAAAAAAGGGAGAAGGACTGGGAACTAAGGATGGAGGGCTTGTGCAGTGACCAGTGTTAGGCTACTTTCACGCGGACCGGGGTAGAATGCTGCTCAAGGTTAGGAAGATGCTAGAGACAAAATATTTAATAGGTTACATACACTGAGTCTCTTTAGCAAGGGCGAGTGTCCCAACAAATTAATTAATAAGGCACAGGCAGGTAGTCCACGGACGTCTTCTTCTATTGGGAGGAGTAATCCCCTGTCTGGTCAGTGAAGAAGGGGGAACACTCTGGGGAGCAAACTGAGTCTCTTTAGCAAGGGCGAGTGTCCCAACAAATTAATTAATAAGGCACAGGCAGGTAGTCCACGGACGTCTTCTTCTATTGGGAGGAGTAATCCCTTGTCTGGTCAGTGAAGAAGGGGGAACACTCTGGGGAGCAACGAGATGCGGGAGCAGCCAGCTCCCAGTTTACACAAGCATTTACTAATAAAACTCCTCAATTAATGTCAGTCCCAAATTCCTAGCAAATAAACATAACTTCACAGGGATTAAAAAAACACTCGTTTTCCTCAGAAAAAGTAATTGTGGAATCTTTTCCCCAGCAGATCACTAGTTGACCATCAGTACCACAAAGCGTGAAGGAGAAGTGCACTTCAACAGCATTATCATCATCTTCTTTTGGCTGTTCCCATTAGGGGTCGCCACAGCGGATCATCTGTTTCCATTTCTCCCTGTCCTCTGCATCTTGCTCTGTCACACCAACCAACAGCATGAAAGTTCTAAACCTTTTGCTGTTATAGCTACCTTTTACATGGGACTCTGCTCCAGCTGCTGGCAATTAAACTGCATGAATGGAAGTGCCCTTAAGCTTTGAAGAGTTGGGTGCTTGGTCATATTCTTGGCAATATATAATCCTAATAGCTTAGGTTGCTGCAACAGTAATCTAGTGTTGAACATCTTGAGAACATGTCCATCTTACTGAATCTTACAAAGGTATTCAGACAAGCCAGTATCATCGACAGACAAATGTTGTCCACAGATGTATTAATAAAAGACATTTGTAATGCAGCCACTGCTCTGCCAGAATGGATGTTCTATAGGCTGGTTTGGTAAATTTTTGTTCCTTTTATTATACCAAATTTAATACATTCAGATAACCATCTGGAAACAGTGACCTTGGCTATTTTGGAACTCAGTCTGTTGGGGGCATAACAGACAAAGGAAACAACACTCCTCTCAGACTGATTTTGTTTGACTAAAATCAAATCTCAAATGTCTAAGAAAATCCATGTAGCTTGGCAAATATTCTATATTTTAGTAGTTTGGGTAAAATGTGTGACAATTAACTGAATGATTCAGATTTGATTCTGTAGCTACATTTGGCAAACAGGTTGGGTTTATTTGCAAGATCAAGGTATCTTTGTAGAAGGCCAGATAAGGGTGGGGACAGCAGTTATACATAGGGCCTGAAATTCTGAGATCCTCCTCAGAAAAGTAATGGCTACATGGAAGACAGCTTTCCAGGAGAGGTGCTTCAAATTTACCTTTAAAGTTAGTTCAAAATGGAGAAGAGTAAGCTTTTTGAACACAGAATACAAATGCTAGGAGGAGTGGGGGGTCTTTGAATGAAGGTCTAATTAAGAATGTCCCCTTAGGAATGCCATGCATACTTTCAAAAAAAGCCAAGAGATAGCGGACAGATGAACCTTAATGGAATAGTAAATAAGGCCTGTGTCAAAAGACAGTGACAGAGTCCAGGACTGTTGGAAATGGAGCAGAGAGAAGATCCAACTACTCTGAGGTGGCCCAAATGAAAAAAAAACTTGTCCATTTACTCTGGTATGTTTTTCTGGTACCAGGCCTCTGGACAAGACTTGAATGATCCTGAGAGACAGAGATAAAAACTGCAGTCAACTCAGGGATGTGGAGGCGAGGCCTGCTCAGTTAGCAAGTCAGAAGGCCAATGAAGGCTTTTTTGCAGATGAAGCCACAGCAAAGCCAACTATGTTTAGCAAAACCAAAATTGAACTATAAAAATAACCAATAGCCAATTGCAGCAAACAGTAGAAAATGAAGCTTAAGTACCATAACTGATAATTCAGCTACTTGTAAGTGTAAGACCCATTTTCACAGAGAATGCTGTGTGCTATAAGTAATCAATGGCCCTTCTATGACTACAGCTGAAAAAAAATGCATATTTCTTAGGTTTACAGGGGAACACTATTAGTAAATTCAGGAGTAACTATAGTAAAAGTCAGCTGTTGAGAAAAAAAGAAGTTATGTACTCACCATAATGTTCCATCTGAGTAGTAGTTCAATTGTCTTCAACCTGTAGGTTATAGATCCGTATCAGATCTGACTTGGCTGCATATCCAGCATCTGATCAGAGTTCAAAGCTCCTCCCCTTACCCATAATGCACCCGTCTCCATCCTTCCCTTCAGATCGAGTTTGCTGCCTAATCCAGTACTCACACTCAACTGAACAAGACCTTGTCACTACCAGAAAAGAGATTTCTGAACAACAGTGGGACAAGGGACATCCTGGGGTTATCCAACTTCTATGTACATACAGTCCACAACAATTCAGACAAGGCCGGGGGAAGGAGGGGGGGATGGCTGAAGACAAATGATGAACTACTACTTAGATGGAATGTTATGGTGAGTACATAACTTCCTTATCTGAAGTAGTTGTCTTCATTTGCTCTTCAACCTGTGGGAGAGAGTCCCCAGGTACTATACACATGGGAGGTCCTTAAGGAAGGATATTCCGGGGCACGGTGGAGCCAAAGGATGCCCTGTTCCTGGGTACTATGTCCAATTTATAATGTGAGATGAAGCCCAAGTAGCTGCAAAACAAATATCATCCAGTGAAACTCTGGACCAAAAAGCCGCTGAAGTGGCCATAGACCTGGTAGAATGTGCTTTTACCTGACCTGGCGGGGAAGATCCCCTGAGAGAATATGCCCAGATAATACATTGGGAAATCCAGCGGGCAATAGTAATTTTGGATACTGGTTTCCCTAAAAAGGGTTTGGAATAAGAAACAAAAGGTTATACAGATTTACGAAAAGCTTTTGTCCTGTGCAAATAGAAAAGTAACTGCCTACGTACATTCAACAAATGCAACTTATAATATCCCTTGTTTTGGAAATTTGGGAAGAATACCAAAAATTGAAACTCTTTCTCCATATTAGATCCAATCTTTCCTTTCCCTGTTTTAAAAAGAAGCTTAAATCTCACCTACTAAACTTGAAATTATGCCATTGCCTTGACCACACGTAATCTTAGTCTGATCTATTGTATAACCTGTTGCAACTCCTAACTTTCTTTCTCTGTTAGTAACTTCTGCTTAAACTAACCTCCTAAACCCTCAGCTCTACTACTATAGCCCCCTTTCTCCACAATATTTATCTCCCCCCCACTTCCTATCAATGTCTACACATTGTCCTTCTTTTGAACGATTATCTTTTTTTTTTACTCTTGTGTATGAAGTAAATTTTAGACCACTGCTATCAGTGCAACCCTTGATGTTCATAATTCTTTTTCTTTTGTTTTTCTCTTTATAATTAATTTCATACTTAAACTGTTATTTTTAATAATTTTTGTCCTGTATGTTTATCTTTGCTTATGTTTGCTGGGCTCTTTCCCCTTGGGTCTCCACTGAAAATGGGTTGCTTACTATCACAATGCAATGCAAACGGCTAATGACTTTTTTTTTCATGAATATGAGCTTCTGCCTCTTTTTAGGTCTTTTGATACTCTATACCTCAATGTTTGACTTTTGTATGAACTGTTAATTTAATGTATTCTATACTGTATGTATCATCTACTTGTGTGTATGCAGTGAAAGCTCTCATAACATGTAACAAATGTTCCATGTAATTGCCTGTTATTCTATGTATGTGTTGTTTAGAGCTCATCTCCACGGGCCTCCGCTAAAAATGGACCTGTGTCCCGTCGGACTTTCCCAGTTAACAAATGTAAAATAAATTAATTTTACAATTACTTTGTACTGTGATTGTTATTTAATATTTGTATACTGTCACTTTATCTTTACTTATGTTTGTTGGGGCTTTTCCCCTCGGGTCTCCACTGAAAATGGGTTTGTTTGCAAACTCAGTTGGACTAACCCGGTTAATAAATGTGAAATAAATAAATAAAATAAAATAAATAATTGATCATCTGGTTAATGTTGGCCTCTGAAGCTACTTTGGGAAGAAATTATGGGTTAGTACACAAAGACACTCGGTCCTTATGAAAAATCACATAAGGGGCCTTGATCGATCATGCTTGAAGTTCCGGCACTCTTTTGGCAGAAGTAATGGCAACCAAGAATGCAGTCTTCCAAGAAAGAAACTGCAAATCCACCGAAGGTGCAGGTTCAAAGGGGGGCGAAACTAAAGCCTGAAGCAGTAATGTAAGATCCCATGGAGATGTAGGATCCTTCACTGAGAGGTCTCAGAAGAAATGTACCCTAAAGGAAGGTCTTGCAAAGCTTAGAGGATGCTAAGTAAGCCCTATTGTTCCTCACATGAAAACTGGAAATTGCAGCCAGTTTGAACTGTGACTGCAGAGGAAAGTACAGTTGTGTACACTTACCATAAATGTAGATGTTCGAGTGCATTCACTGTTGCAGTCATCACACTTGGGTTATCTGCCTGCAGGTAGCCCTCAGTTGGCCCAAATACCACAGACTTAGTATTTCTGCATTGGTTGCTGTCGCTCCAGGACTGACGTCAGGTAGTCAGGAGTATAATAACAGGCAGCCAACGCCATTACATCAGTTTTTCTTGCCTCAAATGTCAGGATCCCCCCAAATAGGGAGCTAAGTTATGGTGGGAAAAAACACCACCAGTAAAAAGTAAATACCAATAGTCCTGTAAGGGGTGAGTAATAAACATAGAGAAAAGAGAGAGAGAGAAAGAGACAAGGGGGCTGGAGGGTAGGAAACCAGGACTGCAACAGTAAATACACTCGAACATCTACATTTATGGTAAGTGTACACAACTGTACTATATTCTTCGTGTTTTACTGTTGCAATCATCACACTAGGGTTGATTCCCAAAGCTGAAGAAAGGGTGGAGGCAGTCAAGAAGTGTTGGGGCTGACTAGTATGGCCTGCAGGACTGCTTTTGGAAAACCCGCCCTGGATTTGGAAAAGATAGGCAGGTGGTAATGCTTGGTGAAGGTGTGTACAGAACTCCAGGTAGCATCTTCCAGAATGTTCCTAGTAGGGACTCCCCTAAGGAATGCTGCAGAGGTAGACGTTGCCCTAGTGGAATGTGTTCTGACCCCCTGAGGGGTTAGTTTCCCATGGTGTTTGTAGCAGATATGGATACAGTGTGCTATCCGTTTGGAAAGTGTTTGTTTTGAAATGGCCTTGCCCCCTGCCCCGGTGCAAAACTGATTAGTAATTGGTCAGATTTACTGAAGGCTTTAGTCCCGTCAAGGGAGAATCTGAGCTGTCTGTGCACGTCCAAGGAGTGCAGGATCCTTTCCCCTTCATTTTGAGGATTAGGGAAGACACACTGGACACCACTTTAGGCATAAAGGAAGGTTTAGTTCTGTGGGCGACCCTGTCAGCATGAAAAACAATGAAAGGTTCCACAGCCATAAGTGCTTCTAGCTCAGACACTCTTCTAGCTGAAGTGATGGCCAGAAGCACGGCTGTTCTCCAAGAAAGGAATTTTAACTCTGCTGATGGTGCAGGCTCAAAAGGGGTAGTGTGAGCTTTTCCAGTACAAAATTAAGGTCCCAAGCAGGGGTGGGTGATCTCCTTGGTGGCCTTAAGTTGTTTGCCCCCCTCAGGAACTGTTTGATGAGAGGGTGAGAGAATAGAGGTGGCTCTGCGTTGTAATGAGCTGAGATGGCAGAAGCATGGATCTTAATGGAGGAGAAGGATAGGCCTCTGTGGAGTAGATCTGCTAGGTAATCCAGGATTATAGGTAAGGAGGGCAGTGCTGTGTCCTCTCTTTCAGATTGAATCCAGGAACAATACCTTTTTCCACTTATCAGCACAGGATTTCCTTGTACTGGGTCTTCTGGCTTCAAGAATGACTTCCTGTACCTGCTTGCTTAGGCTGCTCACTGGGGGAGAAGTCAAGGAATAAACCAGGCTGCAAGATTCAGGCTTTGCAGTTGCAGATGCAAGATCTGTCACCCCTGCTGAGTGAGGATGGTTGGGATCTGGGGTAGGTGCCAGGGTGGCACCAGTGACAGCCTGTGCAGTAGTGGATACCAGTGCTGGCGTGGCCAGTCTGAGGCAATCAGGATTGCCCTTGGTCTGTCCGGTCTTATGTCGAGTAATATTCTTGAAAGAAGAGGTAAGAAGGGAGGAATGCATAGATTGAGAGGTTTTTCCACTGGAAGGAAAGGACATCAACTTGCCAGGCCCTACTGTGAGGTGTCCTGGTGCAGAATTTGCTGAGCTGGTGATTGTGGGGGGAAACAAAGAGGTCCACCTCTGGAGTTCCACCATTGCTGGATTAGAAGGCTGAAGGTGCTGGGTTCTAACTGCCACTCATGTGGGTCTAGGAGATTTCTGCTTAAGTTGCCTGCCAGAGAGTTTTGTTTGCCTGGCAGGAATTGAGCTTGCAGATAAATATGCATGTCCAAGGCTGTGTTCCACAGGGCCATGGGTAGTCTGCAGAGTGGGGAAGAGTGGGTTCCCCCCCTACTTGCTGATGTACCACATAACTGTGGTGTTGTCTGTTTTTATTAGCAGGGGTCCTGGTGAGAATAGGTATTTAAAAGATGTCAGAGCGTGCTGAACAGCTACCATCTCTTTTTGGTTGATGTGCAGATGAATTTGACTTGGGCTCCAATGGCCCTGAATGCACTTGTCGTTCAGGTGTGCCACAAAGGCATAGTCTGATGCATCTATGGTTTGGGTCTGGGTGGCGTGGGGTTGAATAAAGGGAAGTCCCTTGTTGTGGTTGCATGCTGCCGCCCACCAAAGAAACTCTATCCTTAGACAAGGTATAATAGGTATGACGGTTTCCAGGTCCTGAGAATGTTGGCACCAAAGACTTAAGTACCAATGAAGCTTCCTCATATGCAGTCTGGCATATGGAATTAGTAGAATTCAAGAGGCCATGAACCATGGGGCCTGCAGGATTTTCCTTGCGGACAGCTTGGTTCTGGTGGCCATTTGAGTGAAGTAGCCTGTCGGATAGGCTTGTTTTTCTGGAGTAAGGAATGCCATCTGGGAAGATGTGTCCAAGCTTGCTCCCAGGAATACAATCTTTTGACTAGGGACTAGTTTTGATTTCTTTTCATTTATTGTGTACCCCAGGGAGGTTAGAAGGTTCTTTACAAATGTCAGGTGCTGCAACAGCTTTTTCTGACTGACTGCCTGAATCAGGTAATCGTCCAAGTATGGGTAAATTTGAATTTTTCTCCATCTGCAATAGGCAATGGCTGGAGCCAGGTATTTTGTGAATACTCTGGCAGCAGTGGATAAGCCAAAGGGAAGTGCAGAGAACTGATAATGCAAAGATCCTGCCCTGAAACTTCGGTATTTTCTGCATGAGTCCCTGAAAGGGATGTGCAGATAGGCTTCTTTTAGGTCTAGGGTAGCTAACCAGGCATCTTTGGACAGCATGGGAAGAAGCTGCTGAAGGGTGAGCATTTTGAATTTTGGTACCACCAGAAAGGTGTTTAGAATGGAAAGATGTAGGATTGGGTGCCAAGTGCCCTCTTTTCTGGGTATCAGGAAAAGTCTGGAATAGAACCCTTGACCTATCTGTTCTGCAGGAACAGGATGAATTGCCCTTATGGAGAGAGCAGAGACTGAACAAGAAGTTATGTACTCACCATAACGTTCGATGTATGTAGTCTACCTCACCTCACATTCTTACCCGTGGGTTCGGAGCCAAATGTCGGCTCTGACTCAGCCAACTTTTCTAGCTCGAAGTCTTTCTATTGGCTGGGCTAAGATGGTATCCCATGCTGCACCGCTCTCTATCCCCAGATCTAGTTTGCTGCGAGACCAGCACTCATGCTTCATGCATAACACCTAAGGAAAGGAAGAACAAACCAACAATGAAAGAAGCTCTGAAACCAGACGTAACCTCCAGATCCTCCAGGACGGGGGAAGGTGGGGGGATAAGTAAGAATGTGAGGTGAGATGGACTACATATATCGAATGTTATGGTGAGTACATAACTTCTTGATGTTATGTAGTCCGATCTCGCCTACATTCTTACCTGTGGGACAGCGTCCCTAGCACCTAAATCCTGGGAGGCTCAGTGGAAAATACTCCTGAGCACTGTGGAACCAAAGGAAGACCTGCCCCTAGATACCACATCCAACTTGCAATGAGTAACAAAGGTGTGAGGAGATTCCCAAGTAGCTGCAGCACAAATATCATCCATAGACAATCTGGCCTGATGGGCTGTAGATGTAGATACAGACCGGGTAGAGTGAGTCTTCACCCGGAACTGTAAATCTTTACCCCCTGAGGAATAAATGAAAGAAATACAACTGGAGATCCACTTGGACAGCATGACTTTGGAGACAGGAGACCCAGTTCTGTTTTCCGAAAAGGAAACAAACAACTGATCAGATTTTCTGAAGTCTTTCGTTCTGTGCAGATAAAAATGTAATTGTCTGTGCACATCCAGTTGATGAAATTTGAATTCTGCCTTGTTTGAGAACTGGGGAAAAAACACTGGCAACTCAATCGACTGATTAAGGTTACTGATTGATGCCACTTTGGAAAGAAAGGAGGGGTTCGGTCTGAGAGAACCCCTGTCCTTATGAAAAATCAAATAAGGGGGTTTGATTGATAAAGCTTGACGCTCCAAAACGTGTCTGGCTGCCGTGATGGCTACAAAAAAGAGTCTTCCAAGTTAAGAATTTTAAATCACAAGTGGCTGCAGGCTCAAAGGGGGATGAAGTAAGAGCCTGTCGAACAAAGTTTAAATCCCAAGGCATGACAGGTTCCGATACCAGAGGACGAAGTAACAGAGTGCCCTTCAGAAAAGCCTTACAGAGTCTATGTGCCATCAGACTAGGCTCATCTCCGACATGAAAGGTAGAAATCGCCACGAATTGGACTTTAATGGTTGTGGCTGCTGAACCCTGGTTAAACAGCATAGACAAGAACTCAACACAGACGAAACTGGAGCTGTGTAAGGGTCAATCTTTTGGGTATGTGCCCAGATTGCAAACCTCTTCCATTTACTGTAATAAAACTTCCTGGTCGAGGGCTTATGAGAGGAAGATAAAATATGAACTACCACCGGTGAGAAATTATGAAGCCTTACTAATGACAGAAGTGGAATAGCCAGGCTGTCAACCGGAGGGACCGAAGAGAGGGATGGAGCTGCCCTGACATGTGTGTCAGTAAGTCTGGTTGTGGGTCCAGAATCCAAGGAGTGTCCATGAGATAGGGATGGAGAAAGGGGAACCAAATTTGAAGAGGCCAGTGTGGGGCAATCAGAATCATTCTGCTTCCCAAGGATTGCACTTTCTGAATAACCTTTGAGAGCAAGGGGACTGGAGGGAAGGCATATAGTAGACCGGAGGGCCAATCGTGGACTACAGCGTCCCTGGGTGACTCCCCTTGAGGGGAGATCAACGTGAAGTAGCTGCTGCATTTGGCATTGAGGGGACTGGCAAAAAGGTTGCAGCAAGGCTGACCCCACCTGTGGAAGATCCGTTCAGCAACTTGACAGTTCAGACACCACTCATAAGGCATCAGAATATCTCTGCTTAGCCTGTCTGCGATCACACTGGACTTCCCCGGAATGCGCGTTGCCACCAGAAAACGTTGGGAAGACACTGCCCACTGCCACACTCGCATGGCCTCTCTCAAAGGGGATAAGACTTGGTTCCTCACAGATTGTTCAGATACCACACCACTGAGTGGATTGCAATAGTCCCGATAGGGAGAAAGCTCTGAAGTGCTTGCAACGCTAATAGCACAGCTCTCATCTCCAGGACATTGATATGCAGATGCATCTCGTGCTCTTGCCACGTGCCGTAGACTGTCCTGCCTAGATAATGCCCACCCTCAATCTGGGAGGCATCCGTGGTGAACGTGGCAATCTGGGACACCAGAATGAAGGGCTTTCCTGCATTCAGGTTGTCGGTGCAAAGCCACCAACTGAGATCCTGTTTGCACCTGTCCGTGAGTAGAATAGGATGAGGAAGAGGAAGACGTTGAAGAGACCACTGGGCAAAGAGAAGCCACTGAAGGAGTCTCATATGTAACCTTGCCAGAGGGGCTCGAAATTGAAAATGACTGGCTCCCAGCTGGAAGCGTAGGTGACTTCCGGATGCCCTGTCCATCTTAATGTGGTAGTAAGCATTCTTGAGGTCGATGGAGGACATCCACACTTCTTTTCCCAACAACGGGAGAATAGACTGCAATGTGACCATTCGGAACTTGGACCTTTGTATGTAGGTGTTCAATTCGCTGAGATCCAATATGGGTCTCAGGTCCCCTGTCCTTTTCGGCACCAAAAAGAATCTGGAGTAAGTCCCTAACCCGATCTGGTCTGAGGGGAACATGTTGGATGGCTCCTTTTTCTAGCAACTTTGAAACTTCTGAAGCTGCGGAATCCCTTTGACTGGGTGGAACATCCAGGATTTTCTTGATTGGAGGGGGATCTGACGAAAAGGGGATGACATATCCTCCGGAAATTATTCGTAGAACCCATTGGTCCTGGGTGATGTCTTGCCAGGCCTCCGGGTATAACGAGATTTGACCCCTGACTTGGCTCCGGAAATGCACAGTCGGGCCTCCCATCAGGAGCGGCGGTAGGGAGAACCATGAAAGGAATTACGGTCTCCCAAGTTGCGGGAGCCTCCTCTGCCCCTAGGGCGGCATCTCCCTGAATAACCACAAACTCCCCTGCCTCTTGAGGGGGCTCACCTTGTGCAACAGGAAAAAACCTCTGTGATTTCTTGAACCACATTTTGCCACCGCTCTGGGCCTTGGGATAAGGCTTAGAGGGAAGGGAAAAACAGACTCCTTCAGCAGACAGAGTTTTTTCCCTCCTGCTCGCACCTGGTGAGGGTGTCTTTCACCTTGGTTCTGAACAAAGAGGAACCATCAAACAGGGCATCGGTGAATATAGACTTGAAGGCCTCCGCGAAATGACAAAGGCGCATCCAGGCCTGTCGCCTAAGAGCAACTCCTGAACTTGCTGCCCTACTCGCTCCCTCGGCTGCATATGAAATCAGCCTCATGGAGGAGTTTACAATGGAATTGAGGGTAGACATCTGCGCGTTATCCGTCTGGGCCACCACCTCAGAAACGTTACCTGTAAGAGTATCCCCAAGCTCCTTGAGGAGATCTCTCTGGAGCCGTGTAAAGTGAGATAAATAATTCAGTGACTGTAAGGTAAAGGTCGCTGAAGAAAAAGTACGCTTCCCATACCGGTCCATGGTCCTAGACTCCTTGTTAGGGGGATTGATGGTGGAAGAAGTCTCGGCTAATTCCTTCTGAGTGGCAGCTGCCACCACCATGGCATCTACAGGGACTCCCTTGGACATAAATTCCTTACCAGGAGGAGCAGACAAAAATGTATTGGGTCTCCTGGGCACTGGTTCCACAGAGTCAGGGTTCTCCCACACCATTCGACAAACCAAATCCAGAAGCTCATCGAAGGGTGGAGATACCCAGGAGGCGGAGGGCTGAGCACCAAAGGCCTTCAGGAAGACCGACTCCTCCACGGAGGGGGCTTTGGATGGCCAGCCACCTCTGTTTCAAAATCTCTAGGATGTCAGAGAAAGAAACATCCTCAGAGGATGACTTGGGGGACCCCTCCAATTCCTCGAGGCTGGTATCTGATGTGAGAGACTCATCCTGGGAATCTATGTGCTTCCTCTTGCACGTCTTCTTTATGGGTGGCTCCTCAGGCAAAGACTCTGAGGGGTCCTCAGAAATGTGGGGACCACTCATGGGGGTACCCTGAGGGCTTGGGGCTCCGCTGTCTATAGATAGATGGTGATCAGAGACCTGCACCGGTGTAGTAGGGGACAATATGACCGATCTGCATGATGCCGCTGATGACCTAGCCAGCGCACTCCACATGGCCTCGAAGGCTGGTCCCCCCGAGTCCGAGGAACGACCAGCCTCTGAAGCCACGACAGGAGTCAGACTTCCCCGCGCCGAAGCACGGAGAGGGAGACTAGGAACCGAGGGGTGTCCCGAAGCCTCTCTCTCGGGTCCGACCGAAGAATCCTGAGTCCCAAATCCCATGGACGGCGCCGACAGGGTCGGAGCTGACGTCGGCACCGATAAGCCAGGAAGGGCTGTCGGAACCGACCTAGGGACATCACACGGAGCCGAGCACTCCAGCTCCGAAAGCTGAGATATGCTCAAAGGCGAAGTATCAAAGCAGGTTGAAGGATGGGCTCCGGAGCCGACTGGGTCGGAGCAGAGAACAATTTTGCCAAAACCGGTGACTGAAGGAGTCTCTGCACCACTCTATCGATGTCCACATCTGATAAGGTCCTGGAGTATTTAGAAGATAGAGAGGGAGAACGAGACCTCCTCTCCAAAGGGGAACTGCGAGGAGGTGATACTGGCCTAATGCTAGGCGATCGGCTCCGAATAGGTTCCAAGATGATTGGAGCCAACACCGGTTCCATAACAACTGACACTTCCTGCGGCCTCGAGGACAATGGAGCCGAGGATGTTGAAGTAGACTTTGCTATTTTCTCCGGTGGCTCTGAGGAGACTGATGGTGCCGGAGATCTCTTTCTAGATTTCGAAGATTTTGTCTTAGAGCTGGAAGCAGTTTCCAGACCCTCCTTGAAGGAGCGTTTCAGAAGTCCCTTCAAAATCAACTTATTCTTCCTTTCCTGAAGAACTCTCGGACTAAACGCATGACAGAAACTGCACAACTCCTGGAGATTGACTGCTGCCAGAAAATACACACAGACAGAATGTCCATCGGTAATGGACATTTTATAACTGCACCTAGAGCATTTCTAAAAGCCTGAGGGCTTGTGCTCCTTAGAATCTTTGGACATAGTTAGCCAACAACAAAGCACTAAAGACAAATAATCACTGACAAAAGTACCAACGGTAAAACAGTCACAAGGCGGGAAAAAACTACCACGAACAAAATACCTCAAGATCTCCAATTTAAACGATCCTTTGGCACAACACAAGGAGGGGAGGACTAAAACCTCTAATTTAAACGGTTTTAGACCCGTAAAGATTATAACACAAGGAAGCAAGGGGACAGACTAGGTCCTCTAACTGAAACGGGCCTAGCCAGTTGGAAACAGCTAGTGGGATATCACAGAAAAACGATCAAACACAACTTTTTCACCATACAAGACCAGAACACACAATAGCTATTAAAATAGCTTTTTGTTTGCAACCAATTCTCTAATGATGGAGAAAAAAGGGTACTTAGCCACAGCCAAGAGCGAGACCATGTCTGAGCTACACGAGCGGAAAATGAGATCTGGAGATAGAGAGCGGTGCTGCATGGGATACCATCTTAGCCCAGCCAATAGAAAGACTTTGAGCTAGAAAAGTTGGCCGAGTCAGAGCCGACATTTGGCTCCGAACCCACGGGTAAGAATGTAGGCGAGATCAGACTGCATAACATCTTGGTTTTGTGCCTCTGCCCACTGGTTTGGAAGGAGGTCTGGGAATCCTTTTGGGGTTGGCAGTGAGTGAAAGTAAAATTTGTACTCCTGGGATACAATGTTGAGGACCCATCGGTCTTTTGTGATGGAGGTCCAATTTTTTGCAATGATGAGTAAGTTTTCCTCCTATGGGCAAGAGCAGTTGGGCAGAGGTGAGGAGTGGAGTTGAGAAGTCATTGTGAATTCTTTCCATAAGGGGGTGGCTTAGCACTCCCTGTTTTTGAAGTGGAGGCACTCCATTGCTTAGATCTCTGCATACCCTGAGAATGTAATCCGAGGGGTCTGTTTCCCCTGGGTCTGGTTTGAGATGGCCTTAAGGGAGCTGGAAAGGACCAATGTTTCGAGGGACAATGCCTACTGAATCTAGGAGGCTGCACTTGCAGAAAATCTTTGACTGTCTGTATAGATTTAGCTTTTTCTTCTATCTTTTGTAGAACCTCTTGTGCTTTGGTGCCAAACAGATTGTCCTTGTTCAAAAGAGCGTCTAGTAATTTTGATTTGACATGGTCTGGCAAGGTCTGTTCCTTAAGCCAAGCATGCCCTCTCAGTACAGAACCAGTGACTGCTGCCCTGCAAGATGCTTCTAGGGCATCAAAGCCACATTGCAAAGTATGCTTGCTAACTTGGCTTGCAGAATGTATAAGCTCTTGTAACTATTCTGCACAGTCTGTACAGGTAAATAATTTTTGCTCAAGTCCCATAATATGTTGCTGGTATTTCAGCATGTGAAACTGGCAATTCAATGCCCTAATTGTGAGAGTTGCAGAGGTGTATACTTTTTTATCCCTTCTGTCTAAAGCACTGGAATCCCTGTCCAAAGGGGTGGGATTCTTAGCAGTAGTTGCTTTTATACCTTTAGGCCCCTGAGAAATTACCTCTGGGTCAGCAGTAGAATTTTTGAAAAGAAATTTGTGCGAGTCAGGGACTCTGTAGTACCTGTCCGGTTTCCTTTGAGCATGGTGTAAAGTATCAGGAGTAAGACTGAATAGCATAAAAACATCATCCACAACATCCAGAACTGGAGGTATTGTTTAAGGTTTATGTTGTGGCAAATCTAAAAATTCTTTGAGTCTCTTTTTGGACTGAGGATAGTCCTGGCATTCCCAGGGGAAATGCTCTCAAAGTATTTAGGGTTTCACCAAAAGAAAAATCCTCTGGAGGGGAAGCAGAGGGAATTGATTCCTCTGCATCAGAATCCTCATAAGCAGATAAAGGCATGTCTTCATATTCAGAAACCTCAGAGTCATCGGACTCTTGGTCTGTTAGAGCTCCTGGGGACAGATCTCTTTTTCTCTTAGCAGGGGATGTCTGGCTTCCCCTAATCAGCATAATCAGGTCTTCTGCCATTTTAAGCATTTGATGCTGTGGCAAGAAAGCAGGTGCTTGAGTTTGGGTCATTTTTTTAGGCGTAGCTCGTATCCTTGGCCTTAGAAACTCGGTAGTTTTAGACAGAACTGAAGATGCGAAATAAGTCGTCGGTTTGTGTCGAATATTGGTAGTGCAAAGAACATCCTTGGAAGCCGGTGCCTGTACAGTGGCTCTGGACCCATCCAAGGTAGAGATATCCACAGGTTCCGTAGTCAAAGAAGAGTCTTGCGGCATACTGGACTCCAAAAGGGTCTTGGTAGTGGCCTGCAAATCTATCGAAGCGGGCATCAGGGGCTGCGAAAGCACCTCACTGAGTGCCAGCGAACTGACTAGCTTAATGGAAGCATCATCGGCAGTTTTGAACCTGTGTGGTCTGTCTCTGTCTTTATCCTTACTCTTTTTTGGAAGATCGGTAGTCGGATGGCTTACCGAAGTCATTTCAGAATATGGAGAAAGAGAGTGAAAGTATTTAGTGACAAGAAGGGCCCGACGATGAATAGTTCAGGCGTTGTACAAAGCAAAACACCGACAGCAAGGTACGTCGTGGTCTGGGCCTAAACAGGCGACGCAGTAAGAATGGAAATCTCGGCATGGTATTTGCATTCCACGGGCGAGACAATTGTTAACTTTTTCTGACATCAGTTAGAGCAAGAAAAAAGGATCCCCAATGGGGTACTTAGCTTTAGAAGACTTCAGAATGATTCAATTCGGAAACGAAAACTCAGACCGAGACTCATGCAAACTGCTTCTGCTTCGGGCTCCTCGGCAAGAACGACTGATATAATGGCATCGGCTGCCTGCTTTTATACCCCTGATGACCTGACATCAGTCCTGGAGTAACAGCAACCGATGCAGAAATACTAAGTCTTTGGTATTCAGGCCAACTGAGGGCTACCTGCAGGCAGATAACCCAAGTGTGATGACTGCAACAATGAAACACGAAGAACATCTGACGCCTTGTTGAAAAATCCCTGATAAGAATTCTAACACCGCTGAAACTGGCACAGTAAAGAGATCCAATGCATGCTGTGAAGCCCATATAGAAAAACGTTTCCACTTGCTATAGTACACCTTCCTGGTGGAAGACTTCTGAGCTGCCATCAGAATTGGGGAAGATAAACTGGGAGTCCTGATAATCATAGGAAACGGAGCAATCAAGCAGTGAGCTTTAGATGGTCCAGATTTGGATGGGGAGTCCCTGATGGGTGAGAAATGAAATCCGGAACCGGATCCAATGTCCACGGTGGAGCTACCAGATGAGACCACAGAGAGGGAAACCAGACTTGGCAAAGCCAGAATGGGGCAATGAGGATCACAAAACTTCCCTGCCTGCGAGCTTTCTGAAGAAACTTTGGTATCAATGGTAGAGGAGGATAAGCATATAGAAGACCGGAAGACCAAACATGAGTCAAGAGAGTCTCTGGGGGCTTCTCCCTGAGAGGGATTCAGAGCGAAGAACTTGCTGCATTTCACGTTGGAAGGAGATGCAAAAAGATCACAGCAAGGCTGACCCCACTTGTGAAAGATCTGCTCCACTTCTGAAGGATTCAGAGACCACTCGTAAGGCATCAGGATAGATCTGCTGAGCCTGTCCGCAAGAATGTTGGACCATCCCAGAATGTGCGTTGCCACCAGAACCCGGCCAGTGGAGATTGCCTATTCCCACACTCTCATGGATTCACGACAAAGGGGGTAAGATCTGGTTCTCCCCTGTTGTTGATGTACCACACCAGGCATCCATGGTCACCATGGCCTGCCTTGGGAAATGAGGGGAGAAAAGGATATCCTCAGACTAGATTCGGGGAATGAATCCACCACTGAAGAGAGGTCCTGCACACATGGGAGATTCAGACAGGGTGAAACAACGGTAGATCTAGCAGGGACCACTGTATGGTAAGAGTGCACTGAAGTATCTGCATGTGAAGATGTTACAAAGGTAGGAGATTGATCATGGCTGCCATAGACCCTGACATCTGTAGTACTACTTCTGCTGTTGGAGATTGGGTTTGAAGAACACAAAGAACATGCAGATTCAGGTTGTGTATCCTGTCTCGAGTAATGAAGAATTTTGTCTGCATAGTGTCTAACCAAGCCCCAATAAAGTCTAATGTCTGAACTGGAGCCAAAGATGACTTGCTGACATTGATGGTGATGCTTAATCTCTGGGCTAATAAAAGGAAGGAATCCCTCACTTGACAGAGTTGATGCTTGGAAAGGGCAGTGAGAAGCCAATTGTCCAGGCAGGAGAAAACCTGAATGCCCTGAAGTCTCAGGTGAGCCACTACTACTGCTGTCACTTTGGTGAACACCCTGGGGGCTGTGGTGAGACCAAAGGGGAGTGCTCTGAATTGGTAATGACTGGCTCCCAGCCGGAAACGGAGAAAACTCTGAGAGCACCTGCCCATCTTGATATGATAGTATGCATCTTGAAGGTCGATCGAGCACATCCAATTGTTCTCCTGCAAAAAGGGCAAGATGGACTGAAGGGTGACCATCCGGAATTTTGTCTTGGCCACCGACAGGTTCAAGGTGGAATGACCCAGAATCAGTCTTAGGTCCCCCATCTTCTTTGGCTCTAAAAAGAACCTGTAATAAATGCCTAATCTGGACTGGTCTTGGGGGACGTGTTAGATGACCCATTTTTCTAGCAGCTTTGCTATTTCCAGTACTGTGTTCTCCCTGTGTGCTGTTGGAATGTCCGGGAGGTGTTTTGGTGGTAGAGGTGGCTCGAGGAATAGGATAGAATAACCTCTGGATATAATCTGGTGATTGTTGTGAATGTGAATAGGTCACAGTGAGGTTCCCCTAGCAATGTCAAAATTTCTGAACAGATTTGGGACCACTTGTGTGGCAACAGCAAGCAAAAGATAAACTTGTCCACGAGAAAGACTGCTTCTCCAGGAATGTTGACAGCAACCAGAAAGCAGTCTGAGAATGGAATCTATTTCCACAGCCTCATTTCTTCTTGATGTAGAGGGAATATGAATGAGTTCCCTCCACTGTGTTGATATACCATACTGCAGTCATGTTCTTGCAGTGCATAGGAATCACAACCTAAGGAATGGAGAGAGAGTATTGGAATATCTTCAGCATAAGAATGACTGCCCTCGTCTTGAGAACAGTAACCAGTTCCCCCCTAGCAGTGATCACACAACCTTGGTCTGCCTGCCATGAAAATCCTCCCCCCCCTCCACTCTAGGGCTAAAGTGTCACAACTACCACTACAGCACTGGGAAGATGAAAAATGCTGCCCAGAGACAGGCTGCAAAAATAAGAAGCCACCATATCAGCTGCAGGCTTCCGAGATCTAAACTTGGTCTGATGCAATATTCAAGCACAGAGCCATGGCTAGTCTGTAGAGAGGGCAAGAATGGGTACCCCCCCTGCTTGTTTATGTACCACATAACAGTGGTGTTGTCTATCTTTACCATTAATTGCCCTGGAAGAATGTGGTCCTTGAAGGCTGTCAGAGCATTCTGTACAGCTAATATTTCTTTTTGACTGATACGCAGGTGCATCTGACTTGGGTTCCATTTGCCCTGAATGCACTTCCCTGCCAGGTGTGCCCCACCCATACATAGTCTGATGCGTCTGTTGTTGGGGTTTGGGGGGCAGGGGGTAGAGTGAATGGTAGTCCCTTGTTTTGGTGGCAGGCCTCTGCCCACCAAAGGAATTCCAACCGTAGGCAAGGTATGATAGGAATCATTGCTTCTAGCTCCTGAGAATGTTGACACCATAGGCTTTTCAGATACCACTGTAGTTTCCTCATATGCAGTCTTGCATATGGAATTAGTAGAATGCAGGAGGCCATGAACCCCAAGGCTTGCAGTACTTGCCTTGCAGACAGCAGGGTTTTGATGGCCACTAGTTTGAAGTAAGTTGTCAATTGAACTTGTTTCTCTGGCGTGAGGTAAGCCATCTGGGAAGTTGTGTTCAAGCTTGCTCCCAGGAATGTAATTTGTTGACAGGGTACCAGATGTGATTTCTTTTCATTTATGGTATACCCCAGACAAGTTAGCACCTTTTGTACAAATGCCAGATGATTAAAAAGTATGTCCTGGCTTTCTGCCTGAATTAGACAATCGTCCGGGTATGGGTATATTTGAATATTTCTTTGCCTGCAGAATGCAATGATTGGAGTTAGGCACTTTGTGAATACCATGGATGCAGTAGATAAGCCAAAGGGCAGTGCAGAGAACTGACAGTGCATGTAGCCGGCTTTGAAGCGTAGGTATCGTCTGCAAGATTCCCTGATTAGGATGTGCAGGTAGGCTTCTTTTAAATCTAGTGTTACCAACCAGGCATCTTTGCCTAGCATAGGAAGCAACTAATGAAGAGTTAGCATCTTGAATTTTGGAATCACTAAAAAGGTGCAAGATAGAAAGGTCCAGGATAGGATGCCATGAGTTGTCTTTTCTCAGTACCAGGAAAAGCCTTGAATAAAAACCTTGTCCCTTTTCCTCTTCTGGTACAGTTTGAATAGCCTTTATGCTTAACAGAGAGAGCACTTGTTTTTGAGCCTCTGTCCACTGATTTGGGGGTAGATCTGGCCAACCATTTGAGGTTGGTAATGTGTGGAAGTGAAATCTTTATCCTTGGGAAACTATTTAAAACCCACTTGTCCTGGGCAATGAGTTCCCAGTTTATTGCCTGCAGAGCAATCTTTCCCCCTAAAGGAGCAGTCAGTTGAGAAGTGCTTGGAAGTTTTAAAGTTAAGTCATTGAGACAGTTTACCATGGGGGGAGTCTTACTACTCCCTGATTTGGAAGTGGGAGCCCCCCCACTGCTCAGTCCTGTGAGTAATCTGGGACTGAAGCCTGGGTGTTCTGCTGGTTCTGGGTTTGGACTGAAGGCCTGGAAGAGGCAGGAAAAGACCAATTCTTAGAGGGCCAATGCCTACTAAATCTTGGAGGCTGTACTTGTAGGAAATATTTAACAGTTTGCATAGATTTAGCTTTTTCCTCCATCTTTTTAAGAACTTCTTTTGCTCTGATGCCAAAAAGGCGGTCCTGATGTAAGGGAGCATCCAACAATTTAGCTTTAACATGATCTGGCAAAGATTGCTCCTTAAGCCAAGCATGCCTAAAAAGTACAGACCCAGTGACAGCAGCCCTACAAGATGCCTCTAGTGAATCAAAACCACATTGTAAAGTATGCTTTCCAACCTGTTCAGCAGAATGCATTAAATCCTGTAAATCTTTATTTTCAGCACAGTCAGGAATCAACATCATTTTCTGTTTAAGCAATCCAATAATATGCTGCTGATACATTAACATATGAAACTGGCAGTTTAAGGCCCTAATGGCCAAAGTTGCAGAAGTGTATACTTTCTTACCCCATCTATCCAGCGCCCTGGAGTCTCTATCAGAGGGGGTAGGATTTTTGGATGTAGTAGCCTTAATGCCTTTGGGTCCCTGTGAAATGGTCTCAGGATCCGCAGTAGGATTTTTAAAAAGGAACTTATGAGAGTCAGGAACCCTGTAATATCTATCAGGTTTTCTAGGAGCAGGAGGTAAAGAGTCAGGGGCCAAGCTAGATTCCGAAAAGGCATAATCAACAATGTCTAGTACAGGAGGGATAGCCAAAGGCTTGTGTTGAGGCAGGAGTAAGAAATCCCTGAGCCTCTTTTTAGAATCAGAGAAATCCTGGCTTTCCCAGCAGAAGTGCTCCCTAAGAGTATGCAGGGTTTCACCAAAAGAGAAATCCTCTTGGGGGGGGAGCAGAGGGAATAGAGCCCTCTGCATTATAATCCTCATAGGTAGATAAGGGTAAATTCTGGTCATCAGAGGAAACAGAAATTTCAGAATCCTGGTCAGAAGTATCATAAGCAAATTCAGTCCTAGGTCTCTTAGAGGGGGAAGGTTGACTTCCCCTGATTAAAGTAATAAAGTCTTCAGCCATTCTTATCATTTGTTTTTTAGGCATACAGGCCTGACCATGCGGTCTGGGCATCGTTTTTTTTAGGCACAGTTCTAGTTTTAGGCCTTGAAGAAGAAGATGGCGTCGGTTTAATAAGCAAGTCAGTAGGCCTGAATACACCCTCAGAAGGCGGTGCCTGCACAGCGGCTCCAGACCCATCCAAGGTAGAGACATCCGCAGGTTCCACAGTTGAAGCATCTCGTGGCAAACCGGACTCTGAATGGGTCTCAGTAGAGGCCCTGCAAATCTGAAGTAGTGGGTATCAGGGGCTGAAAAAGCATCTCACTGAGTACAGGCGAACTGGCGAATGGCTTAGGAGAAGCGTTGTCAGCAGCTTTGGACCTAGGCAGCCTGTTTCTGTCTTTATCTTTGCGTTTTTTTGGAATTTCGGTAGTCGGATGGCTAACCAAAGACATATCAGGATAATTGAACCGAGTACCAAAATATTTAGAAGGATAAATATACCAACAACGAATAGTTCTTTGCTTAAATAAGGCACAAAACCGACAGTAATGTACATCGTGGTCAGGGCCTAGGCAAGGAATACAGTATGAATGAAAATCTTTATGAGGGTATTTGCTTTCCAAAAGAAATACAACTATTGACTTTTACTGACATCGGTTTAGAGCAAGAAAAAGTTTCCTCGACGGGGTACTTAGCTTTAGTTGAAGACTTTGGTTCTGAAACTCGAAGATGAAAATTTCAGGAGTCAGCCGACCGGCACTTGCGAACTGCTTCTGCTTCGGGCACTGCACAGCAAGAAAGACTGATGTAATGACGTCGGCTGCATGTTTTATACCCCTGACTACCTGACGTCACAGAAGATGAGACAGCTACCAACGCAGGACCCAAGACTTTGATAATCAGTACGACTAAGAGCTACTGCAAGCAGATAACCCAAATGTGATAACTGCAAAAGTGAAACACGAAGAACATCTGTCAAACAAGTCATCACTTAACAGTCACTTGCACCTCTCTGCTTATGTGACAAACTAAGCCAGGAACTATACATCAAAACTTAGTTCTGCTTTTTCACCTAATTAAAAATAAATCAACAACCAGGCCCACAGAGTTCTGATATAGTCTGCCTTACTGATCATCCTCTGTGGTATATTTTACATCTAGCAAGAGAACAGATAAAGACAAAAGTAAAATGTTAGTACCTTTCACCATGAGAGGTCACTACAACAAGATACCATGCAGTAGAAAATGTACCTTGGTGGGCTCCTTTCTTGTGCTCCCTTGTACAGGTAAACCAGACTGAAGAAATGAACCAGGAACTGGAAGAGGACTGTCAGTATGGTGTACAAGTTAAAAATATTTGGCAGTGGTCGTTCTTTCGAAAGAGTCTTCAGAGGCTGTCAAAATACAATTATAAATACAAGTTATGCAGGACAGCATGCACAACACTTATGGTACAAAACAAACATTAAAGGATATCCTGCCATGAACAGCTCATACATTTTCCTATAAAAATATGACTTCCACTTGTTCCTTTCTTTTGTTGTTTCCCTAAACTAACATATTACCAACCACCCAAATCATTTAGTATTAAAATGGTGTCAAGCAGCACTTTCAACTGTCCTCTCTAGGATACTAAATATGGGGGTTAAAAAATGACTAGTATTTTTGTGCATGAACATGACAATCAACTAAAAAAATGCATACTGCTTGCTCTACTATGGCTGCCAATGTTTCAATGATAAAACCAGCAAGAGTTTGAAGTAATTTAATTTTGTACAAGTCAGTGTTTGTTAATGTTAAAATGTCTGTGCCTTGTGATACACGGGCATTCTACCCAGAGACAGTTCCTAAACAAGTTAAACTCTAACGAATATTGTTTAGTGCAACACTAAATATGTTTTAATAATCTACAACTCTAATTAAATACACACACCGACAACTCCTACAACATCTAAGGCACTTCTCCATCGCAGCAGTACCACTAACATACGTTGTCTCGCCTATAATCCAATAGTAAAACACACAACGAGGGCTGTAAAAACAAAGCACCTCTCCAACACCAAGATCCAAACTCAGAACTCTATGGAAACTGCAGATTTAGATCTGCAGTATTTTAAGATCAGTTTCTATTCTTAGGTTCCAGATTAAAATTTGTGCTGCACTACATCTGATTTGTGGATAAAAAGAAGTTACATCTTACCATAACATTTCAACTGGGTTGCAGATCTCCATCAATTCATCAATGATGGCTTTTGGTTCCATCTTCGGAACTGATCCGGCCTTATACCAAGCTCACACCAGCCAAAAACTCTTGAGCTGAGCTTTTACCCATAATCCCATTCTCCCTGTTACCTCAGATCGAGTTTGCCCTAATCAGTAAAGCAGAGACCATCTCCAAGCAAAAACCTTAATCCAGGAAATAGACCCAAAGTATTCCCCAGGAGCCTCTAGGAGGGGGAAGGGGGGTGGGATGTGATGAATGAATGAAGATCAACAACACAGATGGAACGTTATGGTAAGACATAACTTCTTTATCTGATGTTGTTAACCTTCATTCTATTCATCACTGATGGGACAGAGTCCCCAGCTACCTTATATCACTTGGGCAGCCCTATGGAAGAACATTCCTAAGCACCACTGACCCAAAAGAAGCTCTTCCTCTGGAGATCAGATCCAACTTGTAATGAGTGATAAAAGTATGGAGGGAAGCTCACGTAGCTGCTGCACAGATGTTGTCCATCGAAACTCTGGAGTAGAATGCCACAGAAGTTGCCAATGATCTGGTGGCGTGAGCTCTGACATTTGGTGGAACAGACTTTCTTTCTTGGTTATACATTAAAATTATCCAGTCTCTCAGTCATTTGGATAGAGTCACTTTAGAGACTGACTTTCCCATTTTTGGGCCAGAAAAGGATACAAATAACTGGTCTGATTTTCGGATTGTTTTTGTCCTAAATAAAATCTCAATTGTCTGTGGACATCAAGAAATGTAAACAATACTCTCCTTGTTCGAAAAATTAGGAAAGAACACTGGCAGGTCAATAGTCTGATTAACAGAGAGCTCAGAGATTACCTTGGGCAGGAAAGAAAGGTTGGCCCATAGTGATACTCTGTCCTTATGGAAAATCAAATAAGGATGCTTGGTACAAAGAGCCTGGAGCTCGGAAATGCGTTTAGCTGGAATAATAGCCACCAGAAAAAGAGATTTCCAAGACAGAAACTTGATGCCAAACGTGGCTGGCTTGAAAGGAGGCCATATCAAAGACTGTAAGGCAAGGTTCTGTGGGCTGCTTAACTGGGAGTCGGGAGTGAGAGACTCCTTTCAAAAAGGTTTTGCTTAGATGATGAGAAATTAAAGAGGAGTCACCAAAGCCATTATAAAAATTCGAAATGGCTGCTAAATGAACTCATATAGTTAATGCTGCGGTGCCCTCCTCAAAGAAGTTAGACAAGTACTGGAGTACAGCAGAGACCAGTGCAGAATATGGATCTAGTTTTCTCTGTCTAGACTAAATAGAAAATATTTTCCATTTGTCAGCATAAGGTTTTCTGGTGGATGGCTTATGCGAAGCCAGAATAATGTCACATACTGGAGAGGGAAGATTACAATGCCTGGCGATCATCGGAAGTGGAGAAATCAAGCTGTGAGCTTGAGACTGGTCACGTTTGGGTGGCTCAACCCTTGGGGATGAGAAATCAGATCTGGTTTTTATTCCAAGATCCAAGGTCCACGGTCTGCAAAGCAGATGAGGCTAGAGAAAGGGGAACCATACCTGTCGAGGCCAATATGGTGCTATGAGGATCATTTTGCTTTTCAACGGAAGAGCTTTCTTCAGAACTTGAGGAATCAGAGGAATGGGAAGATAAGCATAAAGCAGTCCCGTGTGCCAATCATGGATAAGAGTGCCCCTTGGGGACTCCCCCTGTGGGGGAATTAGGGCGAAGTAGTTGCTGCATTTGTGGTTGGATGGGGAGGCGAATAGGTTGTAGCAAGGCTGGGCCCAATGGCTGAAAATCTTTGTTGCTAAGTTGGGGTTGAGGGACCACTCATGAGCCAGGAGAATGCATCTGCTCAATTAGTCTCCAATCACGTAGGAATTCCCTGGGATATACGCTGCTATCAGAAAGCAGTTGGAAGCTATCGCCCATTACGAAACTCTCATGGCATCTCGACATAGGGCATAGGACTTGGTTCCTCCTGGGAAGGCTCGGTGTCAGAATCAGGGTAGAGGTCAAAATCTTAGTTTTGGTTATAGTCGGTGCCGATGAAGGTGGCAATGATGGAAATGAGATAGACGTTACCGAAACTAGTGCCGTAGATGCAGACTTCTGGTCCGGAGCAGAAAGTTTCAGAATTTTGGGTTTCAGTGGTCTTTCCTTCTCACCAGAGGGCAAGGAGGGAACAGAATGTGGCCTCTTTTTCTCTTTTCTAGGAGGGGGTAAACCTTCTGACACGGAGAGAGCCTCTGAAAAGGGCGATTTAAGAAGGCCCTTTAAAAATCAGTTTATTCTTATGCTCATTCAAGGTACGTGAACTAAAACCCTGACAAATAGAGCAAAGCAACTGTAGAGAGAGATGAGGCACTCCCAAACAATAAACACAGTCATCATGAGTGTCACTATTCAGCATTTTTCTCCCACACTTTAGGCACTGAAGCCTGCAGTGTCCTTTTTTTCAGACATTTTAACACCAACACAAACAATACAGTACCAGGAAAAACAGACCACAGCAACAAAAACAATATTACAACCACAGCTTAGTTAGAAATCACAGAGGAAAATACCAACAATGGTAATGAAAGATTAGCACAGTGGGTAGAGAGAAGGGAGTGTACCAGCAATGGTACAAAGCTTAACAAGGTAGTTGACAGGAAAGACGGTTGAGAGACTTAGCAATAATTAGGTATATGAAAAAATAAAGCAGAGTAAGGTATCACACTTTCCAATAAACACTTATCTATCCAAAAATATCAAAATATCAAAGACTTAGCTGAGAGCTGGCTTGCACATAGCTTTATGGCTATGCGGCAAATGAGATCTGAGGTAACAGGGAGAAGGGGATTGTGGGTAAAAGCTTAGCTCGAGAGTTTTTGGCTGGCATGAGCTAGGTATAAGGCCGGCTCAGTTCCAAGGATGGAACCGAAACCCATCAGTGAAGAATGAAATGAAGGTTAACAACATCAGATCTCTTATTCTAAAAAAAAAAAAAAAAAAAGCCAATTAAAAGAGAAAAATTAAAGACTAGAAGTAGCAAAGTAGACCAGTGGTTAGTGCTGCTGCCTCACAGCTTTTGGCTCTGCAATTTAGTTCCAGGTTGGAGTGCTTTTTGTGAGAAGTCTGCATGTCATCCTTGCATCTACATGGCTTTTTGCCAGGAGCTTTGCTTTCCTCCCACACATCACCAACATGCCATTAAGTGAGCTAGCAATCCTTCAAAGACCCCACAGCACTGTGTGCTGTCTGCAAGCACATCCATGCATCTTGTACTGCACTGATGTGTCATTCAGGATCAGCTGTTTGCCATACTCACTTTGCTTGTGTGAAAAGGCTCCAGCTCCTCCCCACCCCACAACCATGAGTTGGATAAAACAGGTACTGCAATGTGAATGAAAGAAACCCAACACTTGTGATTAGATACAGCTGAAGTACAGCCTTACTAAAACTTTACTTTTTCCAAGAAGCACTACAAAAACAAAGTCAACAATGGAAAACAATGACATCAATCAACAAACTCAAAAATACTTTTACAGGGGAAACTACCTGCAAATCCAACTTCTCTTAATATACTCAAACTGTATGATCTTGGGAGTAAGGGAAAAAGTAAAGTTGTATAAATAAACTCACCATAAAGAATAGTTGTATAAGAATTTACCATCATGACATATGTCCTCTTTTCTGTTGCAGTATTCTTTACATGAGGGAGTTGCCTGCTCAGGCAACCAGACGTTGGCCAGTATACCAAATTATTTTACTACGGTAAGGTATGCAGTATGTAGCTTATTTTTTTTTTTCTTTTTTTTTTCTTAAATAAATAATAATAAAAAAACATTTATTTTTTTATTTGTACTGTAATACTGTATAAAACCATGAAAATTGTCAGCAAATGGCAATACTTTCATATTACAATGTGTTAGTTAAACTACTTTTTACACCATGTAATTTTGTCACTATGTCAACTACTATGCACTACTAACACTAAAAAACTTAAATAATATATATTCTGTATATTTGAATGATATGGTAGTAGTAGTGTAAATCTATCATGCATAGTATAATTATATTTCTAGTAGCCGTAATGGTGTGAATTTTACCCTCATTAATCCTGAAATGGTGTATTGCCTAAGCCGCAGTTGCCACTTAATTTCTTTTTCCCCACTATGAGGTATGCAGTATGTTTGACGTAGGCAGCTACAGGACATAGGCCATAAAGGTGACATACCCACGCACCTTCATCAAAACTGAAGCCCCAGGAGGAGGGACAGTTCAAGGAATAGAGAGTTAATACATCCAAAAATCATGAAAAGTGGGGAAGGCGGGTGGGACAGAATACTGCAACAGAGAAAAGAAGGACATCTATCATTATGGTAAGTTTTTACACAACTATTCTATGTCCTTCTATCCATCTGCTGCAGTTTTCTTTATATGAGGGAGAGTACCAAAGCTCATGCAGAGAGGGAGGTGGAGTTAGCTGATGAATTTTCCAGGAAGCCATGAAGAATGGCCCTGGCAAACCTAGCCCTAGATCTGGAGACTGAATCCAGCTTGTCATGTTTGGTAAAAGTGGGGACAGAGGTCCAGGTAGCTGATTCTAGGATAGAGTTGGTGTCTAGTCCTTTGAAAAAAGCACCAAAGGAAGCTACTGCTCTGGTAGAGTGAGCTTTGACTTGAGCATGGAGGGGGTTTCCCACAGTAGGCATAGCAGAAGGTAATGGTTTTGGAAATCCAGTTGGAAATTACCTGTTTGGACACAGGAAGTCCTAGAGTCCTGGGGTGGAATGAAACAAACAGCTGATCTAATTTCCTAATAGATTTTATTTTGTGAAAGTAAAATCTGAGTTATATATGAACATCAAGTATGTGCAAAATCTTCCCATTAGTGTTTTGGGGAGAAGGGAAAACATTGTTAAGTGTATAGTCTGGTTTAAGGACAGCTCATTAACAACTTTGGGCATAGAGATGAGATTGGTGTGAAGGAGATCCTGTCTTTGTGGAGGATCAAAAACGGGGGAAGCGGCCATCATGGCCTGGAGCTCAGAGACCCTTCTGGCAGAAGGTATGACTAGCAGCAAGACAGTTTTCCAGGTGCAGTCTTTTAAGGAGCTAGAGGAAACTGTCACGAAGGGTACAAGGGTCAGTTTCTCGAGCACAACGTTTAGGTCCCAGGGAGGGGCCACAGGCCTCCTGGGAGGTCTAATGTGGAGACACCTTTGAGGAACTGTTTGGCCTCAAATCTAAAAGCTAAAGGGGGGGGGGGGCAGACTTGCAGAAATTCCTGACAAATACGCTTTCACAGATGAATAAGCTAAGCCAGAATTGATCAACTCAAACAGGTAAGAAAGGGGTCCAAATGGACCGATGAAAATTCAGCAAGCAAAGGAGAGTAGTATAGTGCTGAAACTGACTTCATCCTTAAGTCTTGGCAAGTACCTTCATGAGGTGGACTCCATTTTCACAAAACCTCACCAAGGTGACATTGATATATAGACTATTTGTATAGCATATATCATGGATAGAAATAAATCAAAAACAAAAAAAGAGAGCTGGGTGCGCAAGACCCAGGATAAAAAGTGCCAAATTCTGGTAGGTGCACTAGTGCCAGGACTGGAAAAGATGACAGCATAGAATCCTCAAAACACGAAAACAGTACTACAATGGGGCCAGGCCAAGCCCAGGGGGAAGATGGCCCCACCCTGTTATAAAAGGAAGTAGAAGTCCACAAAAACTGATAGGCCAAAGAAGAGCCATAAGGATGATAAAGTGGACTATTTAGGATAAGAAATAAATTATGTATTGTTACTACTATGTAAAAAGCCCAGACTTTCCAGACACAAGATATACAAAACGATTAAGAGAGAAATTAGAGGAAAGAAAAACACTTCAAGTCCGCAAGAAAAATTGTCAGAAGCTTCAAATGATAATTTGTGTTCATTAATAGAACAGATTTGTGAAAAACAGTACATAGATCAAGAAACCTTGATCTGTTTGGAAAAAGCATTGGAGGAAGTACGAAAATATAAACCACAAAACCAACAGATATTGGAAAAGTATAAAAAACAAATATGGACATGGGAAATAAAGAGAGATCTGATATGGTGCAATATTTATGCAAAGGAGAAAGCCAAATTAATCAATGTAAAGAAGGTAGCCCCAAAGATATTTGAAGAGAAATACAGGCAACGGCAACTGGTTATGGAAAATTTCACAATAAAAAAATATCACAAAGATGGAATGTAAAAAAGAAGATCAGTAAAGTAAAAGTTAAAAAAATAGAAGTTGAAGTTATGGAGTGCCTGCAAAGTGAAAGATGTGATGTAGAAGGTCTAACACAGGTTACATCACAGCAGGATGGAGCGAGTTCCCAAAGCAGGAAGAAACCGGAAGATCAGGAAACATCTGAAGAAGAGATATGGACATGGGAAAGAAAAAGAGATTTAACATGGTGTAATATTTATGCAAAGGAGAAAGCAAAACTAACCAATACAAAAAGAGCAGCACCAAAGATATTTGAAGAGAAACACAGACAAAGGAATCCGGACATGGAAAACTTTACAGTACAAAAAAATAAGACGGCAAAGAGGAACAGTAGAAAAGGATACTGGTAATGGAGAAGTTAAAGAAATAGAAACTGAGGTTATGGAGTACCTGCAAAGTGAAGGATTTAGTGTAGAAAATCTAATTCAGAAAGCACCACCACAACAGGATAGAGTAATAGAGTAATGGACATCCAAATTAAGGGGAAAACTGTAGAGCAGGAAGGAATTGGTCAGGTGCCGTATGAAGATAATTTGGAGCCTTCCACAGGAAACCAGTATAAATGCTCACTTGAAGCAAGACAGCAAGGGAAGGAACAAGAAACTGTGGAAACTCTGATGCTGTCAATGTTGAGGAGTGATAGGCCAGTGAATTCGCATATGATAGAGCAACGGACGGCACAGGATGAAACTGAAGAGAGCGTGTCACAGGAAGATGATATAGAACCTTCTATAGAATGCCTGCAGGAATTGGAAAACAAGGAATGTGCCCTCAGTTTGGAAGAAAATGAGCTAAGAGAAGAGTTGCTTGATTTAATAGACACGGACAGACGTATCAAAATCAATGAAAGAAGTAGACTGCAGAAGGTTAACAAAACTCAAAAAGTCAGAAGTCTGATAAAACAAATGAACACAGTAATTAGGACTGCTCAGAGTTTCATGTGATATAACAGAAGTAAACAGGTTATATTACTGTGCAGCTAAATTAATAACTGATATAGTTCTACCACAAGAACACAGGATTGTGAGGGAAAGGAAGAGGAGAAATCGAATACCATCATGGAAATATCGAATAGACAAAATTATAAAACAAGACATGAAGTTATCACTGTTAGAAGACTATAGAAGAGGGACTAGATCAACAAAAATACCAAGAAAGATAGATGTGATAAAAGCAATGCGCAATATTAGAACAGATCAGGATCTATCACGCACTATTGCAAATAACAAACTAAAAATTTCAGCACAGGTGGAAAAACTTAGAAGATAAATATAAAGGAAACGTGCAAAATAAGCACTTTATTGATGACCCAAAAAGGTTTTATAGAGAACTGGGGAAATAAGGTTAAAGGAACTGAAAGATCACCAAAAAAAAAGAAGAAATAGATACATTTTGAAGAAGTATCTACGAAGATCCTGTGAAACATAACATAGATGCTAAATGGATAGAAGAAGTAAAAGAAAGAATAAGAAGTTTAAAGGTACAGGATATGAAATGGGATGAAATAACAGCTACAGAGATTGAAACATAGTTAAGAAAAGCCTCTAACTGGAAAACCCCAGGCCCAGATGCAGTACCTAACTTCTGGTTAAAAGTATTAACATCTTTGCACAAAGATTTAGCCACGAGTAAGAACTATTTATACGGGCACCGAGAACAGACACCAACCTGGCTAACAGGAAAAACAATGCTCCTACTTAAGAGCAAGCTGCCCTAAAAATTACAGACCAATAACTTGTCTTCCGATGATGTATAAACTATAGATGAGAACTGATGCCGACAGAGTTTATAGTCATTTAGAAGAAAACTCAATTACGGCAGTAGAACAAAAGGGCAATAAAAGGAAGTCATATGGAACAAACGATCATTTGTCATTAAATAAAGTCATAGTGGAGAAAGTACAGTTTTGTACCTACCATAAATGTAGATGTCCGATAGATATGCAACTGCAGTCCTGACATATGGGTTGTCCTGCCTCAGGCAGCCCTTCGGTCGGCCGGATTCCAAAGTCTGGGTCCGGCGTCGGCTGATGTCGCCTCTTCCCTGATGTCAGAGCAGCTGGGGTATAAAAGCATCAGCCGACGCCATCTTCTTCAGTGTTTCTTGCCCTAGATGCCAGGTGCCCTCCAAGGAAGGCTAAATTTAGAGAATGGAGAAAAATTCCAGACATGCACAACAGTACTAAACAGATACACCATAACAGATATCCCCAGCTAATTTGAAAAAGGGGGAGTGGACCCAAAAAAGAGGATTACAGAGGGGTAGGAGGGAGGGAAAACCTGACTGCAGTTGCATATCTATCGGACATCTACATTTATGGTAGGTACAAAACTGTACTATGTCCTTCAAGAATGCAACTGCAGTCCTGACATATGGGTTGAATACCATAGCCAAGCTGGGGGTGGTAGGATCTAAGATAAGGATGGTGTAGCTAAAATGCCCTGCAGGACTGCAGAAACAAAGCCTGCTCGGGATCTGGAATATAAAGGCAGGTTGTAATGTTTGGAAAATGTATGCACGGAGCTCCATGTAGCAGCTTCTAGAATGTCCTTTGTAGCCACCCCTCTTAGAAAGGCTGTGGAGGTGGCTGTAGCTCTGGTGGAGTGTGGCCTGACATTGGCTGGCACACCTTTTCCATGGAAAGAGTAGCAGAATCTGATGCAGTCTCCAATCCATTTTGAAATTGTTTGTTTGGAAATTGCCTTTCCTTGTACTCCAGCAGCGTAAGCTACAAATAGTTGGTCAGACTTTCTGTTGGCCTTTGTTCTGTCCAAGTAGTAGCGCAATTGTCTGTGTATGTCCAAAGTGTGCAGAAGCTTTTCTCCTTTATTTTGAGGATTGGGAAAGAAAGTAGGCAGGTGAATTGCTTGATTTAGAGAAACCATGGATATCACTTTTGGCATGAATGAAGGATTGGTTCTTAAAGAGACTCTGTCCTGATGGAAAATGAGAAATGGAGGTACTGCCATGAGGGCCTGTATCTCCAAGACTCTTCTTGCTGAAGTAATTGCCAACAGGAAAACTGTTTTCCAGGAGAGAAATTGCAATTCTGAAGATGCTGCTGGCTCAAAAGGAGGAAGAATTAATTTTTCCAAGACGAAGTTGAGGTCCCATGCAGGCACCGGTGGTTTTCTTGGAGGTTTGATATTCTTTATCCCTCTTAGAAACTGTCTTAGCAAAGGATGTGAAAACACAGGTGGATCACAGTTGTATTTTGCTGAAATTGCTGAAGCGTGTATTTTTATGGAAGAATATGAAAGGCCATTGTGAAGCATTTCTGCCAAGTATTCTAGTATCTGTGGGATGCTCATTACTGATGCATCCTGACCCTTGTTGGCATTCCAGATGTTGAATCTCTTCCATTTGGCTGAATAAGTTTTTCTGGTGGAAGGTCTGCGTGCTTCCAGTAAGATCTCTTGAACTTTTGGAGAGAGAGATATGGGGAGAAGTCATGGAACCCTCCAAGCTGTCAGTTGCAATGTTTGCAGGTTGGGATGAACAGTCCTGTAATTGTGCTGAGTTATAAGCAGAGGCCATTGAGGCAGGGGCCACGGCTTGGTACGAGTTATGCTCCTTAGTAATGGATACCAGTGCTGTCTTGGCCAGTCTGGAGCTATCAAAATGCCTTTTGGTTGTTCTGCTTTGATCTTCAGTAACACTTTGGTCATTAATGGTAGAGGTGGGAATGCATAGATTGTTAGAGAATTCCAGCTGAAGGAGAGAGCATCCATTCTCCAGGCTTGAGGATGGTGTGTCCTTGAGCAGAACTTCTTCAGATGATGATTGAGGTGTGAGGCAAAGAGATCTATGTCTGGCCTTCCCCATGCATGAGTTATTTGTGAAAAAATGTCTGGATGCAACATCCATTCGTGCGGGTCCATAATGTTTCTGCTTAGACTGTCCGCCAGAACACTGTCCTTGCCTGAAACAAACTGGGATTGCAACTGTATGTTCAGTTTCAGGGACTTTTCCCAAAGAGTCATTGTTAGTCTGCAGAGGGGGTAAGAATGGGTGCCTCCCTGTTTGTTTATGTACCACATAACAGTGGTGTTGTCTGTCTTTATTAGCAGATGACCTTGCTGAAGAAATTTTCCGAAGGCCTCGATTGCATGAATCACTGCCAACATCTCTTTTTGATTGATGTGCAGATGCAATTCCCGGGGTGCCTATTGCCCTTGAATGCATTTGCCCTCCATGTGCGCCCCCCATCCATGATCTGAGGCGCCTGTTGTAATGGTTTGGCTTGCTTGAGGTTTGTTGAAAGACATGCCTTTGTTTAGCTGGCTTGCTTGTGCCCACCACAAAAATTCCTTTTGTAGACATGGAATGAGTGGAATAATTGCTTCTAAGTTGTGGCTGTGTTGAGACCATAAACTTTTTAGGTACCATTGTAGTTTTCTCATGTGTAGTCTTGTCAGTGGAATCAGAAGAATGCAAGATGCCATGAAACCCAGGGCCTGCAGGATTTTCCTTGCAGTCATCTGGGTGTGTTTTGCTAGGCTTTTGAAGTAATGTGGTAATTGTTCTTGTTTTTCTTCTGTGAGGAAAGCCATTTGTGAGTTTGTGTCCAGTTTGGCTCCTAGAAAAATTATTTGTTGGGATGGCAGTAGTCTTGATTTTTGAATGTTGACTGTGTATCCCAAAGCCTGTAGTAAGTGAATGACATAGTCCAAGTTTCTTATCAAGGATTGCTTGCTGTCCGCTTGTATAAGGCAGTCGTCCAGGTAAGGGTATATTTGTATCCCCTGAAGTCTGCAATGTGCAATTACTGATGCCAGGCATTTCGTGAATACTCTGGGCGCAGTAGATAAGCCAAAAGGCAATGCTGAGAATTGATAGTGCTCTGACCCTGCAAGAAATCTGAGGTATCTTCTGCAGCTGTGTCTGATTGGGACATGCAGGTATGCCTCCTTGAGGTCCAGAGTAACCAGCCAAGACCCCTTGCCCAGCATGGGAAGAAGTTGCTGTAACGTCAGCATTTTGAATTTTGGCACAATGAGAAAAGTGTTTAGAGCGGACAAGTCCAGTATAGGTCTCCATTGCTTTTCTTTTCTTGGAACAAGGAACAGTCTTGAGTAGAATCCCTGGCCTTGTTCCTGAGGAGGAACCTTTTCTATTGCTTTGATTTGTAGCAGCTTTGAAACTTGTATGAGTGCCTCTGCCCTTTGATTTTGTGGCAGGTTTGGCATGCCTTGTCTTGTTGGTAAGGTATGGAAGTGGAACCTGTAACCTTTGTCTATTATGTCCAAAATCCATTTGTCCTTTGTAAAAACGTGCCAATTTTTTGAAAATAAAGATAATTTTCCACCTAAAAGTGCTTCTCTTTGAGCCTTGGTCGGCGGTGTCAAAGTCAAGTCATTGTGATTGTCCCTGTGGAGCAGTAGAAGTCCCTGCGCCACTTCTCTGATTAGTTGGTTGCCATTGGCGGCCCCTGTAGGAGCCTCGGTATTGCCCTATACCTCGAGCATGCCTGTTTTCCCCTTTGGAACTTGTCTGTGTCTGGAAAGGACCAACTCTTCGAAGGCCAATTCCTGCTGAACCTGGAGGAAATCTTTGACTGTTTGTACTGATTTAGCCTTTTCCTCAATTGATTTCAACACACCCTGTGCATTAGCACCAAATAGCTTGTGTTTTTCCAGAGGTGCATCTTGAAGCTTTACTTTAACATGATCTGGCAATGTCTGTTCTTTCAACAAAGCATGTCTACGTATGACGGCCCCTGTCATAGCTGCCCTACATGAAGCTTCCAATGCATCATAACCACACTGAAGAAAATGATTGCTAACCTGCTGAGTATTATGAACCAAATCCTGCAAGGCCTTTCTATCTAAAGGCTCAGGAGAGGTTAACTTTTTCTGCAAATCATCCAGCAAGAAATCCTGATACTGAAACATATGAAAAAGACAGTTAAGTGCCCTCATGGCAAGGGTGGTTGAGGTATAAACTTTTTTTACCCCACCTCTCCAGGGCCGTGGAAGTGGCCACTCCTTTGGGCCCCTGAGAAATAGTTTCTAGATCAACAGAGTGGGCCTTAAAGAGATGTTTATGAGTTTCAGGAACCCTGTAATATCGGTCTGGCTTGACAGGAGCAGGAGGGAGAGAATCAGGAGAAGTACTGGAGTCTGAGTACACATCATCCAATACATCTAACACTGGGGGTATAGCTAAAGGCCTGTGCTGGGGTAACTTAAGGAAAGTCCGAAGCCTTTTCCTGGAGTCGGAGAATTCCTGGCCCTGCCACTGAAAATGCTCTCTCATGGAGTGGAGAATTTCCCCGAAAGAAATATCCTCAGGAGGAGAGGCAGAGGGAATGGATTCATCAGCATCAGAATCCTCGTAGGCCGGGAAGGATTCTTCCTGGGAATCTGAATGGCCTGACTCACCAGAGGCTTCATCTGAGGAAAGTGTATCTGCCTGCTCAACCCTAGGCCTTTTGTCTGAAGGCGGCTGAGAACCTCTGTCTGGATGAGCCTGAGAGCCCCTGATTAAAGAAATTAGATCTGCAGCTAAAGTCATGATCTGTTTATCAGAAGTGGGACCCTGTGAAAAAGATTTAGGAGGGTGAGACTTAGCCTGGCTGGCAGCCTTAGCACGTGTGTAGGCCTTGATGGACATAGACACAGGAGGCCTAGCTGCCCCATGTGCTGGAGTAACTTGGTCCACCGGTATGGTGTCAGGCAAATCTTTGGCTTCGGTTTCAGGAGGAAAATCAACAACCGGCACCGGGGTAGCCTCCGGGACCGAAGTGTGCGGTAAAGTGGTGTCGTCGGCCTGCAGCGGTTGAATTACCGCCTCCGAAGAGACCGATGCACTCGCGGTAGGCTTTAGCGTGGTGTCAGTGGAAGTCGCGGGCCATGAATGTCGGTCCCGGTCCTTCCGTTTTTTGGAAATATGTGCTGTCAGTAGTTCCGGCGGCATGATATAGGAGTAATTTTCCCCAAAAAAGTCTTTAGCAAATTCTGCCCGGCGCCTAAGTGTGCGCTTATTGAAGCAAGCACAGGCAGCACAGGCCGAGACATCGTGGTCTGGGCCGAGGCAGGGAAGGCAGTAAGAATGGAAGTCCTTATGAGGTATTTGTTTACCACAAGACAAGCAATTATTAACTTTTGCAGTTTTATCTGACATCGGCTGAGGCAAGAAAAGGTTCCCCAACGGGGTACTTAGCTTTTTGATGACTTCGGTATCTGAAAACACAGGAGCTGGCCGACCGGCACTTGCGAACTGCTTCTGCTTCGGGCACTGCGCGGCAAGAAAGACTGAAGAAGATGGCGTCGGCTGATGCTTTTATACCCCAGCTGCTCTGACGTCGGGGAAGAGGCGACATCAGCCGACGCCGGACCCAGACTTTGGAATCCGGCCGACCGAAGGGCTGCCTGAGGCAGGACAACCCATATGTCAGGACTGCAGTTGCATTCTTGAAGGACATCTGTAAAAAGGGGAAGAATCTAAGTATGGCATAGACAGACTACAAAAAAGTACACACTCCACACTGATCGACATTACAGTGACCATGAAACAGTGGCAGACTACTTTGCAATTAAGACCATCCATGATAAAGGACAAATTGTCATCCCAGGGATAAAAATTCAAAGGGGAATATTCCAGGGTGACACTCTGTCACTGTTACTATTCTTAACTTCTATAACTTAACTGACACTGAGAGGTTTTGCATTTCTGAATTGTGTACTAACAATAAATACAGAATTATGAAGCCGGACAAGGGAGGTGGGGTAGTTATCATGCCAAAAATAGAATATACCAGCAAAATGGTAACTATGTTAGAAAATGAAGAAACATACAAAAAAGTTTCCAAGTATGAGGTACAAAGAGCTTACACAAAAATTGACTGGTTACTATATGATTTTTTGATGGAGAGCATGATTAACACCCAAGAATATGAATTCTTAGTTGTCGAGCACCCAATTACTCCAACCATATTCGGCATACCTAAAGTACATAAGAGTATTTACAATCCCCCCCTTAGACCAATTGTCTCTGCCAAAAATTCCAAACTTGAAACAATAGCAAGGTTTGTAGATGTACATTGTAGGATATTATTACAACTTTCCCCCATATAATTAAAGACTCATGGCATTGCCTAGAAAAATTGAGAGAATTTAATCATAATTACAAAGGAGAAAAGTTTTTTATGTTAACAATAGATGTTATTAATTTGTTTAGCATCATACCTCATAAAGAAGGACTAGAGTATTTTGAAAAAATTTTGGATAAATACAGTGGTTATCACACTGTTAAACGTAAATTATTAGTAGACTTTATGGAAATGATATTAAATAACAACTATGTCATTTTAGAAGGAGAACATTACAAACAATGCACAGGGGTGGCGATGGGGGCCAGATGTGCCCCCATTTACGCTAACCTACTTTTAGCACATTGGGAGACTGAACAAGTTTTTGTTTCACAGTTTTGGGAGAGAATTATTTTATATGTAAGATTTTTGGATGACATACTGGTCTTCTGGAAGGGAGAAGAAGGTGAAATTCAACAATTTATACATTTCTTAAATCACAGTACTAGTTTCTTAAAGTTTACATTTCAAATATATTATGACCAATGTGATTACCTAGACATAAGAATGTACAACAAAAATGGTAAGATAGAATCCAACATTTTTCGCAAAAAAACTTATTCAAATAGTTATTTGCACTATGATAGCAACCATCCCCACTTCCAAAAGAGAAATTTGGTGAAAGGTCAACTAGTTAAGACTCTCACGTATCATCAGTGATGATCAGAATTTTTTGTATGAGAGTAAATATTTGCAGGATATGTTTGCTGAAAGAGGTTATCCATTAAACCTCTTAGATTCTCTAAATAAGGAAGTATTAAGGGATAGGAACACAAAATACAAACCTATAATCATTAGTGGAGAAAATATAAGGTCCAAGGAACAGGATTTAATAAACAAAAAGGATTCATTTATTATACCATACAATGCTAATTCTAAAGCAATAATAACGATTTTAACTGATACTTGGAATTGTGTAATAAATAACAGTGGAGAACTTAAAGAAATACTAGGTACATACCCGAGAATTACATACAGTAGGGGCAGTAATATGAAAGAGATATTTGAAAGTAGGATACAAAGTTATACAATATCGAGAATGAAAAAGTGTGGATTTTGTAAAGGCTGTAAGTACATTAATGACGGACCTTACTGTACAGTGTACAACTATGGTAAAACCCTTCAATGCCCGGGTTTATGTAATTGCAACACAAAATGGGTTATTTATATGGCTAGTTGCACTTCATGTCCAGCATATTACGTAGGGAAGACTAAGAGAAAATTAAAGGAGAGAATCATGGAGCATGTAAGAGATATCAAACACAAAAAAGAAACTAATGCTCTCTACATGCACAGCACTACATGTATTAATTACAAAAGATTCATCTTCTTTATTATAGACAGAATTTACAACCCCTGGGAAAAAGAAGGGGATTTGGATAACTTGCTCTTAACAAAAGAATGTTTGTGGCAACTTCGTTTTAACGCTGGTACAGCACCAGGTTTGAATGGGCACATTAGTATTGCAAGTATTCTTAAACAAAAATCTATTTGTGTATAATCAGAGTTTTATCACAATTCCACAACTAGTGCTTAGGGATCACTTTGTGTTTTCTTAATTCAAATTCAATTTTAATGTATTTTTGATTAATACAAATAATCAACATGTAGTTTCTGTATATATTTTATATATATATATTTCTTACATTTATAGATCTTTTTAACTAAACAATATTTAATATGCTTTTTTACCAATAAATATTTAATTAATTATTAATTTATGATATACAACGGTTTTATAATGTATTTATAATGTATTTATAATGCAATATTTATTAAGCCTTGTAAGTATACAGAGACTAAGATACACAGATATAAAGTAGTTGCATGCCCTCACATAAGTTTATAAGGCTGATTGGACAACAAGTTATACAAAATTTTATAAACCTTATCATTACAATAATCCACAAGTAACATTTTACAAAGAATTTGTATGTACATTCTATTAACATTTTTATTCGTAATATGGTCAATTTTAATATTCATCATTTTTCTATTATTATTATTTTCAATTTATTAACTTGTATATTACACAATATGGTACAACTAAATGAAGTGTTTTACACACTATTTAGTATTGTGGACTTCAGGTTCTTTAAAAAGCAAAAATATTTTGATTTTATGTTTTAAATGGCTGTTTAATTGATTCATTTATTGTAATTATTCTATTAACAATTAACTAACTAGCTATCTGGTTAGTATATAAGACTGGTGCAGAGAACTGTTTAATGTACTCTGAAGAAACCCGCAGGTAATCGAGCGGGTGAAAGCGCTCAGTATTTTTGTGGAATTTTTTATTTTTTGTTTCGTTGTCTATGGTGTGAGCAATAAACTGTTCTGACTGTCCAGGATATCGCCTCGTCTTATTGGTACCAACGCTGCTTCTATTTTTCACATACTGTTACTATTCTGCCTTGCCCTTAATCCATTAAGCTGTTTACTTAACAGCTTAGGCCATGGCTATAATCTGGCTCCTAGAAAACAACAAACTGTAAAGACTTCTTGCCTTCTCTTTGTTGATGATTTAAAACTGTAGAGCTCATCAGATGAGGAACTGAAAGCACAACTGCAAGTTGTCTAAACGTTTTCCAATGATATAGGAATGTCATTTGGTCTTGATAAATGTGCAAAAGCAACCTTTAAAGCAGGAAAACTGCAACGCCAGGAAAACAGCAGTTTGGGACAAGAATGTGATATAAAAGAACTTGAGCAAGGAGTGTATAAATATTTGGGAATTGATGAAGGATCATCAATAAAACATGAACAAATGCAAATAAAACTTAGTAAGGAATACTTCAGAAGACTTAAATTAATCCTGAAAAGAACACTGACATCTAGGAACAAAATCCAAGCTATAAATCAATTTGCTCTTTCCTCTCCTAACTTACAGTTTTGGACTGATTGACTGGCCCCAAAATGTGTTGGATAGATCAGACAGGAAAACAAGGATGCTTCATGCTCGCCATATGATTTATAAAAATCAGTGCATACCAAGATTATATATTCCCCGTTCCAAAGGAGGGATGGGCCTCCTTGAAAATGATTATATGTACAGATCTGCAATTGTGGGACTCCACACACATCTGCTGACCTTGCAAGACCTAAAAGTAGTGAAAGTTTTGAAACATGAGGGGAATAAATCCAAGATGACTTCTCTGCTTAATCTAATAGAAGCTTATCGGCATCAAGCAGGAATGAAAATCAAACCAGAAGTATATAAAAATCAGACAGCAACCGAATGTGCCAAAAAACAAAAGAAAGAATATAAGGTGAAGGATCAGATGAAAAGGGAAGAAATGTGGAAAAAGCATAAATATAGTTGCAAGTATAGAAGACTTCTGGAAGAACCTCAGGTTAATCAGGAATGAACACAAGAATGGTTAAGGAGAGGTGAATTCAAACCAAGAGAGGAAAGGTTAATATTGGCGACCCAAGACAGTGGGCTGCGTACATGTTGGTTTATAAAGTCCATTGAACATGTGGGAGAAACAGACAAATGTAGGTTTTGTAAAACCAAATTGGACACAGTTGCACACCTCGCTGCTGGTTGCAACATATTAATTGCAGAAGGACTGTATACTACTACTTCTTCTTTCGGCTGCTCCCATTAGGGGTCACCACAGCAGATCAACTGTTTCCATTTCTTCCTGTCCTCTGCATCTTGCTCTGTCACACCAACCATCTGCATGTCCTCTCTCACCACATCCATAAACCTTACCTTAGACCTTCCTCTTTTCCTGTTACCTGGCAGCTTCATCCTTAGCATCTTTTTCCCAATATACTCTGCATCCCTCTTCAGCACATGTCCAAACCAACGTAATCTTGCCTCTCTGGCTGTCTCCAAACCTTCCAACCTGGGCTGACCCCCTAATATACTTATTCCTAATCCTGTCCATCCTCGTCACACCCAGTGCAAATCTTAACATCTTCAACTCTGCCATGTCAAGCTCTGACTCCTGCCTTTTTGTCAATGCCACTGTCTCCAACCCATATAACATAGCTGGTCTCACTACCCTCTTGTAGACCTTCCCCTTCATTCTTACTGGTACTCGTCCGTCACAAATCACTCCTGACACTCTTCTCCACCCACTCCATCCTGCCTGTACTCTCTTCTTCACCTCTCTTCCACACACACCATTACTCTGAACTGCTGATCCCAAGTACTTAAATCATTCACCTTCACCACCTGTACTCCCTGCATCCTCACCATTCCTCTATCCTCCCTCTCATTCACACACATATATTCTGTCTTAGTCCTGCTGACCTTCATTCCTCTTCTCTCTGGAGCATATCTCCACCTCTCCAGGGTCTCCTCCACCCGTTCCCTACTCTCACTACAGATCACAATGTCATCTGCAAACATCATAGTCCACGGGGACTCCTGTCTGATCTTGTCTGTCAACCTGTCCATCACCATTGCAAATAAGAAAGGGCTCAGAGCTGATCCTTGATGTAATCCCACCTCCACCTTAAATGCATCAGTCACTCCCACCGCAGACCTCACCGCTGTCACACTACCCTCGTACATATCCTGTATCACTCTTACATACATTTCTGACACTCCCGACTTCCTCATACAATACCACAACTCCTCTCTAGGCACCCTGTCATATGCTTTCTCTAAATCCACAAAGACACAATGCAACTCCTTCTGACCTTCTCTGTACTTCTCCATCAACACTCTCAGAGCAAACATCGCATCTGTAGTGCTCTTTCCTGGCATGAAACCATACTGCTGATCACTAATCATCACCTCCCTACTTAACTAGCTTCCACTACTTTTTCCCATAACTTCATGCTGTGACTGATCAATTTTATCCCTCTGTAGTTACTACAGCTCTGCACATCACCCTTATTCTTAAAAATCGGTACCAAAACACTTTTTCTCCATTTCTCAGGCATCCTCTCACTTTCCAAGATTTCATTAAACAATCTAGTTAAAAATACCACTGCCATTTCACCTAAACACCTCCATGCTTCCACAGGTATGTCATCTGGACCAACAGCCGTTCCGTTCTTCATCCTCTTCACAGCTATCCTTACTTCCTCCTTGCTAATCAACTGCACTTCATGATTCACTATCCACACATCATCCAACCTTCTCTCCCTCTCATTCTCTTCATTCATCAACCCTTCAAAGTACTCTTTCTATCTGCCCAACACACTCTCCTCGCTTGTGAGTACGTTTCCCTCATTATCCTTTATCACCCTTACCTGCTGCACATCTTTACTAGCTCGGTCCCTCTGTCTAGCCAATTGGTACAGGTCCTTTTCTCCTTCCTTAGTGTCCAACCTTTTATACAACTCTTCATACGCCTTAGCCACCTCTCTCTTTGCCATGCACCTCATCTCCTTATACTCTTGTCTACTTTCTTCATCTCTTTGACAATCCCACTTCTTCTTCGCCAAACTCTTCTCTGTATACTCTCCTGTACTTCTTCATTCCACCACCAGGTCTCCTTGCCCTATTTCCTCTTTCCAGATGTCACACCAAGCACCTTTCTAGCCATCTCTCTTACTAGCTCTGCTGTAGTAACCCAGCTATTTGGTTACTCTTCACTGCCACCAAGTGCCTGTCTTAACTCTTCCCTGAACATCACCTCACAATTACCCTTTTTCAATTTCCACCATTTGATCCTTGGTGCTGCCCTCACACTCATCCTCCTCTTCTTGATCACCAATGTCATCCTACAAACCACCATCCTATGCTGCCTAACTACACTTTCCCCTGCCACCACTTTACAGTCTCCAATCTCCTTCAGACTGGCCCTTCTACATAAGATATAATCCACCGGTGTGCATCTTCCTCCACTCTTGTATGTCACCCTATGCTCCTTCCTCTTGTTAAAATATGTATTCATCACAGCCAAGTCCATCCTTTTCGCAAAATACTGAAAGGCATAATAATGTGGAAAAGCTGTTGCACTGAGGATTATGCAAACATTATGGTACTGAAGTGGTCGAAAAACACTGGAAACATGAGCCACAAAGCATCATAGAAAATGAAAAAAATCTACATCACATTTTATTATTTATTTTCAGTTTGATGATGGCCGGAGAAGTCCACTGGGCCAGGAAGAGCCCATTTTTAGTGAAGGCCCATGTAGAAAAGCTCCAAGCAAAATTCAATACAGTATTTACATGTTGCAAGATACACATAATATTAAAAAGATATAGTAAGCAAAAACATACATTGGGGAAAAGCTCCAAGCAGAATTGAATAAAGTATTTACATGCTGCATGTTACACATAATTTTGAAATTGTACAGCATGCAAAATATACAACATATAGTTATTGAACATAGCAGTTTAGGTACACCGTGGGGGTTGAGAAGAGCATACAGGAGCTGTAAAGAGAAGTACATCAAGGTAGTGGACTATCTTGTACATTGAGCATTGGGAAAGTAGCATACATGTACTGAGAAGCAGAGGGCTGAAAATATTTACATATAGATATTGGGCATAGTAGCTTAGGTGCACACAGAGTTGAGAGAGCATTCAGGTACTGTAAATAGTAGTACATTATGGGAAGTGTACTGTCCTACACATTGAGCATTGAGAAAGAAGCATACATGTACTGGAACAGTAGTATATACGTGGTATAGAGTAGATTCCCAGAGTGGGGGATAGAATATAAGTTATGGAATAGTAAGGAGGAGAGAGAGAGGGTAGGGGGCATACATGTACTGGGACAGTAGTATATACGTGGTAGGGAGTGGATTCTCAGACTGATGGGACAGTATATGGGTTATGGAGTAGTAGGGCGGAGAGAGAGTAGGGGGAGATTAAGTTGGAGTGTGACAAGGACATTCCCATTTAGATGTTAAGTAGGAGAACAAGTGAGATTTGAAACTGTTGTGGCTAGATAGATCGTGTAGCATGGAGGGAAGAGAACTCTGTTTTGCTATGGAGCAGGAAAGTAGCAGTTGGCCAGGGGGATGTGAAGGTTTGTATACTTGTATAAGATTTTGTTTTTTGGATCCGAGGGAGCGGTTTGGTATGTAGGGTTTTAAGGCTCACATGGGATCATCCATTACCAACAGTTCAAAAAACAGATGCTAGAAAACCGGATACAGTGGTCCAAGAAAAGAAGACAAGAACAGCATCGATCATTGAAATCGCCACACCCAGCGACAGTGTCTTGTGTATAGAGAGACACAAAGTCATAAAATATCAGGATCTGCAGGCAGAAATGAGAGCAATGTGGAAGAAAGATACCCAGACAGTTCCAATAGTAGTAGGAGCAATGGGTCTTATAAAAAAGAATTTAGAGTCATATTTAGACATGTTACCAATACATGTAACTGCATACATATTGCAGTAGGGGTCATTACTGGGCACATTGTGGGTGCTGTGAAGAGCACTACTGGCTGACATCAAAGACTGAAACAATACTAATTTCATGAACTTTAATCGTACTTTGACTTAGGAATGGGGTCCATTCCCGTAGAAACCCAAAAGACTTGGAGAAATTAAAAAAGTAAGAAAGAGTCAGAGAGAGATCCACTGTTAGTGGGTTCCAGGTTATGACAGACACCCCATATAGAAAATCTTTTCCATTTGGAGAGGTACGATTTCCTGGTATTGGGTTTCTTGGCCTCCTGAAGGATTCGATGCATGTTCTCTGAGAATAGGTGTCCAAAAGGTGTCAGGGCTCCCTCACCCACAGAGTCGGTTGTAGAGTTGTCAAGTGTGGGTGGGATGAGGAAGCCCTTGTGTTGTGTGAGCAAGTCCACTCTGTGAGGTAACTGGTGATGACTGCCCTTGGCTAGGTGAAGGAGAAGGGAGAACCAATGCTGTCTTGGCCAATAGGGAGTCACCAGCAAGAATTTTGGTTTGCCCTGCTGAATGTTCAGCAAGACTTTTGGAATGAGAGGAAGGGGAGGAAATGCATATAGAAACTTCCCCTTCCAGGATATTGCTAGGCATCCACTTTCCATGCCAGGGGGTGAGGTTCCTTGGTACAAAACTCGAAGTTGTTTGTTCACAGGGGATGCAAACAAATCTATTTAAAGAACACCACACTGGTGGACTATGTCCAGAAACAAATTCCTGTGAAGTATCCATTTGTGGGCTTGTGTTGTAGATCTTCTCAGTGTGCCTGCCACAGAGTTCTGATTGGAAGGGATGTAGACTGTCTGCATAGAAATCTGAAGTCAGAGGGCTAGCCCTCAAACCTGAAAAGCTAATCTGCACAGGAGGTAGGATTTGCCCCCCACACTTGCTGACATAACAGAGAACAGACATGCTTGTCTGGGTAGATCCTCAACCAGCCTGGGTTGACAAGGGACTGAAGGGCTAGGATCAATGCCTTAATCTCTTTTACTTTTAGGTGATCCTTTTCCTAAAAAGGGAGACCACTGGCCTTGTACAGTATGTGGGCCCAACGCAGCCCCCAGCCTGTATCTAAAGCATCTGTGTACAGGTCTTGAGTTGGAGCAGTGGGTGGGAAGCCCAGGTTGAGGAACATTTGCTGTACCCACCATAGAAGCTCCTTTGTTAAGCAAGGTAGGTGTAGGATTTGAAATTCCAGAGGGTGGGCATGTTGGGTCCACACCAACTTCAGGAACCACTGAAAATTCCTCAGAAAGAGTCTTGGCAGAGGCAGCATAGGTATGGTGGAAGCCATCAGTCCAAGGATCCTTAGAAATTGTCTTGCTGGCAAGAGGTGCAGGGGAAGGATGCCTGAAAAGGTTTGACAGAGCTCCTGAGCCTTTTGTGGTGGAAGGGACACTATTATTCTGTTTGTTTGGAATCTAAAACCCAGAAAGACATGATCTTGGGATGGGGTGAGGGCAGATTTTTTAAAGTTGATTGTGAATCCTAGTTGTGGTAGGATGACAATGGCTGAGTGGAGGTTCCGCTGCAGTTCATGTGGGGTGTTTGCCTGGAACAGGAGTTTGTCCAGGTAAGGGAAAATATGAATGCTCTGGAGTCTGCAGAATGCAACTACGGGGCTAAACATTTTGTGAAAATGCTTCGGGCTGCAGAAAGACCAAAAGGCAAAGCAGAGAACTGAAACTGCCAGGAAGCCGCAGAGAAACTAAGAACTTCCGTGAACTTGAGATGAATGGGAATATGTAGGTAGGCGTCTTTGATGTCTATGAATGCCAGAAAGGTCTGTGGGAGAATCAGCAGAAACAAGGTCTGAAGGGTAAGCATTTTGCAAGAGGCACCTTTAGGAAGCTGTTGAGGAAGAAAGGCTCTAAGGATGGGTCTCCAGGGGTCTTCTTTTCTGAGTACTAGGAACATGCGTGAGTAGAATCCTGTTCCTTTTTGGTGTGTGGGTACTGGTTTTATGGTTCCCTGATCTAGCAATTCTTCCAATACATGGGGAAAGAGGGGTACCTGTTCTGCAGGTGGTTGTTGGATACCTCTGAAGGGAGGCACAATGTGCCATGCCAAGAAAAAATAAGTTATGTACTCACCATAATGTTCCATCTGGGTAGGTAACTTCATTTGTCAGCAACCTGTGGGTATCGGATCCGAGCCAGCAGCTTTATTCAGCTAAGATCCGAGCTCCAAGCTCCTCCCCCTTACCCATAACCCCCCTGCCATCTCTCTCTGTTCTCAGATCGAGTTTGCTATAGTATCACAGAATACTACTAACAAGAGATCATCTGAACATCCTAACCTGATGTCATCTGGGAAAAGAAACAGAAAAATCCTTCAAGGACGAACTACAGGTTAGGGGGACGGAGGGGGGGGGGTTGGTTGCTGAGAAATGAAGTTACCTACTCAGATGGAATGTTATGGTGAGTACATAACTTCTTTATCTTAAGCAGTTAACTTCATTTGTTCATCAACCTGTGGGACAGAGTCCCCAGCTACCATAAACTTGGGAGGTCCTCATGGAAGAATATTCCGGAGCACTGCAGAGCCAAAGGACACCCTCCCTCTGGAAATTATATCCAACTTGCAAGAGGTAATAAAAGTATGAGATGAAGCCCAAGTGGCTGCTGAACAAATCCAAGGACACTTTGGACCAAAAGGCAGCAGAAGTAGAAATCGATCGAGTAGAATGAGCGTGAACTCCGACAGGTTCAGGTCGGCCAGAACTCTTGTATGCGAGAAGTATACATTGGGAAATCCATCTGGACAATGTAACTTTTGACACAATTTTACCCAAAAAGGGTTTAGCAAAGGATACAAGGTGCTGGTCAGATTTCCTATGTTCAGCATTCCTGTGTAAGTAGAACCTCAATTGTCTGTGTATGTCCAGAGAATGTAGTCTGTATTCACCCTTGTTATGATAATTTGGGAAAAAAACGGTAAACTGATAGATTGATTAATGTTGGACTCAGAGGCAACTTTAGGCAAAAAGGAGGGATTGATCCTGAGGGACACTCTGTCTTTATGAAAGACCAGGTATGGAGGTTTGGCACAAAGGGCTTGAAGCTCTGAAACCCTTCTAGCCAAAGTGATAGCAATGAGAAAGGCGGTTTTCCAAGATAAATATTTTAGATCCACAGAAGCTGCAGGTTCAAAAGGGGGGCCAGTAAGAGCCTGGAGAACAAGGGTTAAATCCCACAGAGGGACTGTATCTTTAACAGGAGGCCTTAACAGGAAAGTACCTTTTAAGAAAGTCTTGCAGATCTTAGAAGAGGCTAAGGAACCGAGATCACTTCCCACATGAAAGTGGGAAATCGCTGCTAAGTGGACTTTGACCGTAGAGGCACTGGCACCTTGGTCGAATAAACAGGATAAAAAATCTAATACTGCTGGTATCGGAGCAGTAAAGGGATCCAAATTTCTATGCTCCGCCCAGATCGAAAAACATTTGCATTTGCCCTTATAGACCTTTTCTAGTAGAAGGTTTATGAGCGGCTACTAAAATAGCCTTAAAAGACGAGATACCGGGAGTCCTAGCTATTATTGGAACTGGATCAACCAAGCTGTGAGCTTGAGATTGTCCAGGTTTGAGGTTGTCAACCCTAGAGGGTGAGATATCAGATCCGGAGTGGGATCCAAAATTCATGGAGGATTCACTAGATGAGACCATAGGCAAGGGAACCATGTTTGATGAGGCCAGAATGGGGCTATGAGGATCACTCTGCTCCCCAACCGACAAGCTTTCTGCAAGAATTTTACCATCAGAGGAAGAGGCGGATAAGCATAAAGTAGACCGGATGGCCAAACATGCACTAGAGCGTCTCTGGGGGATTCCCCTGGTGGGGGAATTAGAGCGAAGTACTCGCTGCACTTTGCGTTCGAAGGCGAAGCGAAAAGATTGCAGCAAGGTTGACCCCACTTGAGGAAGACTTGCTTCGCTACTCTCGGGTTCAGAGACCACTCGTATGGTGAGAGGATGGTTCGACTCAGCCTGTCTGCCAAAATGTTCGACCGACTCGGAATGTGCGTTGCTATGAGAAAGCGGTTGGTGGAGATCGCCCATTCCCAGACTCTCATGGCCTCTCTACAAAGTGGATAGGATCTGATTCCCCCCTGTTTGTTGATATACCAGACTACTGACATGTTGTCTGTTTGAATTGCAATTGTTCCTAAGGGAAGAAGGGCCTGGAGTGCTTGCAACGCTAAAAGCACCGCTCTCATCTCTAGGACACTGAAGTGCAACAAGGTCTCCGAGTGAGTTCACGTGACCTGGATGGTTCTGCCCATGCAGTGCCCCCCCCCATCCGAGGCGAGAAGCATCCGTGGTCACCATGGCTTGGGGTGGGGACACTGAGAAGGGGCGCCCTTCCCGGAGATCCGCAGACTGGATCCACCAGAGTAGGGATTTTCTGCAAACCTTGCTGAGGGGGATAGGTGAACTTAGTGGATGTTGCAGGATGGACCATTGAACCTGCAAGGTCCATTGTAGGACCCTCATGTTTAAACGAGCTAAAGGTGACAGATTGATGGTTACGGCCATGGAACCTAGCGCCTGCAGGACCAATTCCGCTGGGGGAGCCGGGGATTGTAGGAGGGCCAGTATGTGGAGTGTCAAAGTTTGAAGCCTGTCCGGAGTTAAGAAGACCCTCAAAAGGTTTGTGTCTAACCTGGCCCCTATGAAATCCAAGATTTGGGTTGGTTGAAGGGAGGATTTCTTGAGAATGATTGAGATTCCCAGAAGAGAGGCCAAGTGAAGGAAGTAATTCCTGGCTGAACTTAGTAGATGCCTGGTGGGGGCGGTCAGGAGCCAGTCGTCTAGGTACGGAAAGAGCTGTATTCCCTGAAGCCTCAGGTGGGCCGCTACAACTGCCATAACTTTGGTGAACACCCTGGGGGCTGTGGTGAGACCAAATGGGAGGACCCTGAACTGATAGTGGCTGGCTCCCAGCCGGAAGCAGAGAAACCTTCTGGAGTGCCTGTCCATCAAAATGTGGTAGTACGCATCCTTGAGGTCTATAAAGCACATCCAGTCATTCTCCTGCAGAAGTGGGAGAATTAATTGAATGGTAACCATCCGGAACTTTTCTTTGGCAACCGACAGGTTTACAGTGGACAGGTTGAGGATTGGCCTTAAGTCCCCCGTCTTTTTTGGCACCTGAAAGAACCTGGAGTAAAAGCCCGATCCGGATTGATCTTGGGGGACACGCAGGATTGCTCTTTTTTCTAGCAGTTGCTTTATTTCTGTGGCTGCAGCCTCCCTTTGATTGGGTGGGACATCGGGGAGGCTCCAGGGTCTGAGAGGGGGATTCAGAAAGTGGATAGTGTAACCTCTGGATATGATTCGAAGCACCCAGCGATCTGTTGTAATGGACTCCCAAACTGCTAGGTGCCTCGAGAAATACCCCCCCCCCCGACTGCCTCAAGAGTGGAGCAGTTGGGTAACCTCTCAGGGTTGTTGCGCAGGCCGATCTGAAAAGGGTTCTCTCGACCCAAAATTCTTCGGACCCCCCCCCTGCCTCTGGGCCGGCGTCCACCCTGTCCTCCTCTGCCTCTGAAGGACAAGGTGTCCAGAGTGAAACGGGACTGTTGAGACTTCCGTAACCACATCTTCTTTTGTCCCCTATGGTTCCTTGAGAAGGGAGCTGAGAAGCGGATTCCGATGGCAGACAAAGTCTTCCAGTCTTTCTCGCTCTGGACTAGCGTGTCGTGGACAGTCTTGCCAAAAAGCGAAGAACTGTCAAAAGGGGCATTTGTGAAGGACGCCTTGAAGGGTTCCACAAAGTCGCAAAGATGGAGTCAGGCATGCCGTCGTAGGACAATGCCCGCTCCGCTAGCTCTAGCGGCTCAGTCCGTAGTATGGGAAAGAAGCCGCACAGAAGTGTTTGAAATGGATTTAAGAGTGGCCATTCGAGCCGAGAATGTTTTCTTATCCTCAGCCGACATGGACTCTGGGGGCGACCCGGCATATTCCTTGATGAGATCCTGCTGGAGTCGTATCACATGCACCATATAGTTCAGCAACCTTACAGAGAAGGTAGCTGAAGCGAACATCCGCTTCCCCAGGTGGTCCATCGTCCGAGACTCCTTGTCGGGAGGATGGACCGAGGAACTCTCCTGGGCTAGTTCCTTCTTGGTGGCAGCGACCACCAACATGGCATCTACAGGAGCACCCTTGCTCCAAACAGATCTATCTGTGGGAGTACTGAGGATTTTGTCAGGTCTCTTAGGTATGGGCTCCATAGTGTCCGGTTCCTTCCATGCCCTAGTAGTGATCAGATCTACCAGGGGATCGGCGGGAGGGGACACCCAAGAGGTAGATGGGCCTGCGTCAAACACCTCCAGAAACACAGACTCATCAGAGGAGGGTTTTTGGGCTGACCACCCCCCTCTAATATGAAGCATTTCCATAATGTCTCCGAAGGAGATGTCCTCGGGGGTGACCTTGGGGAACCCTCCCCTTCCTCTAAGTCTGTGTCCTCTGTCAGGGACTCAGGTGAGTCCAAGTGCCTCCTCTTGCACTTACGTTTGTGAGGAACCTCTTCAGGGGGACTGTCCGAAGAGGCCGCACCAACAACATCCTGTTCCTCTAAGGGAACCATCTGGGACATAGGCGCAGGCTGTCCCTGGGGCCAGATGATGGAAGATAGGCCCGTCTGAGAGGGAGTGGAGGGTGGAGCCATAGCAGGAGCCTGGGGCCTCGAATCCCTCGACAATACCCTCTCCACAACATCGAACGCCGAAGGGGAACTGCTCTCTCTAGGACCTGAGAGCAGTCCCCTTGGATAAGATATGTGGATAGGAGCCGGAGCCGATGCCATCGGATCCGAAGGGCCAGTATGCTCTGACCTAGACTGAGCCTAAGACACACTGACACCTCCGGATCCGAAGCTCAGCTCACAGCTCCGAGAGCTCGGATCCAAAAAGGGACCAGACAAACTCGAGGGTGTGGTCGGAGTCGAAGTAGGGGGTACTATCGGCGCCGAACCTCCCCCGGCTCCGATGCTACCTGGATCCGACGGCTCCGAACCCCGGAAGTGGGTCGGAGAAGGAGCAACTGGGGTGAAAAATGGGGTCGAGCTCCCTCCCGGAGGGGGGGGGGCAGGAGCACTCCCATCTGCAGTTGGGCCTGGAGGAACCTACGCATCATCCAGTCCATATCTGCATAAGATAACCTCTGAGTGGACCTAGATGAGGCCACCGAGGCTGGCCTGGAGTGCCGCCTCGATGACCTTGAAGGCGACCGGGTCTCCTCCTCCAGCTCCAGTGAAAAACGACGTGAATGGAGCCGGGAAGGAGAATGCCCGGACGTCCTGGGAGAGGCTATTTGCTTAGCCAGCGAAGCCGAGGAGGAAGACTCGGCCCGCCGCTTGTGGTGCTTCTCCCTCCTTTTCTCCCTCCTAGAATCCCTCTCATCCTGGGCCAAAGTGGGAGGGGGAGTCCCGGCTAGGGGAGCAGGGATGGAAGGCGAGGCCGCTGCAGTCGCAGCAGGTGCCAACAAGGGAGAGGAGGATGAAGCAGAGTCCGGGGGCAAGAGTCCTGCCAGAATCAGCTTCGACCTCCTGTCCCTCAAAGCCCTGGGGTTGAAGGCTGCACAAATTGTGCAGCCCAAGGTAAGATGGTCAACCCCAAGGCAGATAACACACCGAGTGTGGCCATCTGCTGGGGACAGCTTATGGCCACACTCGGTGCATTTGGAAAAAAATTGCTATAGGGGCCTCAGACATGGTAAAAGGAAAATAGGCCTAACACGAACACATACCTTCACACACATGGGGGGAGGGGAAAAAACTAAACTAACTAACTAAAGGAAAATTTCTCACAAGTTCTACCAAGTTTAGACAAAAAACGGAACACTCACTCGTCTAACAATTAAAGTAAGCTAACAACAAAAAGAGAGTTTTTTTGATGAAAAACTCACAAAACCCTAGGCCTGGAGACTCGTTCTTGATGCTTGAATAAGCCGCGGCAAACGAGGTCTAAAGACAGAGAGAGATGGCAGGGGGTTATGGGTAAGGGGGAGGGCTTAGAGCTCGGATCTTAGCTGAATAAAGCTGCCGGCTCGGATCCGATACCCACAGGTTGATGAACAAATGAAGTTAACTACTTCAGATTACCCGTTTTATGATGTACAAAACTCAGGCATCTTGTGTGATGGATTCCCAGGCTAGAAAGGGCAGGCATAGAGAAAGAGGGGTAGAGCAAATGAGTCCTGAAGTGGCAGGAAGAATCTGCTCTGTCTGGAAAAGGCTGCTTAAGTTGGGTGGGAAGGGGGGAGCTGAGTAGTGATGAAGTTTCTTGCTCCCCTTGAAGGGCTTGGATTAGGAGGGCTGGGTTTGCCTGTGGATGAATACCTGTTTGGAAGTGTAGTCCCTGTGGAATTTTGGGACTGGAGAGAGTTCTTTTAACTCTTTGCTCTTTTCCTGTAGTGATTTGAAGAGTTCAACTGAAGCCTTACCAAATAAAGCAGAATTGTCAAGGGGAGTATCCATGAGATTCACCTTGATGTCCTCAGGGAGGGGTTGAAGTCTTAACCATGCAAACCTTTCAACACTAAGGCAGAAGCTGCAGCCCTGGAGGTAGCTTCAACAGCATTATACCTTCATTTTATTGAGTGATGGGCCACCTGGGAGGATGCAACAATTAGGGAAGAGGCCAAGGCCTTATTTTCTGAATCAGTCATGTCAGAAACAATTTTAGATAGTTGTGACATAAGTTCCAGTGAATACTTGGTCATATGTGTCTGGCAGTTCAAAGCCCTAAGGCTAGGGTAGCTGAAGTGTATATTTTCGTCCTCAACCTCTCAAGTTGTCTAGTTTTTTGTAGAGGGAAGGAGAGAAGTGGAAAGAAGAAACCACGAAGCCCTGTCTGAGGCCACAGAGATGACTGAGGGGTCTGCATCATGGGCCTTAAAGAGGAAACTGCTGCCTTGAGGGACTTTATAGTATCTGTCCAGCTTCTTGGGGGCCAGAGGGTGTAGGGATGTCGAAGCAAAGGCATCCAGAAAGGCGGGGATAACCAGTGAGATAGCTGAAGGGCTGGAGGTGGTAGTAGTACCTCTTTTGAACATATGACATTTGACAGCTGTCCGACTTGAAGTGGTCTCTCATTTTTAAAAGGAATTTTTAAAATTTTTAAAATGAGATTTCCTCCATATGGGGGTCCATCCCATTAGTCTTCTTCACAGGAAGCATAGTCTAATGGTGAAGGAATTTGTAAGGAGTAGGCTAACGAGTCACTATTATCATCTAAAGAAAGCTCTGAAGTAGGCTGTTGCCTGACCCTTTCTTGGGGTGAGGTAGGCCAGGACAGAGGAGGAGCAAGAGACCCAGTAATAGGCCTCAACGACATGAAGACCTTGAATAATCCTTGGGCAAAATTTTGCCACTCTTTCTGAGGGTCTTGAGGAGGGGATGGATGCTTAGTTTTCTGCTTTTTCTTAGCTGGAATGTCCATCCAATGTAAGGTTGGGGGGGTTCAGATGTAGGCCTGCATTCAAGTAAATCCGAATCAACTTCTTCCCTAGCCAAGATTTGTGCATTTCCCCTAGGGCCTTCTGAAAGAATAAGCCTTGGTTCTCCCTGGACATCTGTACCTGATGTCTGTGAGGCTTCTCTGGATATGCTGACATTCAGGTCTAAGGAGGCCTGCAGCAGGAGCTCGGCCTGAGGATCCAGATTCGAAGCACAGCACGTCACTAGGCTATCATGCTTCTTGGAAGAAACATCTGCAGGTAAAAGTGCAGCTGAAGCTTGGGCCTAGGCCTTTTGGCCTTCTGCTTCATGGTAGGCTTGGCCATCAGGCTGAAGGAATCCTCCATCTTGCTTTTGGCGAGAATTTTCAAGCGATGGTTCTCTAGATACATTGCAAGGGAAAAATGTCTGCTTTGAAGGGTTTTGGGGATGAACGACTGGCAAACAGAACAGCTCTTACTGACATGGTGGGGCCCAAGACAAAAAAGACACA